>NC_134276.1:36854516-37161766 GCF_949628215.1 Phalacrocorax aristotelis | reverse complement strand
GGGTGTAAGGTCTCCAACAACACTAAGTTAATGTAGGGAGCTATAACTGTTAGGTTATGTGATAAAACTCATCTGCCTACCTACAAAGGAGCTCAGAAAAGCAATGGCAGGAAGGGGAGCCCAGATAATACCCTGCTGGGCTACTCCAAGGTGCCTTACAAGGGGCCATAGGCTCATCAAAGGTTCATCTGTGAAAATCAGAGGAGCACTGGGACGCACATTGGCAAGCAGGAACCCAAATGAAGGTCTCCTAAGGAACAAACGCCCTGTCCAGACCCTTCCCAGGGGTGTCCCAGCAAAGCCTCAGCCCCATTGCTTGGGTCACATGTAAATACCTGGCTAGTCAGTACATTTGTCTAGCTATTTCCTGTGCCTGACCAGCACAGTCTGTCCTATCTTCTTATTAAATTCCTTTCTAACTTTTTGCTGGGTGAGGGCTCTCTACTTTATGTGTGTGTATGTGTGTGGGGGAGGAGGGGGTCTATGGGGATGTGAGTGCAGCTACTGGAGTCAGACCAGGAGTTACAGATGCCCATATGTCTGTGGTGCAACAACGGGAGCATGTACATGTGTGCAAGTGATTGCTAGCAAGGATCAAGCCAAGCTAGCTGGTGAGTAGGTGAAATGTCTGGGAGAAAGAGGGTGGATGTGTCTCCAAGGGCTAGCCTGTTATGTCTGGGGATGAGAGCATACAGGGGTTGTCTACTGGGACCAGGGAAGTCCTTGCCAGCTCTGTGTGTGTGTGTGTGTGTGCAACAACCTGTATCAGCAACAGAGGTAGAGCTGTAGTGTCAGGGTCTCGACTGTCCAGATGCCAGCAAATGGTGAGACTGGGATCCAGGGGCAGCTACTGGACAGACTGAGTGTCAGAGCCCAGCTGTAAAAGGGATCCACATATGTGGATTCATACATGTATGTATGTATGTATGCTTGGTGCTTGTGCCTGCTGAGAACACATCTGCAACCTCACTACTGGTCGGACCTGGGGACACGAAGCAGCAGCCGCCTCGCTTCTCTCAGGCAGTGGAATATATTTTCCTCTAACAGAAACTATCCTCCAGACTTAATATTAATTCTCTGTACTAGCAGACATTTCACAGCCACTGCTGGTCTGTATTGTTTTTTTAAAAGAAAAGGTAAATTTTCATCCAAGGAAAACTCAGAATAAGAAACACAGTGTGCAGATTAACTGGAGAAAAACAACAGAGGTAAAGAAAAGGAGTCTGGAAGCAGAGTCTTTGATGCCCCTTCAATCAACCCTGACTCACATGTTTGTATTTTCTACCAAAGATTTTATTCTTGTATTTACATTTGTCAGAAATGACAGGTGACACACCATGTCAGGTGTCCATAATTCCCTTTGTTGTGGTATCTCTTGTAGCTTACACAAAATTTTTTTCTGGAGAAATGCTAGGACAGAAATGCTCCACACAAACCTGTGGAAAAACTGCCAGAGCATTTCAGCTTTCCACTACTAAGTCACCAAAGAATATCCAAACAGAAAGAGGCAAAAAATTACAGTTCTAAAGAAAAATACATTAAAATTTTTCAAAGCTCCAAAGGACTTGTCTATACTAGGAAAAAGGTGTGTTTCAAAATTAACCACCCCCTCCCCCCCAGTTTAGACATCGTCTAAATCATCTATAAGCTTAACTTCACTGATTTTTTGGTCAGAATTAGGAAAGTCTTATTTTGGTGAATGACAGTCCCAGAGAGAATGTTTGGACACTAGAATTTGATATTATTTTCTGCTTGTTTGTTTCTTTCTTGGCCATGTTCTGGGTCATTGCCACTCACTCTCTCCAAGGTAACTGTTGAACAGCTCATAGGACACCTCATGACATTCAACGTATAGTCACATATGTTAAAATGTTAGAACAGCATTCAGAGGCAGAAAGATGTATTATGGCCTTCACTTTTTTTTCTTAACACTTTGAACTGAAAACTCACAAAAATAGAAATTACACGTTGTGTTCATGGGAGCAACACACAGATCCTTGAGAGATGCAGGGTGAAGAGCTATAGCATGTGGGCACAGGGAGCATGCTCTAGACTGAGCTTACTTTCAGCAGCACGGATGTGAGCCAGTTCATGCCTCTTAACCTCAGGACCTATGTATGGCCCCCTGTCCTCTGTCATCTGGCAGCTATACTGATACTAGTAATCACTGTCTGGGCACAGATTCTTAGTATCCTACGCGCAGACATTGCTTGCAGGAAGCACAGTCCTAGATGGGTATGGATGGTAAGCCTATGCAGTCAGCTAAAGCCTCTTTCACCTTTTCTCCCCCCCTCAATAACAAAGTTAAAGATTTAACTCTTTGGAGAGTCTTTCACTGAATTCCTACTCGGGGAATTAGAAGGAATGTATTACAAAGGGAAACTGAAGGTCTGCTGCCACCCATCTCAGCCAATACAGCTTTTTTTTTGTGCCGTGTTAGAAAGAATTTATATTCATTCAAATGAAAATAATGACTGAGCTGAACAGGTCATTCAGCTGCAGGGCTGCTGAAGATTGTTTCAGGGCCCATGAGCTTCAGGGCTGCTGAAGATTGTTTCAGTTATAATAAAATGCTGAAGTCCGTGCCTTTTGGTTTACTTAGAAAGTTTGTCTGAACACAAGAAGAACAGGAGGTAGTAAAGCCAGTTCCCTGACTGCAGAAGTCTACTAAAATATGCAGTCTCAGTACGCTGCCTTTCTCTATTGGAGCTATAGAAATAACCCTCTCGCTTTCAATAAGATATAGTACTTACCCAAGTTAAGTTACCATGTGAAGAGACAAGATAGGCATGGGAGAAATATTAGCCCTGTTTTATAGGGTGATTTTTCCCTATCTATATACCATGCCTAAGACAGAAATCTCATTTGCTCCAGCCTGCAGATTCATCCATTGTCTCCTGAGACAGAATGGGATATTTTTTTTTCTATACGTCATTTTATTCAATTATAATTTGGCCCAGAGATGGCAAGAACCGTATGAACACAGGCTTTTCTATGATTCTACAGTACTTCTAGGAACTCCTGGAACAGTACATCTCCAGTGAATGTCTCATCACCAGACAGAACCTCAAAGGTACTCTTTAGCCAAGATAATCTCTGAGCAATTTAGCAGATTGGAAAAGATGCATTGGAGTACATTTAGGATTTTGAAAAATGACACTGCAATCCCAACTAAAACTCTACAAAATAAAGTACAATATACTACCATACTGGAAAGTAATGACTCTGTATGAACTAGGGCTAAGAGTATAATTTATCAACATTAGCCTTGATGGGGCATCCAGTGCGGTGTGATTGATTTAAACGTGCAGATTTTTAACGTTTTGAACAGGTGGCTAACTTATAACAACAGTTTAAACTTTTATAGCATCTTATCACGCTGAGGCAGCTCATGGTGTTTTACAATGACATTAAAATTAAAATTTAATCTATCCTGCAGAGTTAATAATTAGCTAATGTCAGTTAAAAGTCAATGAAAACAAATCAGTCTTAAATGTAGGCTTAAAAAAGAGGAAAATTGGGATCTCCTGATGTCAAGAGGCAATGAGTTCCACCAAGCAGATGCATGACAATGAAAAGAGCAAACACCTTAAGCGACATTTCAGTGGGGGTAAAAATTTAAAAAGATGGTTTCTGTTCTTGGCCGTTAGGCCTGCTTATGACTTCATTCACTTTTTGATTTATAAAGCAGTATAACAGTCCTTGGAGATGGAGTCAAGAGGTAGGTGTCCTCTCCTTCAGCAGACAACTGCAGTCACTGGGTTTCCGCTTTTCTCTGTAGCCCAATGAGTTCTGCATTTGTTTCTGCAAAGTAGCACTGTGCCAAAATGAAAAGATCCCTCAGGATTTCACAGCCATATAGTTACATTAATTTGAATCCCTTTAGTCTGAATCCCATTTCAATAGTAGGAACACCATCCCCTGACCTATGTGTTTTACAAGAAAGAGGTGCCTGTTATTTTGAAAGAAGGGACACAAGGGCATTAAAGCAGGAGAGGCTTCTGACTTGTAAACCTGGTGTGACATAAGTGCAGGATTTAAGTCTTAACCTTCTCTGTTATACAAACTTTGCACAGCATGCTGTTTGTTGTGAGTCCCATTTAATCCTCCTCGTGCATTGTACAGAGATTTAAGGTATTCAGCTGAGGGCTATGGATTTTACTTGAGAAATTAGTTTTGTTTCTGCTCTGAACTATTCATTTGTGATGCCTGTCATTCTCTGTGGACTATTGAGAGATCCTAGGGAACTAGTTTACTTTAGATCCCCCACATCTGATGTGGCTAAAGAACGTGCCTGTTTCGAGACTCAGTGTTGCAAGGTCTCCTTGCAATCTAGCCTTCAACTCAACTGGCTTTTTATTTTCCACCTGGAAAAAAAAAAAAAAAGAATTTATAGTGTTTTCATTCCTTAATGGTCTGATTTTTACTCTTATCAGAACAACAGTGTAGTACTTGCACGGAGCCAGATAATTACCTTTAGGCTTGGTCAAAGCTGCAAGGAAAAGGTGAAAATGTAGCATGTTATCCTACATTTAGTATATTAATCCAGCCAACAGCTATAATGAAAGACGATAGTATGGTATTTGCATGTATGTTCCCAGAACATCTAGACAGCTTGCTTTCACCACTTGTTGTCATGGGTGCTAGCCCGATTAAGCCATCACAGCTGTGCTACAGATCTGCCAAATATCATGCATTGCAGGTGAACTCGTATCGTTGATTCACACTTCCACATTCTTCTGTGGCTCTGGCGGTATCTTCACATGGATATCATTGTGGAGTATGTCCCACTACCAGATGCTGCTGTTCACTGAGCAGGATAGAGGCGGCCAGATAAATGAGGATGTTGTCAACTCATGGAAGTGCATGTCTAAAGCACCCCATGCCCTGCTGCTGTAGGCTACTGACATACTGACATCTTCCAGATGACCCAGCCCAATACTGTTTTAAGCATATCTACAGAGAAAGCTGGGACAGTCTCCATATTTGCACACTCTAAAATTCCACCCCAGTTTATCACTTAGGTGTACATTAGACAAGAAACATCTAATGAATAAACAGGTGATTTCTATTTGTTCAGCAAAGTTGTAAAAATATTAGAGACTTATAGGTTAGTGCATATATTAGTGGGAAAAAATATGCAAAAGTATGTGCAGAAGAAACATAGCTCTCTGGTCCCTGTCAAGCTGACAACACGGACATTAGTCTTGTAAAGTTTGGGCACCCTGTAGGGTTTTTGTATGTTATCCTAAGTACTTAGTTAGTATTATAAAAATTGACTGATAATAAGTGCAATTAGGTCAAGAGAGAGATCATGCCTGTGAAGTGTCTAATGGCAAGATCTTGGCAATAGGAGATAGCTATGCAGGGAAGTATCAAAGAAGATACAAGAATGCATAATTAAGGGGTGGCAGAGGTCAGCAATTAACACTTGGACATTTGTATTTCTTTCCTCAGGACAGGAAAGTGGAATCAGAAGAGGATTTAAGTTCAAATCTGACACAGAAAAGGGACAAAGATACTATTAATTTCTATGATGCTTTTAAAATTATTTGAATGTGCATGCTACGCATTTTATTCAAAAATTTGTCATTTATTAGTGAACTGAAAAAATGTAGATATATTTTTATAACTAAAGTATATAAGGTATAAATCAGGTTTTTATGTACACATTAATTACAAAGACAATATAAGAGTTAACATGTTAAGCTCCTTAAGTACTGTTTGCAGGTACTTGTAGTTTGGAAAGATATGTACAGCAGGATAGTTTAGTATAAATTAAAATGCTTATTAAATGTCAGTAGTTCTAATAAGTGATTGATATCTAATTAATGTGTCATATGTGATAATTTTTAAATGTTAATTAATGCCTAAAGACTTAATAAGTACTGCTTGACCTATTAATTATATTAGACAAAAACATACAGTAATTGTTTCCTAAATGAAATGCTTAAATAAAGTGTTTAAAGTGTTACCATATGATGCTGATGTGCTGGTTTTGGCTGGGGTAGAGTTCATTTTCTTCATAGTAGCTATTGTGGAGCTGGGTTTTGGATTTGTGCTAAAAACAGTGTCGATAATGCAAGGATGTTTTCATTACTGCTAAGCAGCGCTTTTACAGAGTCAAGGCCTTTTCTGCTTCTCATCCCACCCCGCCAGTGAGTAGGTTGGGGGTGCACAAGAAGTTGGGAGGGGACACAGCCGCGACAGCTGACCAAAGGGATATTTCCTACCATATGATGTCATGCATAGCACATAAAGTTGGGGGAAGAAGGAGGAAGGGGGACATTCAGAGCGATGGCGTTTGTCTTCCCAAGTAACCGTTACGCATGATGGAGCCCTGCTTTCCTGGAGATGGCTGAACACCTGCCTGCCCATGGGAAGCAGTGAATGAATTCTTTGTTTTCCTTTGCTTGTATGCACAGCTTTTGCTTTACCTATTAAACTGCCTTTATCTCAACCCAGGAGTTTTCTCATTTTTACCCTTCCAATTCTCTCCCCCATCGCAGCAGTGGGGGACTGAGTAAGTGACTGTGTGGTTCTTAGTTGCCAGCTGGAGTTAAACCACAACAGCTGACATGGTGGCAGGCTGGTTTATATAAGGCCGTGATTCAGGGATAACCTTTGAACTTCTGCTTCACACATTTATGCAGAGCAGAGTTGCACTATTTCCAGTTTCACTGAAAGATTTACTGGCCTCTTCATTCTCTTAGAAGTGAGAAATTGCTACTGTGGGCTAGACCCTGCTGTAATTTAGACAGGCACCGTGAAAGTGTTTCCTCGTGTGCCTATCAGTGCAGATCGGTCTTCAGCAGAGGTTGGCATGCTGTCTCATCCGTGGTTATCTCCTGAGCAGGCTGGCAATGGCGATACATTTTGGGGTCTATCCTCACCTCAGAGAGAGCCCGGCTCTAAGAGAGATGCGGTCGTTAAGCAAAGAGATGGAGACAAAGTATGGTCCAGTGATTAGTCATTATAAAGGATGGAGGGCTGTTCCACTGATTTCCAGTGCAGCTGGGACAAAGCCATGCTGGTCTTTTAAAGGTGCTGTGCCCTAGTCTTCCTTTACTCCCTCTGTAACATAAGTAAAACATTTTCTTCCCATATCAGTGTTTTGAAATTAAAATCATTAAACATTTTAAGGTGTTTGTATGCTTTGATAGCTGGGAGCCAGAAAAGACATCAGACTCTCACTATAATTACAGCGAAATAAAGTAATTACTGTTTGCAGAATATTCATGGGAAGTTTGCTAGTCTTCTTAGAATTATCTTTACAATATTTATACACAGGTATATATAATATTCAATTGATTAATATATAATATGATCTGTATCTAAAATTATGTATATTTTATTTACTTAACTTATGAACATTTTTCTTTTCATATCAAAAGTTTAATAGAAAAAATTCCTAATTTTAACTTAATTTTAAAACTATTTTATCTGGAATTTTTATTTTAATATTCTAATTGAAAGCAGTTTTATAAGGAAAATTCCTATCTTTTGGAGGACTTTTCAAGTGCTTGTTTGGTCAATTGATACTTTATATTAAAAATATTTCCATTTGGCTTCTGGAAAATATTTGCATACTTAGCTATTATGTCTGATGTTCAAGGTAAAATCCATGATATTAGCTCTATTTCTTTTACAGCTCCTCTCCTAGCATGTGTATTCTCTAACCCTCATTCCCATGCATGTTTCATTGCAGCTGTTTCAAATATCTCTCTACAGAAGTTCTATATTCTTGCTCAAAAATCATTTGGTAGGAAAGTGTTCAGATGAGTTACCAGGAAAAATTTGTCTTCCTAGAGGTTTAAGCTCAAAGATGAGCAGTTTCCTGTATGGATGCAATCCTTCATTATTTTTGGGGTGTACAGATAAGAGGGGCACACCCGCTGGAGCCAGTGTTCTGGTATTCTGAGTTGCATATTCAGTTACCGTGTCCCTATTTCTTAGGCTGTGACCCTGGGTAAACACCAGTGGTCAGCACCAGCAACAGCAAATTGGGCTTGAACTGTGATCTCATCTAGAAAGGTAATTTCTCACCTTTTGTAGCATAACATGACGTACATCTTGGGGAGGGTGGGGGGAGGCAGTTATAAAATAGTTTTCTAAGTGTAAGAAAGATCTTTATTTACCTTATTATGATATTGCAAGATAGATTTTTAGGATCTAAGCTATTTGAAAATATTCTGTTTCCTAGAGTGCTATTATACATTGGCTTTTGTACAAATTTCCCTATAATTACTACAATTTCTTTATAATTATGCTTGATATAATATCCTTTGTGTCATAGTTTAGCCCCAGTCAGCAACTAGGCACCACAGAGCCTCTCACTCACTCCCCCCACCCCAGTGGAACGCGGGAGAGAATCGGAAGAGCAAAAGCAAGAAAACTCATGGGATAAGATAAGAACAGTTTAATAATTAAAATAAAATAGTGATAGTAATAAAGGTAATTATAATAATTATTATTTTGATAATAATAGTAATGATGATAAAATAATGAAAAAGAAAATAATGAGAGCAAGAAATGAAACCCAGGAAAGAGGAGGAATAAAGAAAAAACACAAGTGATACAAATGCTCATCACCCACCAACCACTGCCACCCATCCCTGAGCTGCCATAGCTGCTTCCCCTGGCCAGCTCCCCCCAGTTAATATACTGGGCATGACATCATCATATGATAGAGAATATCCCTTTGGCCAGTTTGGATCAGCTGTCCTGGCTGTGCCCCCTCCCCTCATGGCTTCTTGTGCACCTGGCAGAGCATGGGAAGATGGAAAAGTCCTCGACTAGCACAAGCACTACCCAGCAACAACCCAAACATTGGTGTGTTATCAACATTATTCTCATACTAAATCCAAAGCACAGCACTATGCCAGCTACAGTGAAGAAAATTAACTCTATCCCAGCTAAAACCATGACACACTGACATTCAGAATACTTGATTGCTGAACACAATATTGTAAACAGAGGAATACAGGGAGGCAGGGAGGGAAAAGGAAAATTGTAGTCTTTTCAGCAAAAAAATAGTACAGCTGAAGCCTAATCAAACGTAAAACCTGTGTAATGGACTAGAGTCAGGCTCATGAGTAAAGTTATCTATGTTAAAAACCAGCAGGCCTGAAAAATTTTGCATTCTTTAAGCCATTAGATAATCAGCTTTTTAGAGGCAACAATGAAATTAATTCCTGGCAGAGGTGTGCATAATGATCAGAACATCTTCAATTACAGCAAACAGTAAGTTTCTCACCTTGATTTATATCCTCAGAGTTACAACCTTGTGTCACTCTGAAAGAAATGTGGAGATGTCAGTGACTTGCATGGCAAAGTGCTGCCACCAGAAACTTAAGTAGAACCATTAGCAGCTGCAGCAGTTACTAATGGAAGAAAACAACTCCCCAGGTGACTAAAGAAAAAACCCCCTGTGCATTTAAGGTAAGAATGATTTTGATGTTCCTGATGTACCTGTAAGTTGCACAAGTTTATATAAGATCTAGCTCAATTTAAATCCCTGGATTTGTTTTGGATAGATTTGATCTAAATTAGGTGAGAATTAGAACCCCAAACAACTATTCCCTATGACCATATGGATTTAAAGAGGGTTTTCTTAGGCTCCCTGCTTAGTGAATGGATAGGTAGTCTCCTCCAGCAGGTGGAAGAGAATAGAAAACTAATACTGTTTGTGAGAGGAAAAGAAAGATGAAGGAGAGTGTTTCTCCCACATCTAGCTGGAAAACAACTTATTAAAGAAGTACTTAAGCTTGTTTTTCTACACCATATAGTTCAGTACAGCCTGGAACTGCCACAAATGTTGGGTATAGACATGCAGTGCAACCTCGCTGCAAGGAAAACTTGCCCCAGAGGATCTTGTACTACTGTGTGTAGATGCCTGGGTTAACTTGTGTACCTTCACACTGCGTTCCAGGAGGCAACAGTCATGCCGGCTGGGGTGTGAGCTGGATTCATAGGAGACTACATAGGCACAGTGGGGCCAGGATAACACAGGCAGGTGTGTACCTTGAAAGAAGAGAAGGAAATATTGTAGGATGTTTGGGTATTAAAATCTTCAAAGAGATTCTGAAATGCAAATGGCAGTAGCAGTAATATAGTGGGCAAAGGAAAAATGCTGTCGTCAGAAAGAGAGATTTTTCCCTTTTCCCTTCCTTATTGTTTGTGGGATATAGTGACAGGGATCCCCTCCTCCCTTGAAAACCCAAAAGTGTGTTTAACAGCTGTACCTCTGGTTCAAGTTTGGGCCCATAAGTGTATTTTAAGAAGCAAACTAGTTTAATTTAAATGCTAATGTGCAACTTAAAATAACATGCATTTTGGCTCATGACTGCCATAAATAATAATTATTGGTCTGTTTTCATTGTTCTTAGTGGGATGCTAAGGTTGGAATAGACTTTCAGGATGAACATGTTGATAAGATTGCTGTTCAGTGATTTTGCTGATGATTGTGTTGGTGTTCATAATTTTTCAAGTGTGCTACATAACGAAGCTGGTCTGCAAGCTTTGTGTGCATAGTGGATACATGTGCTGTTATTTGAAAATAGGTCAAATTATGCTCAGTTTATGGCACACAAATAATGGAAGGGCAAAGATAGCCATCCTGATAGTCCCACTTCAACTGTGCAGCCTGTTTAATTGTTACTGTAGGTGCATCAACTTAAAGATGGGTTAGTTGGTAAACTCAGCAGATTTGGGATAACTTGAGCTATTAGCATTAGATAGATGAGGCCGTAATATTGACTGCTGGCAGGCAAGAGGAAAAAATCATCCTTAGGAAGAGATAATGCAAAAATATCTCCAGGCTGCCTTTGGCAGTCAGGGCCTGCTCATGTCCTTTTTGGGGAAAATAAAACAGCTTGAGGGTTATAGCAGAGATGCAAATATTATTTTCCAAGAGGTAGAACTAAAGAAATTTGAAACAGAACTGATTATAAAACACTGGAATAATGGTATGTATTAAGATGGTCTACAGATCTACTGTTTGATATGGTAAGCACAAAATGAACAATAAGGTAAAAGCCTCTGCCAGAAAAGTGGGTAAGCAAAAGAGAGTCATACAACAGTCAGGTGTCTTTGATTATGGTGGTGGGTCTAGCACATGTAACGGGTAACTGTGTAATTAACAGTGACTAGGTTAGTAAATATGTTTTGTGGTTTTTTTACATTTTGAATTCATATGCGTGTTTTCTGGGGTTTTTTTGTTTTTTTTTTCTTTTTTTTTATTATTTAATTTAAACCTTGAATTTGAAATCTGCTTCTCCATTCAAAATCCAGGATGTAGTATAGAACTATCTCTGTGCCCTTTCTTTTCACTAAACTACTTAGAGTAATTAATGTATATAGTATGATGAGCACAGACAGAAATACTTAAAGAAGTGGCTGTCTTTGTTCAAAAGGTGGCCAAACTGCATCTGATTATATGTATTTTCTATGCTATAGAAGGTAAATAACAAATAGTGAATTGAAGTGAGACCCAAATGAATTCAAGTAAGACACATCAAAATTTTAAACCTCCACCAACTTACAGAGCCTATTACAAGTAAAACAACATAAGGAGTCATGGAAAGGAGCTTGTTCCTTGGAGTTTTAGATGAGGTTAAAATACACAACATAAAATGAAATATCTTATTCCTGAAATATTTTACAGTCTTATTTTGCAATCCTAAAGGATTCAGATAAATTTTGGTGGCCAAATTTGATAAAGAGATTAGGAAGTATTAGCTCCTGTTTTGGGATCTTAAAAATATTACTGGATTTTTGAAACATCCTTTTACTAAGGTTATCTTTTTTTACCTCAATACTAGTAAGTGAGTATTATTTTAAAAAATCTGTACTATAAAGAGAAGAGCAGTGGCACCTTAAGTAACAGTAGTTTTACTTAAGAAACAGTATTTTTCAAAACCAGAGTTAACTTGTATAAAAGCATTATCATGGCAAAAAGACAGAGGGAAGGGATTAGGAGACTGGGACATCCACTGGTATGTAATTAAAATATATATTAACATTTAAAACTTCATGTAATAGTTATTTTCTTTTCAGCTCTATCCTCTCATAAAATATGTTCTTGAACATGACACGTGACTGATTCTAACCTATGTGGAAAACATGTAGGTCATTGCCTCACGTACATAGAAACCTACCAGCATCTAATACAATTTCAGAATCAGAAAACCTGCCTCTCTGCACCTGTTTTGACTTCATATTCCTGGCCCACCTGCAGTTCACCAGATGTTCTGGTATTTCATTGCTTGCATGTCTGTATGTGTACTTTATTGTGTTTACCAAAGAAAATGCTTTGGATAAAGTTATTGGAGACATTTATTTATTTCCCTGCTGAGTGACAAACCAGACTAGAGATTCACAACAGATTTTCATCATGCTCCCTCCTACAAGTGATAATAAAGAAAACCTTCATGTTAATAAGGGAATAAATGAGTCAATATTGTGTGCAACATAATATAAAAATTTACCAGTGTCCTGTGGCTTCCCAAAATTTGTATTTCATTGCCTTTACATAAAGTAAGAAATCAATAAACAAGCAAATAAAATTGATATAGAAGCTTGCAATTTAAAACTGTGAAAAGAGTTACATTCCTGAAAATTTCCTAAGAAAGTAGAAAAATGCTCAGGGAGGTCCTGTATGAAAATGGAACAGAAGAAAATAAAGAAAAAGAAAAAATACTTTGGTGTGCCTTAGGGTGCTAGAAAATGTATGATGAACTAGTTATATCAATATGCCTGTGATTTTCTAAGGAGGTTAGGTTTGCTCTTTTAAAAAACCTCCTGGCTAGTAATTTTAATTTAGATTGCTACCTTAAAGGGAATATTATAAATAATTACAGATCACAGCTAGATCCCAGATAAGTGCTGTACCACTAGGCACAAATATATTGAATAAAACAGTACTAAGAAGTTTTTAAGGCCATAAGTTCCAAATTTTCTGTTTCTTGCATTGTAAAAATGTTGGATCACTGTGCCCCAACAAAATGGACTGAAATTATATCACCTGTGTTCATCTTTTGCTGGCTGCTATCCTTCATGAAAAAGTATCAGAAAGTCAAGTCTCACTTGTGTTAATATATCCTTTCTTTCTAAATGTTCCTTGGTTTGTATCCACAGAATGCTGATAAAGAAATTCTCAAGGAATCTATTCACATTCTTGAGATTTACATCTGCTCAGTAAATACAAAATGTCTTTACGGCACTCACACCTGTATCAGATAGATGAGGACTCCCTAAACGAAACAAGTTACATCAATGCATTGATGCATACCATGGGCTACTGTTAGCATGGCCATACTAATCAGGGTCACATCTGTTCACATCTCCTTAGAAACAAAGTCCACCAAAAATATGTAAGATATATGTAGCTCTACTCAAGACTTGTGTTGTTGAAAATATCAGAAATATTCCTGCAGCAACTCTGGTGCCTGAGTTTGTTTGCAAATTGACCTGAAGGCTCCGTGTAATGGAATAAATAATCCTGCATCCTATATTCATTATCCGTATTTGCTGCCATGTCCAGCCCAAAGCAAAAGGCAGACAATGCTTTTTGGAGATCCTTCGGAAAGCTTTGCCCACTTATTCAAGAAGTTCGATTTTTTTTTTTTACTCTTACTGTCAGTTGTTGTTGTTACTAAGAACTAATAGATTTATTTGCTGGATACCGCATATTTCATATCTGACAAAAGTACCTGAAGTGTCTGTTGCCAATTTGTTTTGTCACTGTTTCTGTATCATCATGCTGTTTCTGCCAGCATGCTGACAAGGAAAATAATTTCAGATTTATTGTGAGACAGGAATCACTGAAACAATCACCCTAGTCAGTATGTGGTGGAAGTGCAAAAAGAAAACAAGGCACTGTCACTGTTGACAATAATTGCAGAATATCTACAAGCATCTTTCACCAGAAACTGAATTTAGCCTTTTTTATTATTATTATTATTATTATTATTATTCCCCCTAAACTGTCTTTATGGTCCAGACATTCAGACTGGAATATTCAAAGTTTATTGAGGAAGCTCTGTTGTAATGGGAGCTTTTGAAGTCACACACTTTCCTGGCTGCTGCCATTTCTAAACTTGAGGGCTCAAGGAACGTAGACCCAGACACTGAGCCTTCAGATGCTTCCCTAAGGCCTTTGTGAAGCCGTGGCCTCGAGTGGACTCAGGGACTCAAGGCTTCCTCCTGCCTGGATGATGGACCCCAGCCAGGCATGCCTGCAGACATTGGTGTCTCCATCCTAGGCCAACAGACACAGCTGCTGCTTTTGTGTTTGCAGGTTTGGTCAGTAGCAAGGCTGAGCATGCACCCAAGCCACAGACACTACAGAGGACACTTATGTAGGCTGCCGCACAGACTGCCACACACAGGGCTCTGCTTTCAACAGCATCCACATAGAGCACCGCCAGGACTCACATACATTAAACAAATATAAAACTCACATGAAAGTATAGACAGCCATGTCCCCTCCTCCTCCTGGGCTGGCAGAGGCAGGAGGTCACCAGTGCAGCACACACACCACACTCTCCAGGTTCACAAGCACACACACATTCAAAGATCCCCTGAGCACCAGCACAGCCCCTCTGCCCACTCGCACTCCTGCGTGGATCCCGGCCCCCCTTGCCCACCCCACAGGTCCCTGACTCACTGGCTGGTCCAGCTGGGCGCTCGTTGCACACACACAGCACTTACACACTCATCCCACAGGCACCCCATACTCTCAGGTCCCCTCAAATACTAACACGGACCCTCTGCCTGCCCAATAGCCCTTTCCTGAGATACGGGATCTGCACTCCCTTATAAAGATTTTTAACCTTTCAGATGCATATTTTCCTCCTTCTCACTGCCTAGTCCAGCTTGGAATTTCCTAGTGAATTACATATACATATCCATGGGCATCAATGTAAATTCATTTGGGGAAAATATAAACACACTGACACCCCTACAGAGCTACTGACCCTTATAACACTCACACACAGAGACTTATGTTCTGGTCCCTCCAGTCACTGGGATACAGACATGTGAGCCCTGTCACCCATGGCTCCTTCTGCATATTCTAGCACCTACACCTTACAGCACTCATGCATGGGGTAGAGAATGAAATTACACAGAAAATGGTGAAGAAGAGATTTAAGAAGAAAGAGCAGATTGCATTGATCAGGCACAGAGCTCAGCCAGGCAAGACTACTGACCAGTGCCTACTTACATACTATTAAACTTTTTATCCTTCCTCCTATTCCTCCCCCTTTTCCCTCCTTCATGCTTCCCTTTTCTTTACCTATTACCCTTCTCCTACTTAATGGTTTTGCACAGTCCCCCAGATCCCCCTGAAATATCCATAATGATCTTGTTTCCTTCTTCTTATCAGTCACAAAGCCTGGGTTATCCCCCTTCAAAGCTGTATGCACACTTTCTTAATGACCCATCATTTAGTGCTTGAGGAGTTTTGGTATCCTTTATTGTCTCTTTTATTTGTTTTCCTATCAGGTTTGTGTCTCTGTGTGTTTTGTTTATCATTGTCTTTGTTATTATTCCCTTTGACCTGAAAAGCATCTTCATCAGATGACCTTAATGAACCAGATGCTCTTATAGTTCACTTACCCACACAACCATGACCTCTTCTGTTTAGCTTAGCCTTCAAGGGAGTGAGTATATGTGTGTGAGAATAAAAGATATGAAGTAGATATACAGAGAGGGGGAAAAAAAAAACCACCCCAAACCACCTGCAGGAGAATTTAAAGGAATATAAATTGTTGGGAAAAGAAGCTGAAGGGAAGAAGACAAAAAATTGACAAGGAAAGTGGTTCTATGTTTAGCAAACAAAAAGGTAACAGGGCCTGAGGACAGATCAAAGAGAGAGACTAGGAAGAGAGAGGCTGTTAAGCAGGAAACCCAGATGGAGGGAAAAAAGAAAGGGAGAAATAGCAGAAGTTGAGAAAAACAGACATTCCTAAATAAGGTAATAAAAATAAAATATGAATAATGTTTTAGTATTCTTCCAAAAGCTATACATCATATTTCAGCTCTTCCAGCAAAAATGAAGCTTATTTGGTGCCCAACATATCTCTTGGCTTTTCTTACTGTCAAACTAGTGAAAAAATAATAATGACTTGTACAGGGACATATTTAAAATCTTCCATACTATCAACTTCCTCATATTTGCTAATGTTCACTCTAAGTCAGTCTAACAGGGAAACAGAAGGACATAAAAGATACTCAATATGACAAAGTCTTATGCAAACAAGATTATACTCTCTTGTTCTCCATCTCCACTGTGGATGGGCCTAAAAAGCATCTAAAATATTAATTAAGATTTTAGAAAAAGAAATGTGTAAAAGTAAGAATGTGTGAATATTGGAAAATATTATCTATGAACTGTGGAATCATCATGTCTGGAAAATTTTAAAAATTAATGAGGCAAACACCTGCGAAGAATGGGTTAGATGCAGCTGATCTTACCTGAAGGCAAGAGGACGTTCAGCTGATGTCCTCTTTCTTTGTGATTCTAAAGTATAAAATGAAACACATTACTTAAAATGGAGAAACTGCATCATCCAGTCATGGAGAGAATCCTTTGGGAGCTATTTGTCTAGGTGCTAATTGCTGTAATGGAGCAATCTTTTTTTTTTTTTTTTTTTTTTTTTAATAAAAGGTGGAGTTACTTCTCTCTCCCATTAATTAGTACACCTACCAGGTTGGATTTCAGATTTAAAACAAAGGATTAGGACACAAGTCTGTTAAGATCTATCTTTGTGCAAAACTATCCCATCTCTGAAGGTGTCAAAATGGTAATGTAACAATGCAGGGGCGGGGGGAGAGAACAAATAAAAACAACAACAAAACAAAACTAAACAAAACTAAACAGAACACAAACAATTCATTTCGAAATGGAAAAATATACTGCTGTGTCTCCAATACATTTTCAAATTAAGAAACTGCCTTTTCTTTGCAAAATGTATTAATGCCATATAATCAAGAGTGCTTTTTAGAGTTTATATCTGCTAGGAATTGATATATACTCTATCTGTAAGAGGCACTTCAGGGAGAAGTGAATATTAGAGCCACAAATTAGTGATTAGTCTTGGAGAGCTTTTCAGTACATTTCTAAAAATTGGTTAATTTTCTCAGTGTTCAGTGTTTCACTGGGATGCTGGTGCTGTTCTCACTTTCTACCAGTTATCACCCATTCGCAGTTGACTACAACAGCCAAATTTGAGCATGGTAGTCCTTATTGCACTGTGAACTAAGCCACAAATTGCATAATATCATAGACTAGTATAAGTTTGAAAGGATCTCTAGATATCATTTAGTCAAAACATGTCCAGTTAAAAGAGGTTATTAAGGAACTTATCCAGACTTTTGGATCTCTCCATGGATGGAAATATCACAGTCTCTCTGGCCAACTTATTAAAATATTTGTCTACCCATACGGTAAGACCATTATTCTTTATACAGAGCAACTTAAGTCCATTGTTTCTTGACCTATCCATCCCAAGGCTAAGTGTCAGGTCCCACACTTGGGTCACAACAACCCCATGCAACGCTACAGGCTTGGGGAAGAGTGCCTGGGAAGCTGCCTGAGGGTGTTGGTTGACAGCCGGCTGAATATACATTCAACACAGAAAAAAAAAGGACAGGAAAAGTAACTAATACCTACCCAGATACATGAACCCTAATGAACAGGATAAAATGGAGAAAGTAATGATAACTAGGACTCAGGCCACTGTTTGACAGGCTACTGAGATTCTCAACTAGAACTTTGTAACTGATATGAGGGAGGGTAACAGGGTTATCATGGGTCTTATGGGAAAGAACAAACCTACAAAGGGGTATTTTATGGGATTATGTAAAACTGATGGAATGTTTTAAGGGCATTGTGGGAATAAGCACAACTTTAGATTCAACAAGGCTGAGTGCCGGGTCCTGCACTTGGGTCACAACAACCCCATGCAATGCTACAGGCTTGGGGACGAGT
The DNA here is from genome assembly GCF_949628215.1 of Phalacrocorax aristotelis. Taxonomy (NCBI): domain Eukaryota; kingdom Metazoa; phylum Chordata; class Aves; order Suliformes; family Phalacrocoracidae; genus Phalacrocorax; species Phalacrocorax aristotelis. Next base: position 37,143,771 of record NC_134276.1, on the reverse strand, counting down.
GCCTGCCTGGAAAGCTGCCCAGAGGAAAAGGACCTGAGGGAGTCAGTCAACAGCCAGCTGAATATGAGCCAGCAGTGCGCACAGGCAGCCAAGGCGGCCAACAGCCTCTTGGCTTGCATCAGGAATAGTGTGGCCAGCAGGAGTAGGGAAGTGGTTGTCCCCCTCTACTCAGCACTGGTGAGGCCACAGCTCGAATGCTGTGTTCAGTTTCAGGCCACTCATTACAAGACATTGAGGTGCTGAAATGCATCCAAAGAAGAGCAATGAAGCTGGTGAACTGTCTCGAGCACAAGCCTTCTGAGGAGTGGCTGAGTGGACTGTGATTGTAGAGCCTGGAGAAAAGGAGACTGAAGGGAGACCTTCTTGCTCTCTATCTGAAAGGAGGTTATAACGAGGTGGGTGTAGGTCTCTTCTCCCAAGTAACAAGCGATAGGATGAGAGGAAATGGCCTCAAGTTCCATCAGGGGAGGTTTGGATTGGATATTAGGAAAGATTTCTTTACCAAAAGGGTTATCAGGCATTGGAACAGACTGCCCATCGAAGTGGCTGAGTCACTTTCCCTGGAAGTATTTAAAAGATGTGTAGATGTGGCACTTAGGGACATGGTTTAGTGGTGGACTTGGTAGTGTTAGGTTTGTAGTTGGACTGAATGATCTTAGAGGTCTTTTCCAACCTAAATGATTCTGTGATTCTAGTCTGTGTACTTCTGAGAAGAATTTGGCTCCGCTTTATCTACCCCTTCCTACTATGTGCCTGTAGGCAGCAACAGAATTTTCCCATGTTTTCCAAAGGTCGAACAAACCTTGATTCCATGTGATTGTGTGTGTGAAAACTAGTTCTCGATGACCTTGTTTCTTGTACTTATGTGTACTTTAAGCATTTCTGTGGCTCTCCACTGGATTCATTTAAGTATGTCAATGTCATTTGGTAATGCTAGCAGACAATTTTGACATTATGTTTCAAATGTGCATAGAAATAATCTTGGTTCCTTTAACAATATTTAAATAATTTCTGGCCTACCTTACTGAAGTGTAAAGCACATGGATCATAGTGGTGACTCCAAATTCGGCTGGTTTTCATCTAGAGAGGCTTTGTTTCATTTCCATATTTGGCTTTTGCACATAAAAATATATTTAAAATCTTTCACTGTATATTTCTTTAAAATCCTGTGTTTTTTGTTGTTGTTGACATGAGCATCAGTAACATCTCAGAAAATATCTACCTTCCCCTCATCAGCTCTGTTACACTGTGAAAAGGTCACTATACTAGCTGCAGCTCTGAGATGATTTATAGTGTCAATGCAATCCTGAAATATTTCCCTGCATTGAACTCCTACATCCATGTAGCATAGTGTTCATTTGGGCCTTGAAAGCTATTTAGATGACTTACCCTTTTGTATGGATGCAGCACTGCAGTAATGTGAACATAGCAGTTTCAAACAGGTGCAGGCTCTCTGCACTATGCTCCATACCTTGTGCAGACATAGACTCATGAAAAAAATCCCATAATTATAAAAAATATGTATAAGGATCCAAAGACACACAGTAAGTTTGTTGCTTTCCTCATTGCTCCTTAAAACATTAAAAATATTCTAAGTGTATTAAAGAATCACTGGTAAAGTATATGAGGTATACAAAAAGCTTGTAGGCATTTGGGATTTGGCTCCACGATATGACTAGTACAATAATGAGACCCTGATGTGGTGAAAATTCTGGAAGTCAGCTTGACACGGAGACACCTAAATTTAATGAATACACACAGATGTTCCAATGCAAAAAAGATGTCTAAGCTCCTGTTATTGTTCATAAGAGCTACAGCTTGGTTTAGCTGAGTAAACACAGATGAGTAGTACAGAGTATCTAAGACAGCCCCTAGAAGGCTGTCCTCTAGGACCCCACAGAGGTCCCAGACAACTGGAAACTAGAGAATGTGATGCCCCTCTACAAGAAGGGTCGGAAGGAGGATCTGGGGAACTACAGGCCTGTCGGCCTGACCTCGGTGCCAGGAAAGGTCATGGAGCAGATCATCTTGAATGCCATTACGCAGCACATGCGGCACACCCAGGGGATCGGGCTCAGCCAGCAGGGGTTTATGAAAGGCAGGTCCTGCCTCACTAACCTGGTCTCCTTCTATGATAAGGTGACCTGCTTAGTGGATGAGGGGAAGGCTGTGGACGTTGTCTACTTGGACTTTAGTAAGGCCTTTGACACTGTCTCCCACAGCATTCTCCTGGAGAAGCTGGCTGCTCACGGCTTGGACAAGTGCACTCTGCGCTGGGTTAAAAACTGGCTGGACGGCCGAGCCCAGAGAGCAGTGGTGAATGGAGTCAAATCCAGTTGGCGGCCAGTCATGAGTGGGGTTCCCCAGGTCTCAGTGTTGGGGCCAGTCCTGTTCAATATCTTCATTGATGATCTGGATGAGGGGATTGAGTGCACCCTCAGTAAGTTTGCAGATGACACTAAGCTGGGTGGAAGTGTCAATCTGCTGGAGGTCAGGAAGGCCCTACAGAGGGACCTGGATAGGCTGGGTCGTTGGGCTGGAGCCAACGGTATGAGATTCAACAAGGCTAAGTGCTGGGTCCTGCACTTGGGTCACAAGAACCCCATGAAACGCTACAGGCTTGGGGAAGAGTGGCTGGAGAGCTGCCTGGAGGAAAAGGACCTGGGGGTGTTGGTTGACAGACGGCTGAACATGAGCTGGCAGTGTGCTCAGGTGGCCAAGAAGGCCAAAGGCATCCTAGCTTGTATCAGGAATAGTGTGGCCAGCAGGAGCAGGGAGGTGATTGTGCTCCTGTACTCGGCACTGGTGAGGCTGCACCTTGAGTACTGTGTGCAGTTTTGGGCCCCTCACTACAAGAAAGTCATCAAGGTGTTGGAGCATGTCCAGAGAAGGGAAACAAAATTGGTGAAGGGTCTAGAGAACAAGTCTTATGAGGAGTGGCTGAGGGAAGTGGGATTGTTTAGTCTGGCGAAGAAGAGGTTGAGGGAAGACCTTGTCGCTCTCTAGAACTACCTGGAAGGAGGTTGTAGTGAGGCAGGGGTCGGTCTCTTCTCCCTAGTAATAAGCAATAGGACAAGAAGAAATGGCTTCAAGCTGCGCCAGGGGAAGTTTAGGTTGGATATTAGGAAAAAATTCTTCACCGAAAGGGTTGTCAGGCATTGGAACAGGCTGCCCAGGGAGGTCGTGGAGTTTCCATCCGTGGAGGTATCTAAAAGAAGGGTAGATGTGGTGCTTGAGGATATGGTTTAATGGTGGACTTGGCAGCAATAGGTTAGCGGTTGGACTTGATGATCTTAGACGTCTTTTCCAACCTTAATGATTCTATGATTCTATGACTAGCAGACAGGATTATTGAAGACCTGTGCTTTCTGGAGCATAGTACAATGCTAGCTGGGAATGCTTAGGACATCTCAAATAGCCCTACAAGTTTAGTCATATGACTCAAGACTTCTTTTTGCTCGTCACCTGAAACACTCTTAGGTTCTGCTGGCCTGAAGTTCATTCAAGACCTATGATATGGCCTTTAATGTAAAAGCATGATTGCAGCTATTATCTTATTTTGCAGGAGAATGTGTTGGGAAACTGGCATCATCTAATCAGGGTCAAGCTGTGAATAACCCTGGGGAGGTATCAGGAGCAGAATATTGAAATACCTGAAAAAAGTTGAAGAAAACGGAGAAACTTGAAATCTTTACAGAAATCCCCAGATGGAGAAACATTAAGAAAGGTAGTGTTTTTATAGGATCATAGGATAATTCAGGTTGTAAGGGACCTCAGGAGGTTTCTATTCCAATCTACTTTCAAAGCAGGGTCAGCTGTGAGATCAGATCATTTGGCTCTCCAGTTAAGTCTTAAAAATATCCATGGATGGGTATTGCACAACCTCTCTGAGCAACCTGCTCCATAGCTGGGCTGTCCTCAGGGTGAAAAGGTTTTTCTTCACATCCAGTCTGAACACTCTTTATTTCAACTTATGCTCCTTGTCTCTTGTCCTCCCATCACACAGCACTGTGAAGAGCCTGGCTTTGTCTTCTCAGTAACCTACCCATGGGTACTGGATGGGACCTCTTAGGTCTGCTCCAAAGCTGACTTCTCCAGGCCGAACAAGCCCTGTTCCTTTGGCCTCTGCTCATTGGGCAAGTGCTCCAGCCCCTGAGCATTGTGGTGCTGTTCTGCTGAACTTGATCCAGTTTATTAGTGCCTTTTTTTGTATTAGAGGGCCAAAACTGCAGTATTCTAGATGTGGTCTAATGAGTACTAGGTTCAGGCAGATAACCGTTTCTCTCGCTCTACTAGCTGTGCTCCTGTTAACATAGACAAGGATCTTTGTCACCAGGACACACTGCTGGCTCATGTTCTTTTCAGCAGAGTCTATTTCAGCACAGCTGTTCTGTAGTAGGACAGTCCCCAGCCTGTATTGCTGCAAGGATTATTACTTCCCAAATACATGACTTTCCATTTGTTTTATTTAATGTCAGGAGGTTCCTATCAATCCGGTCCTCCCTCTAGTCTGTCTAGGTCCTTTCACATGGCCATTAGGCTCTCAAAACTGTCCTCCACAGTTTGGCGTCAAACTTGATGAGTCCACTATGTTGTCTTGTCTTTTGTTGTCTCCAGTGAAGATAATATGTACAATAGGTCTCAAGATAGAGCCTTAAAGGACTCCACTTGTTATTGGTCTCTAGCAACAGTGCAGCCCTTTAATCTCTACCTTCTAGGCCTACCCATTTAATAATTTTTTTTTACTCATCTAGTTGAATACCCATTCAGACCATTAACTCTCATTTAGGACGCATGGGAAAATAGTGTTTAAGCCTTGCTAAAGTCAAGATGAATGGCATCCATGCTTTCCCCTCATTTACAAATTAATCTATTTTATCATAGAAGACAAACTTTTAAATCCTTGCTGACTGTTCCCAGTTACTTCCATGTGCTCATAAATGTATTCCAAGAGGATTCACTCCATGATTCTCCCAGGGACCAAAGTGAGGCTGACCAGAATGCAGTTCTCTGTAGTGATCCTTTGGCCTTTTTCAAAGATGTATGCAGCATTTACCATGCTGTAGTTCTTAGTGACTTCCATGCACTGGGCTGGGAGGTGAGAGGTGGGGTGCAGGGTTCTCTCTGAATCTCAGTAAGAGAGGCAAGGCACCAAGTGACATCATAAAATAGGTGTTTTAATAAGATAGACTAGACATGTGGATAGCAAGTAAATCTTACATCCTTTCAGATGCTGTGAACCCTGCTTTCATGCAGCATTGGACAGACCACATTTTCCCAGAGCATGCTGCACAGGTCCCATCCATGGATTGGTTCAATGTCCCTCTCCTATCATGGTGCATTTTACCTTGTATGATGAACAAAACCATATATCTTCTGACAGGTTGGAATGTTATCTCTTTCATAACATCCACCAGAGCACAGCACAGGCACTTCAACAGATTCCCTTACAGAAGCTACTGTCCTGTTTTCAGCTGGGTTAGAGTTACTTTTCTTCATAGTAGCTATTATGGGACTATATTTTTGATTTGTGTTAAAAACAGTGTTGATAATACAGAGGTGTCTTAGTGGTTGCTAAGTAGTGCTTACACTATCAAGGACTTTTTCAGTTTCCCATGCTCTGCCAGGTGCACAAGAAACTGGGAGGGGACACAGCCAGGGCAGATGACCCCAACTGACTAAAAAAATATCCCACCCTATATGACATCATACTCAGCACATAAAGCTGGGGGAAGAAGAAGGAAGAGGGGACGTTCAGAGTGATGGTGTTTGTCTTCCCAAGTAACTGTTACACGTGATGGAGCCCTGCTTTCCTGGAGATGGCTGAACACCTGCCTGCCCATGGGAAGGAGTGAACGAATTCCCTGTTTTGCTTTGCTTGCACATGCAGATTTTTCTTTACTTATTAAACTGCCTTTATCTCAACCCAGGGGTTTCCTCACTTTTACCGTCCTGATTCTCTTCCCCATCCCAATGGTCGGAGATTGAGCGAGTGGCTGTGTAGTGCTTAGTTGCAGCTAGGGCTAAACCATGACAGCTACTCATGCCAAAATATGATCTTTGTAAGCCTTAAGTACAAGGCCCCATAAAGCAGACATGACTTGCCCAAGATCACTAACCTTTCAAATATGACATCTTCTGCAAAGCTCCCAATATAGGAGCTCCCCTGATCTCTATGACCATTCAAAGATGATAATAAGTGGCTTTGCTACAGCAACAGCCAGTTCTGTCAGCAGTCTTGGATGCAGTCTATCAGGTTCCATGGATCATTCTCTCTCAAGCAATCCCTCACTACCCCTGCTGGTAGTTACTCTCTTCTTTGAACTCTTTCAGTAATTACAGAGGTGTGGCAGATCTTGTTCATGAAATTGGGGATGTCCCTCAGACCTGCCACGTTCTGTACCCCATTAGATTCCTCTCACACCTCTAAAATCATGTGAACTGTTGTGCTAATAACAACAACAACACGATGTTGAACTCAAGGAAAAAAATATTAAAAAGCAAGAAGATTTTTTTAACAAGCATTTATTCTTATTCCTTAATTTTTAAGCACCTGAACCATCTGAAGTTAGAACATTATGTCTTTTAAAGAGGCTAGGAAGCGGTGGTTGGCCCGTGGAGTAATAACAAGCACAGAGCAACCAAAAGTTTAGACAGAGAAACAGCTACTAGCTGTGCTTCTTTGAACAGAAAAATTCTAGCTGTTCAGCTCCAGGCAGAAGCTGGACATGCAATCTGATCACAGGACCTTAGAAATCATTGTGGAGAAGCCAGTGTTGAGTACTTTCAAACAACTACAATGAATATCATCAAGACTCCAGCAGCAGGATGTTTTGTGTTCAGAAAAATCATTTCTGGTGGCAAAGATATCAGACAGAGATGAAAGTAACTCATAACCTAAGAGAACAGAGCCTGTCAACATCCTACAGCTTTTTTTTTTGCCTCTTTGAAGGGGTGCCCAATACTTCATGAGGGTTCCAAATAAATCACAAAGAAGAAAGAGGTGAAACAGGGCAAAAACCAGAATTTATTCTATGCTGGTCAGATCACAAAGAACAAATGACTGATGCTGGCAGCATAAACTGGGATTTTGTATCAAGGAAATTATGTACTGATTTCAGCGAATCAAAGACCTGACAGAATATTAAGAAGACATATTCCTTGTCCAGGTACACCTGGGCTAAGTCAAAGAATTAAACTACTAGGCAGAAAATAATGCCCAGCAGTCAGTATAATTGGAAAAATATGATATTTTTCAAGAGTACTGTAATTCAAAATAGAGGATATTATGTCTCAAGCAATCCCATCTTACTTCTGAGACAGAGTGAAATCAACAGTTGTATTTGTACCAAGAGAATGACGTGGTCAAGTCAGCTAGTCCTTCAGTCTCCAGGAAGGAAACTATCCAGATTTATTTAAGGTATTGAAAGTGAGTGTGGTAAAATGTCCCTTTTTTAATACAAAGCATGAGTGTAAGGAGCCACGAATCATTTAAACAACATTTAAAAACTGCTACAGCAAATGAGAATTTAGATGCATAGTACCTGCCCTTGAGTATTTGGAAAGCAATAAGAAAGCAAATTTAGCTGTACGACAAACATAGGTGGCAAAGGTAGAACAAGTATTTCTGCATAGAAATGTTAAAATGATGCAACTTCTCTGTCATTAGATTATACCATGTATTTCAGGGATTGATGAATTGGAGAATGTAGACTGCATTTCTAGCAAGTCAACAGGTGTCTGAAGAGAAGACACAAACCCAAATGTCAATAAAAGGAATATGTAACAATCTGTATGAAACTTGGACAAAGTAGCCAGCATTAGTCAGGCTCAGCCAGTGTGTAAGCAAATGCTGAAATGCCAGTTAACAGTTCTGTAATTAAGTTTTGCAATTAGTTTTCTTAGCATAGAGCCAGGTTTTAAAGGCAAACATAGCTTGCTTTTTTTTTTTTTTTTTTTTGGTTACTAGTCAGCACGTAGGGCATGAAACAAAAAGGATCTCAACAGGACATTGAGATCAGATTTCTTTGCCTTCAGAAAAGAAAAAACTATGACTAAAAAGGAAAGTCAGTCTCTGGAATTTCCAAAAACTGGTTTAATTATTAAAATACAGAAAACATAATTAAATAAGAGAATATGTTGAATTGTTTTTTTCCTTTATACCAGTAGTCAGGTATTATTTATAGAACTTCCATGTTCCTCTCTGTGAGAAAAACAAGCTCTCAAATTACGCTAAGAATACAAAAATCATATTCTGCTTGTAGAAATAATGGAGGACATGATGTAACATTGAAAAATATAGCCTATAGTTTCCTCATTACTTCTAATTTCATACTTCTACCTCAATCTTTCATTAGAATTTTAAGTTGAGATCTAAAGCACCAGTCAAAGCCAAACTACAGCTGGATTTCCTGACCTTTAATTTAAATGTCCCCTTCATCTGAAGGTTCGGTAACACTTGCTTTTAAGAAAAGGAACAATATGTTCTGGGTTACTGTGATTGTCCACCTAGAGGCAAATTTTCAAAATATATAGGTGCAAATATTACATATGTAAGAATCTGCATTTCTACAGGCAACCTGATATATTTAAGTGCAAATTGGATGTCAGGAAATGAAGTTGTACAGTTTACATATTCAAAAGCTTTTTTGAGCTCACTTGGACAGATAAGTGGCATGGCACCGGGAAAGCATGCTGGGAATGGTAGTTTACAGAACACCCCCAGCAAAGTACACATCAGGCAGCTTGAACTGATAAGAAAATAAATACAAACAATTTATTTGTAGGTAAGAGGAAGAAGTCAAAGTCCTTTCAAGTACACAAAAAGAATAAAAGTAATGTACTTACTGGAAACAGGACCAGCAGGTCTTATTTATTGAATCAATGTTTATTGAAGAAGCCTAAAAAGGCCAAAAAGAAGACCAGGAATACTTTACTTGCAATGCAGAAAGAGCAGGAGAAGGAGTCTGTATTAACCTAGCCAGTGGTTTGTTTAAGAAATAATTTATCATGAAGTTACTAAAATCCTAAAAGCAGAGGAACCATAAAAAAGGGCAAGTTTTGCCCAGGTCAGTTCTCTCAACCAGAATAATGTTCTTTGAGATTCCCTTAAAGCTTTGTTATCCTGAAAACAGTAGAATTTAATCAGTAACAATGATTGTTGGGACTCATCTGCCCTAAATGTATACAAGTAAATTAGTAATCTACATCTAAAGTACTCTCATGGCCTGTGTTACATAACTACTCCAAGAGGAGATAAATAGCCCTCTGGAGACTCCCTTCCGACTGATAATAAAAAGGGATTAACATGGTAAGTTAGGCCTTTATGATTATGGTTAAAATTTAGATTATCTAACTACTAAACATCTAAGTGAGGCAGATGAATCCCACCCATGTCTGCCTATAGACATCTGGAGAACAACAGCCGCACCAGATGCTGCAGAATTCTGCTTTACATACAGAACGTGAAAGCTCTGGAGCCAGACTTTAGTACACCTGAAACCATTGTAAAAGTCTGGTTGTACAGGCTTGAGGCATTGTCTGATCCTATTGCAATCTTTGAGGTCAAAATGGGACTTATTTCCTATTCCTTTTTTCTTTTCTTTCTTTTCTTTTTTTTCTTTTTTTTTTTTTTTTTTGGTGAGTTATGTTTATCTAGTGTTACACCATCTTCTTTCTTTTTAGAAGGGTAAAAGAAGAAAGAAGCCTGATTAAACCAATTTTCTCTGAGTAATGGTTCTTGCATCTCTGAAATGTGTCTCCTGATGTCTGCTAGGAACTTTGCAAGTTTTTTTTTATTATTTTTTCCTCCTTTTTATTATACTGTTAAGGTCTTTTACATTAATGCAGATTAATTTAATGAGGTTATTCATGGTCACTCTTCTTGCTTGTAGAGGTATATCTTGATATATATTGTAATAAAATATAATCCTATTTCTTTCAAATAGAGTGCTCTGGTAAAAACCATGTTTCTGCTGTACCATTGTCAAAAAATTAACGATTACCCAGACTGCAAAGAACTTGCTTTTTGTACTTGTGCCATTTCTTAACATATCTTTTTCTCTCAAGCTTTAATACTTTTATTCTTAGTAATTTTAATCACCATATCCATGTCTGCTTTTTTTTGAATTCCATTCTGTTTTCCCAAGAAATATTCTGAAACACACTCATATGGATTTTTTTCACTTGCTTTTATTTTATACCATTCTAAAATGAAAGGACTTTGAACATTGTAAAGTACAGGTATTTTTGTCATGTTCTTTGCTATTTATCAAGGTGAATTTTGCTGCCTCTTTTGTCGTGAGTACTACTATAGTGGTATCCCTCTCCTATATTTTATTAGCTGTCTCTGTCTGATGGACTTTTGAGGGAAGTACCTCAAAAGTATATGGCATATCAACCAGATAAAATACCTATGTTGTTACAGTCGAGCTTTTCACATAAAATTCTTGAGCTTCAGAGACCCAATGTAATGTCAACCTAAAATGAATTTATGACATCCCATCACCTGATCTACACTTCATCTACATTTGTATTTGCAGTCTTCAATGTAAGGAATTTTTATATAAAAATACATCTTCAGGGGTTTACCTAAACTGAATGGGTTGAGAACTCTTACTTATTAGGTTGATCCTGGGCAGCATAGAGACCCTGGGAACTTCTTTCAAGTAGTTACTCTCGGAAGAGTTCTCCCTCCTTCTGCTTCCTGACCCTTCACAGTGCATCTCTAGGCAAAAGATTGATGGGACTGTGTCTTCCTTCTTGGTTTGCAGTACTGCAGGCTTACAGTGATTCAAGACCTTTGCTTTTTTCATTTGTCCTTTATTGATTGCTTTAAGGTGGAATTATGAAAAAGGAACAGACCTCAAAACATATCTGTATTGTTACTTCTTTCTTGTGTAACAGCCATTTACTTTTGCCATTTGTGAGTACTTCCGAATTTTATGTAATAAGTAAAAGGTAACAGGTAAAAACTGTAAAAGGTAAAACTGTCAAAAGCAAATAGAAAATTAAGAGAGGCCTTACCTCTATCTAAATAATGGCACATTATTTTTATTTTTCAGCTCCTTCTTCTGCTCAAATGTCACTGTTAAGAGGTTCTAGAAGATTAGTATTTTATAAATCTGTAAAAAAAATCTCCTTCTCCCAAAAGAGAGGGGTTCTCCAGCTGATAGTAATGGATTTTGACAACTGTATCTGTGTATCCTACCCATTGCAGACATAGGAAACAAACTTCTGTGTGCCTTTTTAGTAATCACTTTTTCAGATTGGTCTGTTGTTAATGGTTCTTTAATTACATTCTGTTTCAGGCTTGACAATTTTTTGTTTCTTCTTGCCTCCTGACATGCCCTCCAATTTCAAACAATTGTTCTTCTTTCTGTTCCCAGAGACGTAAATTATGTTCTTTATGTCTTTTTCATTTGCTTCAGTTTTCCTTAATTTTAGCCTACCTATCAGTGACAATTTCATCACTGCATCATACTTCAGATTCTTGTTCTTTCTCCAGTGTGACCCACTACTGCTTTCTGGCTGCTGTACCTTCTGAATCTGCCATCTTTTACCTTCATTATCAGACAGGATTTGTTTGAAAAAAAGAGAGGATTCAGGAAAGACCTTTTCTGCTTTCACGTTTTTGGCACCATGTCTCATTTTTAATTTGGCTGGAAAGTTTCTTCAGTCTTTCTTTAGGAAATGATTTATCTTTATGCTTCTGAGAGGTTAGCTTATGAAACTGTCCTTTGTTGTATGTTGGCACAATGGCCTTAGGTCTGCTCTCTTACATCTCTTTGTTGTATGTCCATACAGTGTTTCATTGTGGGATATCATCAGCCTTCAGAAACTTCTACTAAAGGTAATAGAAACAAATTCCTACAAAGTATTTCCATCCTTTCAGTGATGGATAAAGTCAGACATACCCTTTGCCAGTCCACAGAAGATGCTGTTCTCCCTACTTGCATCTGCTGAAAGTGTGTGGTTACAGGTGGTTAAGTGAAACACACAGATGCAATCTAGCCTGGAGGCCCCCAAATTCTGCTTTAATCATCCAGCCATTAGGAGGCTGTTATTTATAATTGCCACAGGAAGAAAGAGTTTTCCCACCAAGGTCATGGAAGTGCTCGTATTAAAACATAGCAAAGAACTAAAGAGAATATAATAGCAAATTTATCTAGCAACAAACTTTCATTAATTTATGTAAGTGCCAAAGTCTGGGTGGAAAAAATATTTTCTTTTCAAATAACATAATTCAGTCTTTCCAGCCTGTCTCCTCAATCTGCTTACCTTCCTCCAATTGCTAATCACAGTGGCACAGAACATTATGCCAACTAGTATGTGATGTAGCACAAGCTAAGCATCTCATGTAGATATGCTTCTTTTGTACAACTGCAAAAACAGAGAGAGATCTGTGTTCCTAGTGCCACTGAACTATCAAGTTCATGGTGGGTGAGCTGCATGCTATCTTAATCTCATAAAGAGTTTACTTAGAATTAAACTTTGGTCTCTTTCCCCTTTACTATCATTCTAGTCCTGTGAGAAAAATCCAAGGGAGCTTGCATAACTGTGAGTGATCAGGACTTTTAAACTTCTGTGCCCTCTATTGAGTACTTCAACACTGATGTTCCATCAAGGACCATTCTTATCCTCACTTCGCTTATCTTGCACTGATGAGATGCAGCATAGGGTCTACATCTGCATTAGACAAGCTCATTAAAGTTTGTGAAATGCTCAGAGAGTGTGCTAATAGAGGGCATGTAAGTAGGCAGATAGACAGAAACACCTGCTAATTGCCTGGAAGAAGGCTGATTAGTCTAATTCTGGCAAACTACAATTTATATGCTGTCAGACTTGTTCCTTTTCTGAGGTGACCAAAAGTAGCTGAACTACTTTGGTGCATCCTCTAGTCTTCAAAGTAGCTGGACACAGTGTTATGCTTAGGATATTCTTCCTGTTTCTAAGATCATGAGTGTTGTCTTTGTGTGTAAAGACTTGAGGTATAAAACTGATTTTTATTTAATTTGTCAAGCTTAGTCTGAGGTATATATTGCCCATGATACTTATTTACATTTGTAAAATCATATACACTCCCTCTGTTATGTGAGGTTTCATTTAAAAAGATTTAAACAGTTTGAGGTAGAGTAGCTATTTGGAGTGTAATTAAATTATCTCACTTTGCTTCCCTGGAAACCTCAATTAGGAGACAGATATTTCTGTTGCAAATGAAGTGTGTTTTGTTGATATGTAAAAGAAAGAAGAACAAAGATGGAAGGGAAGCAGTTAGTGGTGTCTAATGACGGGGAGGGGAGCATGTAGCAGATACAACTGAGAATTCTCCATCAAGAAAAGGGTGTTAATGTCTCAAATAATGTCTGTAATATACATAATCCTTCAGAAATGACTATTATGGTTAATGTAATAAGAAATAAGTTAATAACACTTCGGTTCCTTCTAGCAATTCTGCTGTACTTACCTTATTTAACTGTCATATAATAGTGATGGGATGAGTCAGAGATTATGGTGTCACACTGACAGTGAACAGCTTCCTGTGGAAGGACTAACATAAGAGGATCTTTGTCACAGATCAGGTCTCTTTCTTTTTTATTCTGTTAATACTAAAATGATTATTACTCTCATTGTAAGACTAAAAAGGAAATTGTTATTCTTTAAGGAATTCTTCTGAATTCTAGCAACTTGGTAATACATCAGCATTTTGAGGAGATACAAGAGGAATCCAAATATTTCATCCCATTCTGAAACTGATAGCAGCCTCAGGCAAGACATTCAGTAATCTTAAAATAATTACTTAATCTCTGTGTCCTCAAATTCTGTATTCACAAATTCTGCCATGTCTCTAACAGAATGAGAATGGAATACCCATTTGGTCAGTTGGGGTCAGCTGTCCCAGCTGTGTCCCCTCCCAATGCCTTGTGCACCCCCAGCCTACTCACCAGTGGGGTGGGGTGAGAAGCAGAAAAGGCCTTGACTCTGTGTAAGCCCTGCTCAGCAGTAACTAAAATATCCCTGTATTATCTACACTGTTTTCAGCACAAATTCAAAACACAGCCCCATAGTACCTACCCTGAAGAAAATTAACTCTACCCCAGCCAAACACAGCACACCTTCAAAGAGGCTGAGCTCTGCCTACCAGTCGTTTTTATAACAAGGGCAGCCATAGGCATAATATTTGCAAAACGTCGGAGCAGTGTAACACTGGCAAAAATACCATCGATGAATTCAGACACTCTCTATTGATAATGTAAAAAATATTTTTTTTCTTCTGGACTGAACTGTCACAGTTAAGATTATGCCAGAATTTAGTTTTCAAATGCCTTTTTTATTTTAACAAATCATCCATCGTAAAATTGCTCTATGTTGAAACACGAGCATACTTGTGGACGCTATGAGTTAGGAATTCAAATGTGTTACAGTAGAGGTCCTTAACTATAGGGCGCGTTAATAAGATAATCTTAAGATTTAGTCAGTGAACTACCTAAAGACTGTTAATTACCTTGAAATTCCAGTGTTGCTTTTTTTTCATAACCATTATAGACTATTTCTTCTGTGTATTGTCATGAGTAGAGAAGTTTTTCCTTAAATTGTATAGTACCCATTAGTATTAAAGCGTAAAAAGTAATGTGTGCTTTTAAATGACAAATGCACTATCTATAGGCTTTCAGGGAAAAAAATCAAGTGTTTTTTTAAGTTCTCAGTAATAGAATTACTTTAGTGAAGTGGGTCCAGATTTTTTTTTTGTGTTTTTTTCAGCAGGACTAGGTTTATAAAACAAGGTCATGATCTACTGTGATCATGATACAATTTGGAAGGAGATTATTATCCCCCATGCTGAGCTTTCTTTGTTTACTTGGGTCCTCATTTGTGTGCTGGACAGTGTTTTCAAATCTTGAATATTTTTAGCTCTGATGGTCAGCTTTGAAAGACAACCTTCTGCACCCCAGAATATATCCTTCACATAGCACAGAAGATACTTTCTCTCTTTTGACCCCTCCCCAAGTCTTTTAAAAAATCATTATAAAGCTAAGGATAACAGACGTACATAAAACTCCATTTAACCATTGCACAGGTTATGATAAAAGCCAGACTATTTGCTTTGTTCCCCTTAAATCCTTCCAGAATGCTGCTGTGAAAGTCAGTTTTATCTCCTGAAGCTCAAGTCATGAAACTCCCCAATTAAAATTCTTTCACTGCTTACCATCCCTTTAGTCGTGTTCAAGGTCCTTGTCTTCCCCATCAAGGGTGTACTTTCATTTCTGCTTAGTGTACTTCTTTTCTTGACTACACACAAGATTCCCACCTAGATGCTGCTTTCAAATCCTCCTTCTACTTTTATCTTTATATTTTGTTCCCGCCTGCCTAAGTTGGAACTGCAGCTGAAATTCTTCTCTGGCAGAGACACCTACAGCGCGTGTGCGTCAGCCACTCCTCAGCTGTGCTCTCCACCCATGCCTGCCCATTCCTCTGATGGTAAGTGTTTTACAGCCCCGTGGTTTTGCCATGGTGGATACATGGGGGACTTTGAGAGCTGCAAGCACACTTCTTTACAGGTTCATTTAAGAAGACAGGCTCTGTGGTTGGGAGTAAGAATTTCTCCTATTTCCTTTGGACTGAGTTTAGAAAAGACCATAGCACAAAAAGACTAGTAGATTACACAGAGACCACTTTAACTTCCATCAGCTATGCCATCCTCAGCAGTCCAGAGCACTGTGTGAAACCTTGAAGGAATGAGGTTTCAAAGTTCTGGGGTTTTTGTGCAATTTTAACAGCAAATATTCATCATTACCCCATCTCCATTTAAAAAAAAAAAAGGGGGTGGGTGGGGGAAAAGAAAAGATATCTTCAGTTAAAATAGTCAATTTGCTTCAGTGAAATGTACGTTGCTGGTGGTTTGCTGGAGCCTCAGATCAGGATGTAGCTTGCACATATTCCATATGTGGCATAATTTCAAAGAGAAACTATGTGAATTGAAGTTGAAGAAGAAAGTTTGTGTTTTAAATGTCTATCCTGTGCTCGCTATCCCTTGAAATAGGAGATATAAAGAGATTAATACGATGAGATTGGAGAAAAAAAAAAAACAGTTTGGTTTGCTGGCTTATATTAAATTTATATTGCTGCACTTAAAGGGTAATTTTGAATTTTCAGGTCATGTCACAGCCAGTTTGATCCATCTATATACACATACATATGGACATAGAAGAAATGTGTACAAATTAAAGACTAGATATCATCAGGTTAAAATAACAAGTTTGATCCTAAGTGGAAATAAAATCTCCTCATTGCCTTTAATTTAAAGTTAAATACGAGGAGCAGATGCAAACTGCCTGCTGTTAGCAAATCAAAGCAATTTGTCCTAGAAAATAAAGTTTTTTGCTTGCTTAAAACAATGTTTTAAGAATCTGGAAAACATGCATGAGGAACTGGAATTCCTTATGAATTAGAAGAAATTTGATATGAGTGTTATTGCTGGAATCTGGAGAGGGGATGTGAGTGATTGGAATATTCAGATTATAAATTGCAACTTGTTCAGCAAAGCCTGAGAGGACAGAGAAATCCATAAAAGCTATTAGTACATATATGGGAACAATATTATGGCTTGACTTTAATATACAAGATAGTTTCAAGCAATAATCTGTTCACATATATCTACTTTGCTTTTCAGAAGGTTTAATTTCCCAGAATTAATCAAAATGCTAAGTAAAGGATTGAAAAATAAAACCAGAAAAATACAAACAAAAAACTGTGCATTATTTAAAATGAATCTGTGTATATACAAAACAGGGTACTTCCATGGCCAAGGAGAAAAACTTTGATTAAAGCCTACCCCACTGTCAGAGACCAAGAAAAGGTAATTTATGGATGTCTATATTTTGTCCATTTTTGTTCTGAATATATCTGAGTGGGTCAAGGAAATCAAAGAGTTCTTTTATTATACCAATTAAAAACAAATTAACAAAACAAGTAACGTGATCAGGTAAATGTGACTTTTAGTCTGAGAGCAATCCGAAGGAAAACAATTAAAAAGCTTCAATGGGATTAAATTGGTTGAGGAATAAAGCAAGTGGATATAATTTGTGCTAATACATTTTAATGGAAAATGGGTCTTGTCAAACATTATTTCATTCCTCGATGTTTGTAAAAATATTGTTGATAAAGTTAGAAGTATATATCTAATAATATTAGACATTTATCAGCTGTCTGACAGCATGACATATTTTGATTTAGAAATTATTGCTATATAATGTCAATGTAGCACACAATATATGAATTAATGAATGAATGAAAAGCACTTCTCAAAAAAGTAATTTCAAATGGGAGAACATCCTTGAACTCCTTCCCAATGGAGTGCTCTAGGAAAATCCAATTGCATTTTAATATCTTCATCTGTGGCAAACATGAGAAAACAAGCACTCTTAAGACAGATGTTAACTATGTCCTTCCCCGTTAGTGATCCTGAACTGTTTAGAAGTTGCCTACTTGGATTGTCCTCACACTATAGAGATTGATACATATTTTTTTTTGTGTGTGTATGTTTACTTCAGTTTTAATCAAAATAAGAGCTGTACTACATACTATGAGGCTAATATTTTTATTGCATGGATCTGAAGATACATATGTTCATAAGATCACGAAGGTGAGTTAATGGATGCTATAGCACTGCATGGGACAAAGCAGCCAGTTGTGTTACAGTTTCATCTACACCACCTTTTGGGGCTGGTTTCTAGAGCAAACTTTCCAGAATCACACCCACATTTTGCTTTGGAGAAAACTTACTAGTTTACCCCAAAAAGACCCTGGCAGCAACTTATACTTTAACTACTATGGATCCCTGAAAGTCCAATATATACCAAACAACTCAATGACTAGGGGTTATATCTTGGAAAGTGGCATCCTGAAAATGCTTTTAAAGGTGATTTTGTGCAATGAATTGAAAATTAATTGCCAGGATAAAGCTGTGCCAAAAAGCTAGCTGGTTCTTTAAGCATATAGCTTGGGGAGTAACAAGAAGCTTTTAACCCCGCATACAGAAAAAGTGAGATTAGTACCAGATTTCTGCATAGACTTGTGATATCAGGGTTCTTAAAGGCAGTTGACAAATTGGAGAAGGTACAGCAAGCGAGTAAAAAAAAAAAAAAAGAGCTTTCAAATATTCGAGCTGGAGAAAATGTGTTATATTTTCAAACTTAAAAAACTATTGCCTATTTGTCTTAGTAAATACAAGATTGAAAGGTGCCTTGAATACAATGTATAAGTACCTTTGCAGAGAGAAAGTACAGAATGCCAGAGAGCTCTCTGATCTGCTTGACAAAGGAGGAACAAGAATCACTGGATAAGAAGTGTAGCTAGAAAATTTCAAATGAGACAGTATAAACACATTTTCTAAAATGAAGGTAATTAACCACTGGAAAAATATTAAAAGAAGTTAAATTATATTTATGTCTTTTTCTTTACAGACTTCACAGTAGAGTCACAATTACACTTTTTTTTTCAGACTTTGCTTTTTTCTGAAACACTTGTATGTCCCTGCTGACTTTTAGGTGATAATGTAGAAAAGAAGTTGAGTTCCAGTACATGAAGACTTTTAAAGACACTTTCAGAAATACATCAAAACCAAACCAAACTTAGATGCATTTCTCAAACCTGTTTATGCAACCAAAATAATGCTCAGATTAATGGAATTTCTGTGTATTTTAGGGCATAAAACTCCAAGTACTCTGTTAAGGAGATGAAGATCTTGTTGCTTAGCTGTTAAGAGAGTTGACTCTGCAGTCCTTTAAGACTAAAAAACCCATTAATATAACTGAAAATTTGCAGATGGTGTTTTTGAGAGATGTCCATGCAAATGCATAGCTGTGCCTGTAGCTATATAATATAGGACATGGTTTTGGAAAGAGTCCTTTTTAATATCAGGTGCCTGAGAGGTTCTGTAGAGAATACTGTGTTTATGTAGATGTAGTGGATTTTGGCTTAGGCAGCACTAATCTAAACTGAAATGTAAACTCTGGTGTTGCTGGTCAGTGCAAAAATTGATTTAGTGGTTTATGTTTTTCATACAGAAGGACAGTATAAGGAACTAAGAATAACACCTATTGTATCATTTTGCATTTAGAATGTCAAACATAGGGACAGAGTGGGTTGACCAATATTTCTAGAGAAATATATGAATTATGCCAGGTGAGAACAAAACTTGTAGACTACTAGGTACCTAAATGAGACACAACATCCTAATCCCCAGCATACATGAGTCATACCGTTTCTGGCCTGGTAAAAATTTTTCTTTTAACAATTCTGTGGAGTTAATGATGATATCAAATGGCAGAAAAACAACCAGATTACAGAAGGCCTTAAAACCAACTTTTGAAAGAAAGAATAATCTGAAAGAAAACCCCAGAGGTAAATGGGAAATTGAATAAATTGCTTCAGCAGCAGCAAGTTAACCTTTTGCATGTTATTTGAAGGCATTCAAATGCAGTCCCAGCATTAAGGCTAAACTAATTTCTAAGAAATAGAGGAATAGGGATTTGGAATAGCTTTCTAGCAGTAGCAGTGTGAAACAAACAAAATCCTAATTATTCTTAAAATAGATTATTTTATGAGTGGGTTATATGTGACAATAGTCTGTCATAGCAAAGATCTGAAAATGTTAAGCCAAGAAGCCCCTTCCAATTCCATGTGTTTGTCCCATAAAGTAAAATATCAGGTAGAGGGAAACAGTATTATGTCCAAGAGTGGCTTTATGCTTCAATTCATGAAGATTAAAGAGAAGAAAAACAAGAAAAGTGTGTTTAGCTGGTGTGTTCACAGAGATTAAATTACCCTGATATATGAAGTGATGTCAGCTCAGTTGTTTCACATAGGAGAAACAACATGTTTGAAACTCTCTTGTACAGAGCTCTTAACTTTGTTGATTAATACTCAATTTCTTAATTTTCAAATAGTTTCAGAACTGCACATTCTGGTACTTGTGTTTATAACACTGAATCATGCTAAGGTTTTATGACCCTTTGCAAAGGAATTTTCAATACTTATTTAATAGAGCACTGAAGCTAGCTTTAGAGAAGAAATACTCCACACAAATAATTTCACTGTGAATCTTTTGAAGTAAGATTTATACACTTCATAAAAGTGTGTACACAGAGTAACATAACAGAAACCCTTTCTAATTGCTCATTGAAATAAGCATGGGCCCGTAACTATGGGCTGCAGGGCTCCAGCTCTTGACTTTTTAATCTCTTTCCTAAAGGTATCCATTTCTCATTGGAGGTGAGAGATGAATGTGTAGCTGCTAAGTGTGAGGAGGATGGTAATGGAAATCAGTAGTGTTAATTAAATTACAAGAATTAACATATCCAGTATTTCTTGCTCCTCTAAGCTTTTGCAACTGATAATGAGAGTGAAGTGTTTTATGATCCCCTCCTTCTCACAGAACAATCTATATCCAAAATCTTTCCCAAGATACAGCTGAAATTTTGACTAATTGTTCATTTGTTTTGATGTCCTCCCTCTTTTTCAACAGAATCAGTAGTTTAGAAAATACAGGCTTCAAAACAGACGAAAAAACCCCAGTAAAACCCCTTCTATTCATCTTAGTGGGAACACACTTGAACCCTGCATATTTGACTAGCAATAAAACATCATTCCAGTCCCCAGAACAACAGAAAATTAGTGAAAAACATGTTCAAAATGAGCAGAAAACAGGTGTGGTAAGGTTTTTTTTTTTCCGTAGGTTTTATTTGTTTGGGGGTTTTCTTTGTGTGGCATTTGGCTTTTTTGGGGGTTTGGGTTTTTTTTTTGGTCACTGTTGCTTGCTTAATATTGTACCATGGGTTGCAAAGTTGGTCAAGTTTGGACAAATTTTTTTTTTATAATACTCTAGAAGTAACAGTTGCTGAAAATTATAGCAAATGTGTTCAAATTGAAATATTGATGGATAGGAGATTGATAGGTAAGACAGGTTCACCATAATTAGCTACAGAAAACATCTTTTTCTACCTTATTTTGTCCTCAGTTCAGACATACACTTAAGGCACCGTTGAAGGCTCATTGCAGCTGGTGCCTTATCTACCTGGACATATTGCATTGTTTCACTACTAGGGTACTTAGTGAAATTGTGCTCATATTTGTAACTTAACATCTTGCAATTTATTTAAGGTAAAACAGACAAACAAAAAGAGAATCTGAAATTCTAGGTCTTATTGATTTCTCTTTACACAGGAAATTACATCTACTTTTTAGTTAGCATATGTTTCTCCATCTGCTTAGATTTGACTTTTCTTATTGAGGTTAATTATTGTTTTCCATCATGGTTGGGGTTTTGATTTGTCCTTTTTTAATCAATCATCTAACTGAGGAAGCTTTTATATTTTAGACTAACAAGTTTACACATTTATAAACATACAACTGAACTTTTTATCAGTGATCATACAGCGGGTTTTATTTTTTTATAAAATTATAATGGTCTTTCGTAAATTTTAATTCTGACAAACTTTCCATCTTTCACTGAATTCTATTGGCACGAAAATTGCAAGAACAAGTTTCCAACTGAAGTTAATGGTATACTGTAGAGATGAGAGGATTGAAATAGTACATGCAAAAACACCCTTCTTTGTAGAAGCTTTCATAACCAAACCAGTAGTCCTTACTGCTTGGAAAATTCCAGGACATTTCAAAAAGACCAGCAGTTTCTGAGTCACTGTGTCACCTGTTATTCCAAGAGATTGTATAAAAAAATAAAAATAATATTAAAAAAATCAGTAGGTCAAAATTTAGAGCTGTATTAAATCCAAAATCATATACAAGTAACTTTCACTGTTTTAAAAAGTCTGTCTTCTTTCTCATTGTATATATTAAAACCAACTATTTTTGGTAAACCATATAATAAAAAAATAGATATTTTTAAAAAATCAAGTATAAGTATTTCATTTGCAGTTTCAAACCGAATGAAATATTTTGTAGGTATTACTCTGTTTGTGATATGAAGTACAGTCATTAGGTGAAGGGTTTTTTTTCTTGCTACTTCTGGCAAATTTCTATTCTTGACAGCAATCAATCTTCCAGAAACAAGCACTCATTATTTCACCTGTTTTAGGACCAATGTGAAATGAGACTTGGCACAAGAATCATAAAAACACAATGGTAATTGCATTTTATCCATCCTTTCTTTGTCTTCCTTAAAACTTTCTGGGGATTTACATTTTCAGCAAAATCTTTTTTGGCTCACCTAGAAGCACTTTTTTCCATTTCATTCATAAGTGTTATCTTCTGTCCTGTTCTCACAGCATAAATACATGCATTTCAAACATTTACTCAAAGCTCATCTTCTGACTTATGACTGTTATCATTTTTATGCCACAGTACATTTTTTTTCCCAAACAATGATCTTGCTCCACTTGTGGAATCAGCTATTTGACCTTCAGTAACTTTTTCTTCATTCATTTGGGAACTGAATTATTCCCATTGTTCAAATATATTTACTTGTATCATTCCTTGAAATGATGCTAAAGTGAATTTTTTCTGGTGGTATGCTTGTGTCGAGGTGTTAAACTGTGAATGTTAACAGAAGACAGATAATTGGATATACGTATGTAAGTGTGAGTACTCAAAACTGAACTATTGAAGTCCCAAAAAAGAAGCTTGCTATTTGCTAGATGGAACTGTTATGGGCTGGTTGCAAATCTTTGTAACACCTGAACTAAACAGAGTTAGCACAACCTAAATGCTTCAGTTAATACGAAGACCTGTGAGAGAACCACCAATGGAGAAGCTGATCACATGTTGCGTTTTTGCACGTACACTGTTTAGTTAGGGAAAAATCATGGCTTAGAATGCCAAACATAAGGGCTGGTGCTCAAAAAAGGGGTCCACATAAAGAATAATAGAATTATTAAGGTTAGAAAAGACATCTAAGATCATCAAGTCCAACCAGCAATCCAACAATACCATGTCTCCCAAACCATGCACTGAAGGGCCACGTCCGCATGTTTTTGAATGCCTCCAGGGATGCTGACTCCACCACCTCTCTAGGCAGCCTGTTCCAATGACTGATCACTCCTTCAGTAAAGAAATTTTTCCTAATATCCAATCTAAACCTCCCGTGATACAGCTTGAGGCCATTTCCTCTCATCCTATCACTTGTTACCTGGGAGAAGAGACCAACACCCACCTCACCACAACCTCCTTTCAGGTAGTTCTAGAGAGCAATAAGGTCTCCCCTCAGCGTCCTCTTCTCCACACTAAACAACCCCAGCTCCCTCAGCCACTCCTCATAAGACTTGTTCTCCAGACCCTTCGCCAGCTTTGTTGCCCTTCTCTGGACACAATCCAGCAACTCAATGTCCTTCTTGTAGTGAGGGGCCCAAAACTGAACACAGTACTCGAAGTATGACCTCACCAGTGCTGAGTATAGGGGCACAATCACTTCCTTAGTACTGCTGGCCACACTATTCCTGATGCAAGCCAGGATGCCGTTGGCCTTCTTGGCCACCTGGGCACACTGCCGGCTCATGTTCAGCCGTCTGTCAACCAACACCCCCAGGTCCTTTTCTGCTGGGCAGCTTTCCAGGCACCCTTCCCCAGGCCTGTAGCGTTGCATGGGTTTGTTGTGACCAAAGTGCAGGACCCAGCACTTGGCCTTGTTAAACCTCACACAATTGGCCTCAGCCCATCAACCCAGCTTGTCCAGGTCCCTCTGTAGAGCCTTCCTACCCTCAAGCAGATCAACACTCCTGCTCAATTTGGTGTCATCTGCAAACTTACTGAGGGTGCACTTGATCCCCTCATCCAGATCATTGATAAAGATATTAAACAGAACTGGCCCCAAAACTGAGCCCTGGGCAGCACCCCTTGTGACTGGTTGCCAAGTGGATTTAGCTCCATTCACCACAGCTTCCTGGGCCTGGCCATCCAGCCAGTGTTTTGCCCAGCAAAGACTACACCCTTCCCACCCATGAGCCACCAGCTTCTCTAGGAGGATGTTTTGGGGCACAATGTCAAAGGCTTTAGTAATGTCCAAGTAGATAATATCCACAGCCTTTTCCTCATCAGGTTAGTCAAGCAGGATCTGACTTTCATGAAGCCATGCTGGCTGGGCCTGATTCCCAGGTTGTATTGCACATGCCTGGTGAGTGCACGTAAGATGAACTGTCCATAATCTTCCCTGGTACCGAGGTCAGGCTGACAGACCTGTAGTTTCCTGGATCTTCCTTGCAGCCCTTCTTGTAAATGGCTGTCACACTGGCAAGCCTCCAGTCATCTGGGACCTCTCCTGTTAATCAGAACTGTTGATAAATGATGGAGAGTGGCTCAGCAAGCCTCTCTGCCGGCTCCCTCAGTACTCCCAGATGGATCCCATCTGGCCATATAGACTTGTGAATGTCCAGGTGGAGCAGCAGGTCATTAACTGCTTCCTTCTGGATTGTAGGGGGTTTATTCTGCTCCCCATCCCTGCCTTCCAGCTGAGGGGTCTGAATACCCTGGGGATAGCTTGTCTGACTGTTAAAGACTGAGGAAAATAAGGCATTTAGTACCTCAGCCTTGTCCTTGTCTTTGGTGGCAATGTTCACCTCCACATCCAATGGAGGATGGAGATTCTCCTTGGCTTTCTTTCTGTTGTTAATGTATTTGTAAAAACATTTTTTGTTAACCCTTACAATAGTGGTCAGCTTGAGTTCCAGCTGGGCATTTGCCTTTCTAATTTTCTCTCTGCATGACTGAACAAGATCCCCATACTCTTCTTGAGTTGCCTGCCCCTTCTTCCAATAGTAGAAAACTCCTTTTTATTTCCTGAGTGCCAGCAAAAGCTCCCTGTTCAGCCAGGCTGGTCATCTTCCCTGCCTGCTCATCTTTCAGCACTTGCGGACAACCTGCTCCTGTGATTTTAAGACTTCCTTCTTGAGGAATGCCCAGCCTTCCTGGACCCCTTTGCCCTTCAGGACTACCTCCCAAGAGAGTTTCCCAACCAGTGCCCTGAACAAACCAAAGTCTGACCTCTGGAAGTCCATGGCAGTGATTTTGCTGACCCTCCTCCTTACTTCAACAAGCATTGAGAACTCTATCATTTCATGATCATTAAGCCCAAGACAGTCTCTGACCACCATATCCCCCACCAGTCCTTTTCTGTTTGTAAACAGCAGGTCAAGCAAGGCACCTCCCCGGGTAGGCTCATTCACCTCCTGCGTCAGAAAGTTATCTTCCACACACTTCAGGAACTTCCTAGACTGTGTCCTTTCTGCTGTGTTGTATTTCCAGCAGACATCCAGTACATTGAAGTCCCCCACTAGAACATGGGCAACCGATTGTGAGACTTCTACCAGCCACTTGTAGAACACTTCATCTACCTCTTCCTCCTGGTTGGGTGGTCTATAACAGACCCGCAGCAGGATATCTGCCTTGTTGGCCTTCCCCCTCATCCTTACCCATAAGCGCTCAACCTTATCATCACAGTTGCTAAGCTCTATACAACTGAAACATTCCTTAACATACAGAGCCACCCCACTGCCTCTCTTTCCTTGCTTATCTTTTCTGAAGAGCTTATAGCCATCCATTGCTGCACTCAAGTCGTAAAAGTCTTCCCATTATGTTTCTGTGATGGCGAATAAATCACAGCTATTCTGTTGCACAGTGGCTTCCAGCTTGTCCTGTTTGTTGCCCATGCTGCGTGCATTGGTGTAGATGCACTTGAGCTGGACTATTAATTTCACCCCCAACCTCAGCGTGCCACCCATAGGCTCCTGTCTAGTGGGGCTGGCTATATCCCCTTCCCCCTTTGAACCTAGTTTAAAGCTCTCTCAATGAGTTCTGCCAACTCATGAGAGAGAATCCTTTTCCCCCTTTGAGATAGGTGAACTCCATCTCCGTCCTCATTACTGCCCATCTGCACAGCGAACAGCAGGTAGTAATCAGGGGGCCATACCAGATCAGGGAGTTTCCCAGTAAGCAGACTTCCCTGCGAGATGGGTCTGGTCTGCATATTGGGCCTTCTGTTCTCCTCAGAAAGGAATCGCCTACAACAATTACCCTCCTTTTCTTCTTAATAGAGGTGGTTATAATGTGTGTGGCTGACCAGCTCTCCCTAGGCAACCCCCTGGATGGACCTTCACCTAGATCTTCATTTGCCTGATCCTCCAGTTCCAGAGCCTGGTATCTGTTATGTAAGGGCAGCTGGGAAGGTGAGGGAGGCCAGGAGGGGATTCATCTGCCACCCTGAGAAGGTACCTGTTTCCATCCCCCCATCTCTTAGGTTCCTTCCTTTTGCTTGGTGGAAAGAGGGTAGGGGACCTTCTGCTTCTTGTGGAGCCTTCATCCACTGCCTTGGCCCCAGGGATGATAGGGTGCAGATCCACCAATCTATCTTCCTCTCACACTCCCTGATACTCATTAACCTTTCCACTTCCTCCTTCAGCTTTGCCACCACACTGAGCAGATCATTCATCTGGTCACACCACAATCAGCTGTTGTCTCTGCTGCCCTCATGTATTTGTACCAGGCTGAGGCACTCTCTTCAGGTGGAGACCCGGACAGCTGCATGTTTGTGTGGGGGCTCCATCTGAATCACCATGTTCCTTCTGGCGATGGTTCTCAGGTGAGTGGAGACCATGGCTAGAGCCTTTCCTTGCAGGGGTGTGATGACAACTAGATGAGTGTAAGGGACTAGAAACTTGTCTCAACATTGTTGGCAGGACAAGCTTAACCACCACGGCAATCAAGCAGGAGAGTTTAACCACTGAAACCTTATCACCACAGCACGCAGGACAATTTGACCTGACAGGAACACATATGCATCCTGTTGCCTCAGAGCACATAGCCCTAGTCCTCTGTACATGTGCCTGGGCCTAGGGTCAACTGACCACATATGGGGGGATCAAACCCTCTAGACCCTCTAGTGATGGTACTGGGCACGTGTCCCCGTCACTGAATGGGAGGTGTGGGTATGCAAAACAGTTCTGAGAAAAATGCTATAAAAGGCAAAACCAGTGGAGACCAGCAGGAAGAGAAGGAAAGGAAAGGGAAGGGAAGAAAGAAGAAAGTAGAACTTTCTTCCACCAGATTTGAAGACAAACCACCACAGATCTGTGGTGGTAGCTATCACAACTCTCTCCTTTTCTCACTCTTTTCTCTCTCTCTCCTTTATCTTGCATACTTTTTGTTGGCCAAATAAAGTGACTTGGCACTTGACTCCGTTTTGAGTCTTAATTCTGTTTCTGAGAATGTAAAAGAAACTTAGTCATGATAAAGCATTTGAGTTAATCAGAAGTTAAGCCCAGCTGCCCCCAACCACCCAGAGTTACCTGAGGTTGGTTGGAAAGCAAGGGGGTTTAACCTCTGCCAAATTGTTCAGCCCAACAGTGGGTCATGACAATGAGTTATTCGTTAGAGCCAGGAAGGTGACTGTGTCCTGCCCGCATGAACTGCCATGCAAACTGCGGCACCACACCCTTCTGATGTGCCACGCCCTGCTCTCTGCTCTCCTGGTCACTCGCACTCCCTGGGGACTGCTTTTGTATGTGAGGGGGTTTTGCCACCTTCGCTCTTGTCCCCACACATGCCGAGTCAGATCTGCTGCTTCTGAGCAGCTCACTCTTTTCCCCTCTGGGTGGGGGGAGGTGGGGTACTGTCATGATTTTAGCTGGGATAGAGCTAATTTTCTTCACCCTAGCTGGCATAGTGCTGTGCTTCGGACTTAGTATGAGAATAATGTTGATAACACACCGATGTTTCAGTTGTTGCTAAGTAGTGCTTACACTAGTCAAGGACATTTTTAGCTTCCCGTACTCTGCCGGGTGCACAAGAAGCTGGGAGAGGAGGGGGCACAGCTAAGAGAGCAGATTCAAACTGGCCAAAGAGATATTCCATATCATATGATGTCATGCCCAGTATATTAACTGGGAGGAGCTGGACAGGGGGGCGGAGAATCACAGCTTGGAGACCAACAGCGTCAGTCGGTGGGTGGTGAGTTGTTGTATCACTTGTTGTTTGGATTTTTGGTTTTTTCTCCTCACGAGGGTTCATCTCACTATTTCTCTCTCTCATTATTTTCTTTTCCATTGTATTACTATTATTATTATTATTGTTATTACTGTTTTATTTTAATTATTACACTGTTCTTATCTCAACCAGCAATTTTTCTTACTTTGGCCCTTCCGATTCTCTTCCCCATCCTGCAGGGGTGGGGGAAGTGCGTGAGCAGCTGTGTGGTATTTAGTTGCTGACTGGGGCTAAACCACAACAGGTATCCTCTCTCTCCCTACACTTTTTCCTTTGTGCCACGTTTTTGCTGCTTTAGGAAGGGTCCCCTGCAGTGATCCTCTGCTCTGAAGCCCTACACCTCAGTAGCTTCACTGAAATGTCCTTGGAAAGAAGTGGCCTCAGAAAGGTTGTGGTGAAGAACTTGGTTTTGCTCTGGCTGGAGGAAAGATCCTGGAAGTAAGGAAACATCCCAGACATCACAGGGATGCATGGAGATGAAAGCTGGTTGAGTCCCAAGGAGGCACCTTGGCCAGTGATGCTCAAGACTGCTAACTGTGAGCAGAGGCATGGTATGAACCAATATGACTTGCTGTCCAACTCTCCCAGCCCAGCAACGACCTCCCTGCAGGGAAAAAAAGCTGAGTCCTACTGAATGTAGTGCTGTGGTCTAGTAGTAAGTGTCTGATGTAATCAAGTAGCTTTTATTTCATTGGTTTTTAAATAAATCATGGTATCCAGATGTACTACAAGATGTCACTTATTCTGTCTCTCTTGAGACAAGAGTGCAGGAGACAAGAGAATCTGAGAGTGTAGTATATAAAAAATTAGTGGGTAAACAGTCCAGAAACCAGATTTTCAGCATACAATTTCTATTAGATTTTCACCCATGCAGGTAGATGACCATTTCTTAAAAGAATGAGAGAAAAGGGGAACTGTTTGTCTATCCCAAACCTAGTTAGGTAGAGACACACTCTGGATTTATTCCAAACCAACTGCTTTTCTCTATAGAATGTACAAATTTGGTAAGTAAAGGAATACTGGTTCACTAGTTGTCTAAAGCTGAGGAATAGTTTTGACTGAATATGATGTTTAAAAGAGGACATAACAAAACATTTTTCTTGAGCCTTAAAACTGCATAATGGGGAATAAAATACAAAACAAACCAGAAAACAACCATCTGTAGAAACACCGGTTTCTCCCCGACAGATTGGTCAGAATATTTTGATTAAAAAAAAATGAGAGAATAATGGGTATGAAGTAGTAGTCAGTAAGCTTCCTGCTCTACTGAAAGGCTGTTATTTTCTATTCTGTTCCTATTTTTTTATGGCATTCATACAATCATTGCAATTTAGTGAGTGAAGGGTGTCCTTTAGTTTCAAGGTGCTGCATTTCGGCCTTAAAGTTGAGACTGTTCCCACAGCATTCAAATAATGTATGACGTATTAACTTGCTGCTGCCGATGATTAAGAATCAGAGAAATATTTCCAAAGTTATATGACTTTTTACAATATCTGTAGTTTCAATATATGTGTCTTGGCCTCAATACCCTGACACTGGTGAGGAAACAAAACATTTACCTACATTAGAAATATGGTAATATAGTCAGTACAATTTATTAAAAAAAAACAAACCCAAACCAAAAAAAACCACAAAACCCAAACTTACATACAAAACATTGCCTTAGATATTCTCTAGTTTTGTCTGCATAAAATCATAGAATCATAGAATGGTTTGGTTTGGGAAGGGAGATTGAAAGATCATCTAGTCCAACCGTCACTTCATGGGCAGGGACATCTTTCACTAGATCAGATTGGTCAAAGCCCCATCCAACCTGATCTTGAACACCTTCAATGACAGGGCATCCACAACTTCTCTGAGCAACCTGTGCCAGTGTCTCACCACACTCCTTATAAAGCATTTTTCTTACTTATATCCAACTTAAACCTATGCTCTTTGTCCTGTCACTACAGGTCCTGATAAAAACTCTCTCTCCATCTGTCTTATAATCCCACACACATATTGAAAGACTGCAGTAAGGTTTCCCTGGAGCCTTCTCTTCTCCAGGCTGAGCAACCCAAACTCTCTCAGTCTTTAGTCATAAGAGAGGTCTTGCAGCACACTGGTCATTTCTGTGACCCTTCACTACACCCTTTCTAACAGGTTCATGGCTTTCTTGTGCTGGGGGTCCCAGAGCTGGATGCAGTACTCCAGGTGGGGTCTCATGAGAGTGGAGTAGAGAGGGAGAATAACCTCCCTTGACCTGCTGGCCACACTTCTTTTGATGCAGCCCAGGATACAGTTGGTTTTCTAGGCTGTGAGCACACATTGCCAGCTTATATTCCAATTTTTCATCTACCAATATCCATAGATCCTTCTCCATAAAGCTGCTCTCAATCCATTTATCCCACAGTCCGTATTGATAGTGGTGACTACCCCAACCCAGGGGCAGAACCTTGTACTTGGCCTTGTTGAACTTCATGAAGTTCACATGGATCCACTCCTCAAGCCTGTCAGGGTCCCTCTGGATGGCATCAAGGATGGTCTGTTCAATCCCACTGACTATATCATTAATAAAGATATTGAACAGAACTAGTCCCAACACAGACCCCTGAGGGACACCACTTGCTACTGATTTCAATTTGGACATTGAACCATTGATCTCACTGGGCACAGAGGTAGGCTGACTGATCAGTAGTTCCCAGAGTACTGCCTTTTGCCCTTTAAAAAAGTGGGTGTGGTGTTTCCCTTTTTTCCAGTCCCTGGAGACTTTGCCTGACTGCCTTGACCTTTCAAATATAATGGAGAGTGCTTGGCAACTGAATCAGCCAATTTCCTAGGACCCTGCAGACCATCTTATCAAGTCCCATGGGCTTGTGTATGTTCACATTCCTCAGATGGTCTTGAACCTGATCTTCTCCTACAATGGGTTGGACTTCATTCCCCCAATTCCTGCCTTGAGATTCAGGCACTTCAGAGATGTGGGAAGAGCAATCACCAGTGTAAACTGAGGCAAAAACATCGAGTACTTCAAACTTCTCCTTGTCAGTTGTCACCAGATCTGATCTCATTTCCTCTCTGTGTGTACAGTTTCTTCTGTCTTCCTTTTATGATTAACGTACCTGTAGAAACACTTATTATTCTTCATATCCCTTGCAAAATTTAGCTCCAACTATGCCTTGACTTTCCTGACCCCATCCCGACATTCCAAGGCAGTATCTCTGTATTCTTCTCAGGGTGTGTGTCCCTGCTTCCACTGCTGACTCATTTCCCTCTTGTGTTTCAGTTTGACCATGAGGTCCTTACTCAGCCAAATGCTCAGTATTTGCTTGTCCTGGTTTCAGCTGGGATAGAGTTAATTTTCCTCCTAGGAGCTGGTATAGTGCTCTGTTTTGGATTTAGTATGAGGATAATGTGATAACACAATTATGTTTTAGTTGTTGCTAAGTAGTGTTTACACTAAATCAAGGATTTTTCAGCTTCCCGTGCTCTGCCAGGTGCAGAATAAGCTGGAAGGGGACACAGCTGGGACAGCTGACCCAAACTGGCCAAAGGGGTATTCCATACCATATGATGTCATGCTCAGAATATAAGCTGTGGGGCAGTGACTACTGCTCAAGGACTGGCTGGGATCAATCAGCAGGTAGTGAGCAATTTCATTGTCCATCACTTGCTTTGTATATGTATTACTATTATTTTATTATTATTTTACTTTTTAAAATTTCAATTATTAAACTGTTCTTATCTTAACCCAGGAGTTTTCTCACTTTTACTCTTCAGATTCTCTCCCTCATCCCACCAGGGGTGGGGTAGGGAGTGAGCAAGTGGCTGCATGGTGTTTAGTTGCTGGCTAGGGTTAAAACATGACAACGCTTTTGAAAGCGAATCCCTTGCCTTCTCTACATGACATGTCTTGGTTAGCACCAGAGTGTTAATCTCAGAACACATGAAGCTCATTCCTACTAGGTGAAGGTACAATGGAAGTTGAGTGGCAGGAGTGCACCAAACAGGCCCTACTTATTGACGTGCATTCAGCCTGCGGGAGATACTACCTTCAGTTTGAAGTAAACCTTCCAAAACATTCACAACACCAAAGTCAAGTTCTTTCCAGCAGTTCATTCACTCTTCACTTTCCATCCCTTAACACCAGTGTTGTAACACAGGCGTACCCTGCAAAGCACCTTAGTGGTGAACTTGCCTTTTATTGGCTTTGTGTTTGCTTCTCTCTCTTCCCTCCCAAGTTCACAATATTTATTTCTTTTTGTATGGTGTATTGATATAGGAAATGATTTCTGACCGCAATAACACAAAATTCATTAAAAAACCCAGTACTGTAGGATTATTGCTATTTATTGTGTCTGCTATAGAAACTGGAGAGGAAACTGTGACCAGGAATCCCCTTTATAAGTCAATGTGTGCAATATATCAGGGACATGGGTAAGACATTTACTTGTATTTTGGATATTGCCAAAACCAGATCACAAAAACCCAAGGTAGATAAAATAGAGTCTGGAGAAAAAAAAAAAATTACAAAACGTCATTATAATCTGTGTTTTGCAAAGGGGACACTGAGGCTTGGGGAGGATAAGAACAGTAACTAGAAGGACACACATCATTCACACACACACTAAGAACAGATTTATGGTATTTTGTGTGTGCCTTAGCAACAGGATCAAGGAAAAACAGTAGAGTTGCTCTGTCAGTGTAGGCCCCTGTTGGATTAAAGAGCTCTCTTAAAAATTTAGATTTGTTTGTATCCTTGCACCGTCATAGTGACAGTGACAGGACTATATCATCACACTAAATAGACAAAATTAGGTGGTTAAACCTTGTCTATTAAATTCCATTTCTCTAGTTCCAAGTTGATAGTAATATCAATTTTGCACTTGGTCTCCTGCATAATACTTGCAGGAAAAATATTATACCAACAATTGTACCTACAAAGAAAAGAATGACTGACCAAGGTAAACTGAGAACATCTTGTTGTGGTTTAGCCCCAGCCAGCAACTCAGCCCCACACAGCCATCCACTCACTCCCCCACCTGAGGGATGAGGGAGTGAACCAGAAGGTAGAAACTGAGAAAACTCGTGGGTTGAGATAAGAACAGTTTAATATTTAAAATAAAACAATCAACAACAACAACAACAGTAATAATATAACGAAATGGAAAATAACGAAAGAGAGAGGCAAAACCCAGGGGAAGAAGGGGGAAAAACCAACAAAAACAAACAGGTGATGCAACTGCTCACCACCCTCCAAACAACACCACCAGTCCCTGAGCCGCAACCATTCCTCCCCCCAGCCAACTCCCCCAGTTAATATACTGGTCATGATGTTATATGATATGGAATATCCCATTGGCCAGACTTGGCTGAAGCCCCTCCCCTCCCAGCTTCTTGTGCACCTGGCAGAGCAAGGCAAGCAGGAAGTCCCTGACTACTATAGACACTGTTTAGCGACACTTAGCCACTACTTAACAACAAATAAAACATCATCAGCACTATACCAGCTACAGTGAAGAAAATTAATTCTATCCCAGCCAAAACCAGCACATTCTCCACCCCTTATTCCATACCATTTACATGATGTCGAGGTCCCATACTATCCAATACAATCTCACCAACCACCACCCCACTTCCCACCCTTTGACGTAATACAGATATCATTCCCTTAGTCTATGGACCACCCCTGTAAAACATCCATAAAATATCCACAAATCTCCACAAAACTGTCCATTCAGTTCAAGACTTTGGGTTCTATCTATCATAACAGTCTTTCAGGTCAGGAGAGATGGTATGTGTAGCACTGGATTGTTGCATGCTGAAGTCAGTCCTTGTTCCATCACTGCTGCACTTTGCTTGTTTCATCAAAGTTCATTTTCCATGAAGTGGGAGATTTCTACTGTGATATCATTGATATGGCATATAGCAACCACAGAAGAGATGACATACAACTATATAGCTATTAGCATCATACCATTCAGTTCATTGGCTGTTTTCACCCAAAATCAAATCCCCTTGAGGCACATATCGTACTTTTCCATCCTCCCTCATCACCCACTGTCATGGTTTTAGCTGGGATAGAGTTAATTTTCTTTCCATGGACAAGATATAAAAAATGTGCTCTACACCGCAGCCAGGGAGAATGGCCCTACCTGGAGCCTCTGTCAGAAAGCACATGGGGAGACCTGAGGTTGACCCCTAGGGTTTTGGAGTCGGGGGTACAGAGGGTCCGAAGCCCGCTATACTCCAACTGAAAAAGAGATATTGGCAGCATATGAAGGGGTCCGAGCTGCTTCAGAAGTGGTTGGTACTGAAGCACAGTTGCTCCTGGCACCCTGACTGCCAGTGCTGGGCTGGATGTTCAAAGGAAACATCCCCTCTACACACCATGCAACTGATGCTACGTGGAGTAAATGGGTTGCACTGATCACCCAGCGGGCTCAAGTAGGAAACCCCAGTCGCCCAGGAATCTTGGAAGTGATTATGGACTGGCCAGAAGGCAAAGATTTTGGATTATCACCAGAGGAGGAGGTGACACGTGCTGAAGAAGCCCCACTGTATAACAAACTGCCAGAAGATGAGAAGCAATATGCCCTGTTCACTGAGGGGTCCTGTCGCCTTGTGGGAAAGCACCGGAGATGGAAGGCTGCTGTATGGAGTCCTACACGACAAGTAGCAGAAACTGCTGAAGGAGGTGAATCAAGCCAGTTTGCAGAGGTGAAGGCCATCCAGCTGGCCTTAGACATGGCTGAATGGGAAAAGTGGCCAGTGCTCTATCTCTGTACTGACTCCTGGATGGTGGCAAATGCCCTGTCGGGTGGTTACTGTAGTGGAAGCAAAGCAACTGGCAGCATAGAGGCAAACACATCTGGGCTGCCGTATTGTGGCAAGATATTGCTGCCTGTGTAGAGAATCTGGCTGTGAAAGTATGCCATGTGGATGCTCACCTCCCCAAGAGTCCGGCCACTGAAGAACATCGAAACAACCAGCAGGTAGATCAGGCTGCTAAGACTGAAGTGGCTTAGGTGGATCTGGACTGGCAACATAAGGGTGGGCCCACGACACCTCAGGCCATCAAGGAAGAGATGCAACATACAAGTGGGCTCGTGATCGAGGGGTGGACTTGACCATGGATGTTACTGCACAGGCTATCCATGAATGTGAAACATGCACTGCAGTCAAGCAAGCCAAGCGGGTAAAGACTCTGTGGTATGGGGGACAATGACTGAAATATAAATATGGGGAGGCCTGGCAGATTGACTGTCACACTCCCACAAACCCACCAAGGCAAGCACCCTGTGCTTACAATGGTGGAAGCAACCACTGCATGGCTGGAAACATATTCTGTCCCCCACACCACTGCCCTGATCGTAGTATTACTACTCACTTCTTGTAAATGTGAATCAAAGGTCTCTCTATTAAGCTCAGAAATAAAACCAGCACTTCTACTCCTCTGTCTGGGGACCTGCTCACTGGAAAATGAAGCAGCAGCTTTCCTGGAATAACCTCCCTGAGTGATTGTTTTTCCTTGAAACTTGTGTACCCGTGCCTCTAGGGTTGAGGTAGGTTTTCCATCCCACTTCCTCATGTCCTGTCCCTGGTCACGCAGGTGAGACCATAGGGAGCCCTGTGGTGTGTATCCTTTCCTTTGAGCAAAAGGATGCTTACTTCTAATGCTTGAGACACTAGTCCATAGAGATGGGGAGTAGAACATGTATTCTTTGAGTTGCTGGACCTCTTGGGATAGTTTCTCCACAGCAGAGATGAGGAAGGAAGAGTTATGTGCTTCATAATCCCAGAGTTTGTCAATCACATCCCCCACTGTTGGTGCCTTGTCTTCTTTCCAGGTCATTACTGCCAATGAGTTTACATAGGATGGTGGTGCAATCCATACAAAATTCTGCCACATGTGTTGTGTGCATTAGGCTTCATCTGGATCTTTGGATGACTGTTGATCATCCAGGTCACCATAAATCACCTCAAGCATGGCTAATTCCCTCAGGTACTGGATTTCTTTCTCCATGGTGGTCCATTTTCCTGGGTGACATATGACACCTTCCTTGAAGGGACACCTTTCTTTCACACTGGATAGGAGTCGCCTCCAGAAGCCGAGGGCTTGTGCCCCTTTTCCAATCACTTTGTCAATGCCCCTTTCCCCAGAAAGGGATCCCAGCACACTTAGCTATTAGGACTCCTTACTGTGTAAGGATACTCCCAGTTACTAGAAAAAAATAATTTAAAAAAAAGAGGA
The DNA here is from genome assembly GCF_949628215.1 of Phalacrocorax aristotelis. NCBI lineage: Eukaryota > Metazoa > Chordata > Aves > Suliformes > Phalacrocoracidae > Phalacrocorax > Phalacrocorax aristotelis. The sequence goes on along the minus strand of NC_134276.1, from coordinate 37,107,548 downwards.
TATGAAGAGCTAAAACTGACAGATTAAATACTGTAACAAAAATCTACCACAGATTAGAAGGATTTATTTTTTTAGCTTTTATTTTTAGTTTTATGAAAGGAAGAAAAATAAATTTGTGAGAGGGAATATGCTTTAAAGTAAATCTAGATAGGACATGGGGTTTTCTGACAATTTTTTTTTGCAGAAATTCTCAATTAATTTCAACTTTTCCATTGAAAATACTGGTTACAGAGAGGAGGAAATGGTGCTTAAGAATTCTTACCAAAATGCAAGAAAGAGAAAGCTAGAGGAGATCATGTGTCTGTCCCAGATATTTACTCTTGTCAAGCGATACATTTGAAACCTTGCAGTGATTATATTTTAATAAATACCTATGCAAAGTAAAGCAGGGAAAATGGAAAGGTATTTATTACTCTCTGTTAGTCCCTGTAGCAGCCTTCTGGCCAGAGTGCTGGTCTAGTAGGGGAGAAGTGGAGAATGAATGAAGGTGAGAACCTGAGCCTTCCAGTCTCAAATGAAAAATTCATCAGTTTTGAGGTGTGCAGGAGACGTTATGGATTTAGATGGGGGAGAATGAAAGTGTCTCCTTCTGTATAAGGAAAGAGTTTTATAACATTTGAGAGTTGGAAACCGGTATACGGAACTGTATGACTATGTTTAGCTCATACAACTTTCACTTGGAGTAATTATAGTTCATAGTTTTATATGGTACCTTATACACTTATTTCCTGCTAACTGAAAAAGGAGCTCTCTTCCTCAAAAAAAACCCCAAAAACCAACCAAACAAAAATAAAAACAAACACCAGAAAAAAAATCACACAAAATGCAAACACAAATCACACTAACTTAAACATATAGAACTTTAAGGAAATAACTGACTAAGTTTCCCCACGTACACTGAAGTCAGCTCTAAAATTCTGTGGTGTTTTACTTATTCTTTGAGTATCTGACTCAATGATATGGGATCATTGAAAAATTCTCCCCCTAAACACAGGAAAAGCAGAAACTCACTGAAGAATATTAGAAAAATTTTTTACTTCTGGTATTTTTAAGAATCTGATAATCTCTTCCTCTCACTTCTTCCACCTACTCAAAGTTGGATGTTGTAAACTGTGGTTGAGCCCCAACCTCTAAAATAGCATCTGGGAATGAATAAACTAAAGCAGTCCATCTCTTGTTACTGAGACTGGCAAGGACATATTTGAAAAAAGCAAACAGGAGAAAAACAAGCATCAGACCTGTAACAGTCTTGACAGCATACTACAACTCTGATAGGCAGCCTGTGCAGAGGGGAGAGTACAAAGACAGTTACAAATGGCAAGGTGCACATTTATGAATACCAATAAAATTCCCCCTCTGCTCTATCATCTCTTTACGGTGATGTTTCTCAAATAACAATTGTAAAGCAGCTTTATAATTGCTTTCACTTTAAATACCTAAATTAAATACACATATATAAAGTAAGGAACATTTGTCTTACACCTTTTTTCAGAAGCATGGCACTTTTTAAAGTAGCATTGCTGATTTATAAGCAATATGACTGATTTTAAGTCATATCGGTGATTTATAAGTCAGGATTTCATATACTCTGGGTATTAAGATCTATTTTATGAAACCCAGTTTATTTGTTAAAAAAGAACGATTTACTAGACAGATTTATTAATCATGGCTTGAAAATTTAAACCGGAGTCTTGGTTTAAAGTCTTATATTTATAAATTAGATGCTTAAATCAAATTCCAATTTATTCATAATAGGATTGGTTCTAGAGATGTGCAAATAGTAATATATCCAATCCCACTACTACCTGAAGATAACAACAATCCTGCTTTTGCAATTAATTTAGTTATTCACATTGATGAAAATCGTTAATCAGATGGATACTATTTGGAAAGTACTCAATATCAAGGAGGCAGGCAGAAAGAAATACTTAATTTCAGACAGAAAATGAATAGCCTTATTTTAAATATTGTAATACTCGGATTTTGAACTTCGCTTTTTCAGAGGTTTCAAGCTGCTGAGTCCATGCCCGACTGGGACTGTTATTACCACTCCATCAAGAGAGACGGCTTTCATTTGCTGTTGTTTGTCCCTTTCATATTTTGCAAGAAATACAGAAATGATATTGAATTCCCCCTACCCAACTTCCACTCCTAATAATTATTCACAATTTTTCACCAAGTTTTTTATGTTCACATTTATTTGACGTCCAGAAATGCCAAGCCTCTGAAAGGAAAGACATGTCAAGACATGCTTAAAAAGTGCAAACAGCAATGACCAAGATGGTGTATATTTGAACATTTTACTTTTTAGTCAACCTCATCTACCTGAAGCAAATTAATAAAATCCACTAGAAATACTTTTCCACCTCATTATGCATAGCCATGTCTTGAAGTGTCAGGTTTAGATAAGCTGAAAGCAATATGGCTGAAAGGTACATTTTCTAATCAACTTTCTGAATAATCTTTGACTCCAGACATAGAAATATATGTAATCAATATATGAAACCTACCATACTAATTTGTCGAATACATTGGAAGTTGGTCTTTTAATTCTTTAGCAGTGTCTTGCCATGTTAACCTTGACATGCTACTTCTTGTTAAGTTCCGTAGTTCAGAAAGCATGTTGCCTTCAAGTTAAAAAAAAAAAAATCCATCCTTGAGCTTGACTGAGGAAACCTTGAGATGTTCCTGTGAGCTTCTTCTCTACAAGTTTCTTTCTGAGTTTATTGTGACACAGTTCATAAAACCTTGTTGGCCTACTTATATCCATGGGACTAAACAGAAATCTACAATCAGTGTGAAGGCTCTTTGTCACTCATCAATATCAGTGATAAAAACTTCTTAAAAAACTGGGAATCAGACTGCTTTTCATTTTGCTTTGTAGATGGACTTGATACACAGAAGGATAAACTGCCTTCTGTTGTGATGCTTCCCTCAGACACTTTGTACCTTGTGCCAAATAGAAAAACATGAGTAGGTAATGTCCTAGGGACTGATTGACTGGGGAGAGTTTGAGTGGCATAGCAGAGTCCTCCTCAGCCCACCCTCTCTCAAGATACCCCTCTGTGGAGCATGTTTTCCTTTTGTGTTTGTCCAGGTTCTTTTTCCTTTCTCTGCAGAAATCCCGGCACATCTGTTCAACAACCCCACCTCCAGCTGAGAGGAACGTAGTGATGGATTGCAGAATCCTGTTCCACATTCTGTTAATCTTGGCATTGCCTTCCTCTTCACATTCAAAGTACAGTATCTGGAGGTTGCTTTTGTTCCACAATTTTGTCCTCTTCTGGTATAAAACAAAATTGGACTACTTTGGTTTGACTTGAACTAGCAGTAAGGCCTTTGAATCACTCTTTTTGGAGGTGGACTGTTGAAGTGTGTTATAGCTTAAGTAGGAGGCAATACAGGGGCGTAGAGGTGCACATACCCTCTTTCGAAGTTCAGAATTTGGCTGGCAAGTACATACTTGAGATTTAGGGAAAAATTTAGTCAGACATGTTTTGTGAAACCAGTTATGAATGTTTTAAGGAACACTTCCCTCTGACACATGCAAAATGAAGAAACTGCTTTTAAAAGAGGAATATGCAACTGATTTGGGACAGAACATAGTTCAAGTTATTCAGTTTTCCACTGGCAGTAAACAAAAAGTTGTAGAAGAACTGGCTCAGTTCTCAGGTGTCTCCATAACCCAGCTTGAAACTCCAGTACAAAATGAACTCTCGTACTTCTTCAGCTTTTAAAAATGTCTTAATAGCTCTTTTTCTCAAATGAGCTGTTCTTTATTTAAAAGTTTCTTGGAACTGTTGATATTTGGAGATGCGGTGGTGACCTCCTGAGTCATTGTGAAGGGGTAGAACATTTTGTCTGACTGATGCAGAGCTCTGAACCTATTAGCAGTCTGACAGTCTTCTCACAGTAGTGAGATTTCTATTGGCATTCTGAAAATAGAGGAAGGAGGTGAAATAAGCAAAAGTGAATGAGAGTGCAGAGTGAATTAATGAAAGGAAAAGGAGAATAGCAAAGGAGGAAATAATATGATCTTTTCCCTGTGTACATAAATGCAGAAAGAAGAAAATTACCTGACCTCTCCAGTAGAATTTAGGCAAATATTGCAGTTCATAGATTAAAATGTGGTTTAGCCATACATATCTCTACGAGTGCACCAGTCACTAAGCTTTAGTTGTCAATTACTGGAATTAGTTTAATCGCAGTAGTCATGAGAAAACATAAACCACCTTTCTCCAGTCAGAACAAGGTCCACAGAGTCTGCCACACTGTTCATTAAGCAAGGTGTGTTCTCCATTCTTTTGGGGCTATAAGAGAATGGGGACAACAGGAGAGGAGATTGGAGAGGGACCTGTTATTAAAAGGAGAACCTCCAAGTTTCTAACAGAGGTAGATCTTCTCTTCCCTGAATTTAGTCACCCTGTCACTTTTCTCCATGTATCAACATACAAGGAGATCACCCTTGGAAAGACCTCAGGTTCTAGATGTACTTAAAAACATTAATACTGAAGACAGCAAGACTGTGGTACAGACATTTACTATTTTGTCTCTGAAACCCTTAACTTCATTGTTATTTTAGTTGAAAGGAGCAATAAGTTTGAGTTACTAGTTGCCGTGTCATCACTATAAACTTCCTATATACTGTGGTGAGGTACATTTCAATATGAGAAGCAGGGAGAGACTTTATTAGATTTATCATGAAGGGAAAAAGGCAAGACAAAATAAATATTAAAACCAACACATAGAAGAGGCAACCAGTGAGTGTGATGTAAATACCTGGCAAGAGTAATAAGGTAAATCCCAGAGAAGAAAAAGATAAGGAAACAAAAATGAAGAGAAATTCTGGTGGAAGCACATATTAACAGAAGAAAGATGTAAGTGTATAAGGTAAGTATTGGGGAGAAGGAGGCAAAATAACAAAGAAAGTAGTGAGGGAGTAGGAAAATAATAAAGTATAAGTACACCAACGGGATATAATAAAACAAATCACTAAAGCAAGACAAATATTACTGTAATAGAAAGGGAAAACTATGACAGCTGCTGGAAATAAATGAGAGACTTGAAATAAGACATGTATATTGCAAATGTGGCTGGCAGACTACTACATGAGGCTTAATGCAGACAGAGTGAAAACAAAAGCAGAGGCATATTTTGAATAAGATAAGTGAAGCTGTGATAGGGTAGACTGATAGACATTTGATTATACAAGTGAGACAATATCCAAACTTTAGACCAAAAGAAATGTTTCGGGAGCAGCTTGAGCTTTCCCCAAGTTAGCTCAATGTCTTTCAAACTGTGATGCGGTGTGAACATAACAAAAAAGGATTTGCTTATTTGTAAGATTTGGAAGGAAATAAAACAAAGCATGTGTGATCTGAAGTGTTTCACTGAAATACTGTTCTCTATGCTGAGTGTGACTCCTGCATAGGACTCATAAATACTTACCCTGCTGTTCCAGTGGGTTATTTATTTTATGTTAGTGTCCAAAGCGAACTGTGAGGTCAGAGCTCTTATAAGCTCCATAGACTGTTTATACACTTCTGCATGTGTGGATGGTAAGAGGGGTCTCAAATGCACCAGAAGACTGGCTGGGCATTCAAGCCAGCTCTAAAGGAGCTTAATAAACCAAGAAAAGTGTATAACCACACTAAGAATACATATTATGCAAGATAGCGGTTGTACAGTTTAATGACCCCAAGACTCCAAGAATCCATGCTATGTTTTGATCTTTTAGGGGACTTTTACATCCCTTGATGCTTCTAGGGACCTAACAAAAGGAAATGGCCGTAGATGATTAATTACAGGCAACCATGGCAGCCATGCAAGAGCTCTTGGAGTTTCCCCAGCTGAGCCTGGACTTTTTCAGTGAGATATAAAGCCAAGACCAAGATCTTTCCTGGAGTCAAATGAGTTGCCCAAAACATATGCAGTCTTTCTCCAGGCAAGGATTAATCACTGTCCAAACTGTCCAGGAGGAAGTCAGTTCTGAAGTGACAAAAGGGAAGGACATAATCCTTCGAAGTATCAGAGCTAGCAGGAATGGCTTTCACAATTGGAGGCTTCTGGTGACAGAGGTGGATAAGGAAAAGATCAAAGCCTGGGTTAATGCCTCCTCTCCTTTCTCCCTTATGAGCGACCAAATACAGCTGTACAGCAAGCTGTCTGCCATTTGTCCTTGCAAACAATAAATTCAATAAAATTGTCTGGTTCACTAATTTTTTGTGTCTTATTTGCCTTAATCCAATGGATAATGAATTTAAACTTGGTCTATGCTGTTAGCACATAAAGGGCTAGAATGTAATGTTGAATAAGTGCTGGAGATGGAGGTGGCTTTGAGAAAATCCCTAAAAGATGTCAAAGCTGCTTTAGCTTTGTCTAGGAATATTTTCATGACCTGAATACTGTCCAGTTTCAATCTGGTTTTCATTCAAAATGTCTTAAAAAACACCGAAAGATCTGTTTACTTCTCTCAATATGTTGCTTTTTATCACTGCCGCCAGAGAGCTCTGTGCCAGAGACCAACTGCCAAAGGGCTCTCTGTGTGTGTACACATGCACATGTGTGTGACTGAGTGGGTCTGTACCAGCAGCTGGGGTGGGGCTGTGGCTTTGAGGCCTCTGAGGTGCATAAATCTTCAAAATTTTTATGGCAGATTTCTGTTTTTTTTCTAGTTTGGAGGTTTTTTTTGGTATTTGTTTTGGGTTTTTTGTGTGTGTGTGTGTTTGTGTTGGTTTTGTTTTGTTTCATTTCATTTTGTTTAATTTTGTTTTGCTTTTAGCAGCTTGAGTAGTAATAGTTTTTATCCACCATGAAGATATTTCCACCACACAAGTAGAAAAGACTATGGATAGACTATGGGTTGAGTTTTAATGCAAATCAAAATTCACTCGTTCTGCATCTGAGTTGCCTGTGATAGAGGAATTTTCAGAAGTCTTAGGCTTTGGAAAAAACACCATCTTTGTGCTTACTGAAGAGAATACTGCATGCGTCATAACTGTTCTTTTGATTGCCATGTCTACCTCTCACTGTTCGGTTTGCCAGCTCTTTGATAGTCATCTTATTTCTATGCTGCTAGTACTAGTGAAGTGATCTTCATAATACTTTATTAGACTTGAATGTGATTTAAGCATGGAAGAAGCATCATGGCCAGCACTATGTCTTGCAAAGTATTTTTATGTAATTCACTGGGGCATGCAGGGGCTCAGCATTATACAACAGTGTAAACCTAAGGCATCTTTAGACAGCTAATAATATGACAATAGAAGACTTAACTTTTAGTAACTTTCCAGTGTTCTTTGATTTCAGAAATAATCCCAGTTAAAGGCTTGCAGTATCAATAGAAGCTCTCAACTGTCCACAAGAGTCTTTATCTCTCTTGGTCTTCTCTACTAACTCCATTGCTGAAAGTTCTGGGTTGCTTCCTAAAATTATATGTTTTATATGTATCTTATATGTAAATAGAATAAAGATCTCTCTCCATTTCTTTGTCTGTCATTCACATTATATCCCATAATTAAGAAAAGCAAATATTCTGATCCTATCACGTATTACCACCTACCTGCTCAGTCTTCTTTAGAATCACAGAATGGTTGAGGTTGGAGAACATCTAGTCTGATCCTTTGCTCAAAGCAAGGTAAGCTACAGAAGGTTGTTCAGGATCAGGTCCAGTTGGGCACTAGATATCTTTAAGAGTGGAGACTCCACAACTTCTCTTGGCAATCTGTTCCAGTGCTTGAGCACCCCCACAGTTTAAAAAAAAAAAAAAAAAATTTTAAATGGAATTTCCTGTATTTCAGTTTCTGTTAACTGCCTCTTGTCCTGTCACTGGGTGCCACTGAGAAGAGTCTGGCTCCATCTTTTCTGCTTCCTCCCAGCCTCAGGAGTGTCTTATCCATGTGTATAAATAAGTTCCTTCTCTTCTCTAGGTTGAACGGTCCCAGCTCTCTTAGCCTACATCCTGTAATCACTCTCATGTCCTGTCACTGGGCTTGCTTCAGTATGTCCCTGTCTCGTTTGTACTGTAGACCCTGGAACTGGACTCAGCCTTCCGGATGTGTCTCACCAATGCTGAGGAGAATGGTAGGATCACCTTATCTTACCTGCTGGCAACAACCTTCCTAATGCAGCCTATGTTGTTGTGGGCCTTCTTTGCTGAGGTACATATAGCTGGGTCACGATCAGCTTGTTGTATCCCAGGATCCCCAGGCCTTTCTCTACAAAGTTGCTTCCCAGCCAGTCAGCCCCCAGTCTGTGCTATTGTACGGTGTTACTCCTTGAGAGGTGCAGGACTTGGCATTTCCCATTGCTGAATTTCATGAGGTTCTTCTAGCCTATTTCATTAGCCTGTTGAGGTCTCTCTGAAAGGCAGCATAAGTCTGATGGATCAACCACTCCTCCCAGTTTTATATCCCCTGAAAACTTGCTGAGGGTACATTTGGTACCATCATCCATGTAATTAATGAAGATGTTAAGCAGCTGTGGAATGATTACTGGGGGTGAGATTACTGAGGTTGAAATTATTGAAGCTAAAGATATATCCATAGTGGAATGCAGTTAGCATGCTGGAAATTGGTTCAGTGATTGTCCCCTAAGCAACACCACCTGCACTCTTAGACGTTGGGAACACTGAGGGAGCTTAGTGTCCTAATCTAAGGGAGATAACTGGAGGAGGGAGTGAAGAGAAGGCTTCATGGCCAAACTCTTCCATAAATCACTGCAGATATGGGGGCTGGATGGAACCACGGAACCATGCCCAAACATCATGCCCTGTGGGTGAACGTTACTCATTTTAACACCATTATAATACTAAAATACACACTTCCATCCTAAAGTTACCCACCTCCAAGGTACGACCACCCCTCATTGAGCATGCGCTCTGAATTTCTTTGTCTATACCTTTAAATCGAAGCAAGGAATTTCTACACCAATTAATAATGAAAGTATGTATGACTAGAGTCACTCAAGCTCCACCTAAAACATAAAATAGTATAAAAATGACCCCAAGAGAAGGTCATTAGGGAAGATACCATCACAAACTACTGGGATGAGTCGACGGGTTGAACCTCTCTTCTCCCCCATAGGGCCACCAATTAGGTAAGACTCTAACACTTGGTTATACGAAGTGATTCCCCCGGCAATTTTAGAGAACAAGCTTGTTATTTTGTGTTTTGTATTTTAGCGCTTTATACTTGCACGTGCTTTGCAGACAGTGTATTTATCACCAGCAATCCAATAAGAACCTGTACTTCTGTTGCTTCAATAAACCACACTATTAATGAATCTGGCCGTGAAGAGTTATTGGGCATGACTAGACTAATAGTGATCGTCCTGTTAGTGAATCCCTTGCGGACTAACAGGAACCTGTATATCACTGTTAGTGAATCTGGCTGTGAAGTGCTATTGGGCACGACTAGACTAATAGTGATTGTACTGCTAGTGCATCCCTTGTGGACTAACAGTGCTGAACTGGGTATCACTCAGAATCTAAGCCCGGCTGCCCCCAGGCCCTCTGACATCTGAGGACCAGACGGATTGCAAAGGGGTTTATTTTCTGCCAAATTTATTCACTTATTAACGCAACAGGAACAATGACCCCAGTATCCACTCGTGGGGTACAATGCAGGTGACTATCTTCCAGCTGGACTTCTAGCCACTGAGCACAACCCCTTCTGTTGTATCTGATCTTCTACTGCATTCTACCCTTACAAGGTCTTACTGTCATATTGTTGTGGTTTAGCCGGCAACTCAGCCCCACACAGCTGCTCGCTCACTCCCCCACCAGTGGGACGGGAGATAGAATCAGAAGGGTAACACTCGTGGGTTGATATAAGAACGGTTTAATAATTAAAATAAAACAACAACAACAAAAATGCAATGGAAAGGAAAACAATGACAAGCATGAAACCCGGGGTGGGGAGGGGGGGAAGGGTAATGAAAAACCAAAACAAACCACATGTGATGCAGCTGCTCACTTCCCGCCTACCCAACACTGCCAGACCCCGAGCCGCAACTGCCCCTCCACATGCCAACCACCCCCATTAATGTACTGGTCACGGTGTCACATGGTATGGAATCAACATCCCTTTGGCCGGTCGGGGTCAGCTGCCTGGGCTGTGGCCCTGCCCCTCCCAGCCTCCTGCCCATGTGGCAGCGCATGGGAAGCTGGAAAGGTCCCTGACTGCTACAGGCGCTACAGTGAAGAGAATTAACCCCTTCTCAGCCAAAACCAGCACAGATACGTTCAGACTTTGGAGCTCAATAGGGAACCGACTGTAACAGGACTCCAGCTGAACACTAAATGTCACCATTATAAAAATCATTATTAGTGTTAACATGATCACATTTAATAATGATGTTCTATTTAAAATACATCAGTAAAAGGGAGGTATATCGTCTACAGAGACATGAAATAGAGGTGCCTTTTGGAAAAAACATAGTAATGTCTTAAGTGACCCAGCACTGCCGGAGACTACCAGGGATTATACACGATGATCACAGCATGTCACTAAATTTTAGTGTCCTTATCAGTGATTTCAGGAAGTGATACTTACCTTTTACTTGTTAGGCACAGATCTCACAGGACATCACTCATTAGGAACTTTAAAGTGATTTGACATTCATGAAGTAAAACCATCCAGTGATTAAGAAAAAAAATACTTGGACATGGGTGCACTCAAACAGTGCAGGAAATAGAGGCAGCTCTTCCTTTGTTTTGCATAACCTTACATTCTGCCAAGTGGCTTAAATCTCCGTTTACAAAATGCAGTTCTCACCCTGTTTCATTTCTAACCCATGCTGCTTTAAATGGTTGTCCAACTGACTTGGGAGGACAGCAGGGCAATGTCACTGCAGAACCTTTCAGTGTTTTGGTCTGGTAGAAAACAATTGTAAGTGGCACTGTGTCAGGTGAAGACAGAAGCCAAAGGGAACAGAGTTTTCCATGTCTTTAGAGGGATGCTGTTCTCTGAATCAGATTAGGACCATGACTTCAGTATAACAACAATTGACATGTGAAAGTGTAAGAAAGATGTGGATGGCATCACAGTGAGAACCCTCAGAAGACAGATGTCAAAGTGGGAAGATCAGCATTCACACCATCACAGCTCTCTGATCTTTGCAAATTAGTAATTTACAAATATAGGTCAGACTTGTAAAAGGCAGAGCTTTCTCCTTCCTTCTGGGTCAATCTAGTAGAAAGAACAGTTTAAATATAACACTATTCTGTTTGTTAAGCCATGTATTATTTATCAGTAATAAATTAGGAATTTTAAACTCAGCTACATCTACAGCTCTTCAGTACCAGCCACACTTAACATAGGTATCTTGAGAAAATGATATTTATAAAATCAGTTTTAATAATGTTGCTGCAGGAGTAAGGACAGGGTGTAACAACAGAAATGAATTAAAAATGCTCATGTATTATTAATACTGAATATATAATGCCTATCAAGGAAAGAACTGCAATAGTTTAATAAGAAACTATTCTATGGATATTGATGTGTCAATAACCCTCAAGTGATTGGTGTATCCATTCATAACTCATTAAAGATTTATTGGAGTTTAATTCCAAGCAAACTCAAATAAGAGACACCTATCTGCAAAAAAAGGCAAACTTAATAATATCTTCTTGTTTGTTTATTTTTAATATAATTTATCCAGTAATACTTTTGTAGCAAAGTGTTTGTCACTCAGACTGAAATGTTGTTCATAGTTTATTAAAGATTTATTGCTGTTTCATCCCAGAGGAATACTTGCATGATATGCATTATAGAATTCTGAAGAGTGCAAATTAACAACAAAGAATAACCCTATTCATTAATATGGTACTGTGTGATTTTAAAGTATGACACTAACTTTGGGACATGGCATTTATTCACTGGAAATGGGATAAATGCTTTTCATATTTTATTAACTTTTCTGGGGAATTTCATTGCTGAGCATTGCTAAGCCAGGCACTGCTGACTGAAGATCCGCTAAGCCCATTTATTTTGGATAGAGTACCAAAGCAGCAGGGTGGTTAATGCCACACAAGAAAACCTGGTTTGCTTGTAGTACTCTAACTACGTGGATGATGTTCAAAGGAAAATTGGCAATATGCAGGAGAACAAAGGGTAAAAGTAGGAGAGAGGAGATCTAAGTTAATTTAATTCCTGTTGTGAAAACTTGCAAATGCTGAACTGCAGCTGAAAGACAACAAGATACAACAAGATTCTGACACCATCCACTAATGGAAATGGAGATACCCCAAAATGCAGTTTGTGTCATGGGTTTTCAGGATGCAGTACTGTGACACAAAGCTTTTTACGGGTTCTGAAATGAAAGGCTGTGTTTGGTACAGCTGTGAAATGAGAGGCTCTCATATTGAAATGTGCTTTTCATAGTTTATTATATATAACAGGTAGTTTTGTAAATCTGTGCAAAGTGAGTATAAAATGCTGACATTCTAGTCTGGTTATATTTTATACCCATTTTTCATTCAGTTTTTAAAGACAAAAATATCTGCACCAGGTGTAAGTCTGTAAAGAATCAGACTTCTAATATTTCACTGCATATTTCATTAAATATGCCAGATAAAGTTCTTTCTTCTTCTCAGCTGCCTTATTTGAATCTCTACCTACACAGACGGTCTGCAGTACTTCTGTATGTGTAAGATCCAAAGGAAGAATTAATATATCCCTAGATACCTTTGTGACTGTGTGAAAACTTAGTGTCCTTCAATGACAACAAATAATGTTTGCCCTTCAATTTCTTTGTAACCCATTTTAGCTGTGAACCTTTGTAGGTTTATGCAGATTTAATGCTTCTTCTCAGCTATCATGTATTAATTTTCAAAACACCTAGCAATTCAGTCATCTAGCAGACCTCTGTATATTCTGAAGACTCAAGCTTAAAAAAAAAAAGGACCGCTAAGAATTCTAAGCGTCAAAAGTTAAGAGTGAAAAAAGCAATTTTACACAGTTTAGCAGTCTATAAAAATACGAGTAAGCAGATATTGTAAATCACTAATAGAATACTGAAACTTTTGAGAACATAATGTAACTAGGCTAAAAAGTACTGCAGATATAACTCCTAGCAAATCTTTCAAAGCAACCTCAATTAATCTTAATTTTTACTGTAACATTTATCAGAATTAACATACGAAAGATTATATATGTGAGCTATTTATATGATAATGAAATTGTATAAAAACTGTGCTAGGCACGAATCAAGCATTTATAGTTGCTTCCTTTCTTGCTGTGTTTATTTAGTTCTATTTGCAATATCGTAATTTATTTTCATATGCCATATTTATGAATTAGGGAAAGCAATCTATAGAAGTTTTTATCCATAAAAGGGACCATACCATTACGACTTTTATAGTTCTCAGTGTAACCACACATCAGCTGTGTCAGTTTAGGTAAGTGATAATGTACTTTGCTCTCCTTTTTTAATCTATAAACTGTGGGGTTTACTTTTGTCCTTCTCTATTGCATCTAAGAGACATTATGAGGATAAAGAAAGTCACAATGATTATATAGCTTTCAGATATTATGCCGATGATTATATATACCATAAGATTAGGTAGGTAAAACACTATTTCACGTATCTTATTTTTCCCTTTAAAATGTTGTGCAGCAGTTATTCTAAGTGAACACGTCTCTATTTTAAGAGCATTTATAAATTTTTCTATTGCAGTAATTCATTAACACTGAGGTTTTGTTTCATGCATAAGCACAGGCATCAACTATATGCAAATAGTATAACAGGTTTTTTTGATAGGATATAAATATAATTTGGGGAGCACTGAAATACTTGTAGTTACTTTGGTTGTCTTAGCATTTCCTGGGAAAATTGTAAAATAGATCCAATGAATGAAAACAAACCAGGACATGTCCAGAACAAACTCCATATTCATTACCTGGGGAGTTGGTAAACCCTGCTGATAAGAAATTAGGCAATCAGAAACAACTTCATTAGTGCTGCTGATTTTAATGAAACTGCATTTTCTTGGTTTGTGCCAGTCATCAGACAAATTGCCACTAAAAAGACTTTTTTTACCTTTTCTGGTACTTCCCCTGAGTAGTGAGAAGGGAATCTTTGTCCCTCTCTTTCCCTCTTTTTTTTTTTTTCTGTTGCTACATTTTCCATGTCATGCTTGCAAAGTCAAGGTGAAAATGGGTAATGAAGGAAAGGATGCACGGAAGCAGAATGTCAGACCTTTTTAGCTTTTTACTGGCTAACAAAGCATGGCCTCCATAAAGTCCCAGAAGTGGCACCCTTGTTGGCTAATCAGACAGCATCATACTAACACCAATCTGGAGAACATTTATAGTAACTAAGAATTTAGAGTGAGAGCTCTTTTTTTTTCTGTCATACAGATTTGTGCAATATTTGCCTCAGTTGCTCTCTTAGCAGATCACCTTCTTTTTCCCATGTACTTCTCTCCAAATTCCCGGATAGTTGTAGCAATGTCAGATGCATTTTCTAAGCTATTGCTTTGGAGATAGCAGAATGAACGGAGTGGAAATATTTAAATGCACAGTCACTCTGTGGCCCTTCCTCCCTATATCCAGATGCCTCTGTGTGTTTTGTGTAATTCCATTGTGAAAAATATTGGTGAACTAAATTGGTTGTGGCTGAGTAAATTCTATCGATATTACCTGCAAAACTGTTGTTACATATATGCATTGGATTCAACTAATCCATAACAAAATGCAATAATTTCTTTACAATTAAAGCCATGAGGACACTTCATTTTCAAGTGCTGGTGAAATTCAAGTCACTGAAGAAAATAAAACAAGTTTTAATGGAATTAAATGTGTTAAATAAGAAGTTAGTTTTAATAGTCATGTTTATTTAGTCTTAGAATAAAATACCAAGAGAAGTGGAAATTCTGTATAATTCAAGTCAAGCAAATGTCTCTGAAACACACAGTAAGTTAAATGCCTATTAAACTGAGTGTTCCCTGTTTCCTCAAGAATATGTACATTCAGTGATATTAATTTTTTTCCTGATTTTTAATTCAAATTTGTTTATCTAACAAGATAGCCTGGTTCAGAAGCATTGTGTTAGAATGGTACATTTTGCAAAAAATAATAATAGATTTTCAATTATTATTAAAGTGATTTGAAAATATTAGTAATTATATCAGACTAAAGAGGTGTTTTGCTTTTGTGCAGCAGGCTGCAATTCAGCACTCTTCTTCATGGTAGTAACAGAGATTTCTTTGTAGATCATGTAATACGCAAGTAAGATTTTTGCCCAATTAAGAATACTGTTAGGAGAACTATTCCCTAGATTCTTTTGGCTTTACTGCCAACAGAAACTTACTGACAAAAAAACCCCCACCATCTTAATAAAATAAGATTTATTTTGGGGTACTGGCAGATAAAGTATCTTTCACTATTGGACCACTATTAGACCATTGCATTAGACCATACAAGTCTTGTTCTTAGTGTTCAAAGGAAGTTTTTGTTTTTATTAACAATATGCATTATTAAATACTTGAAAAAATTTGCTTTGCTCCTAGCTGACAAATATAAAATTCAGAGGGCACAAATCCTTTACTTCAGATATTAAGATACTTAACATACTTACAACCTTAATATTTTAAACCTTATAATCCTTCTCACCAACTTTTAATGGAGGAAAAATATTACCTATACCAATTACATATAAAAGCATTTAGAAGTATAACATGAAAGATTCAAAGTATTTGTAGTATGATTAAGCCCTTTTCTTCTCTCTCCCAACCTCCAAATTTTTATGTTTGTCAAGACCATGTGATGTAGACAGGTTTTTTGTAATTTTAGCCTGGTCTAAAATTTTACAGCTACACAAATATCTTAAACCAGAGCAGAGATGAGCATAATATTTTTACTTCAGGCAGTGTCCTGGTGTTCAAGGACTGCATAGCCTGAAATGCCCAAATTTAAGAATTCAAACCTCCTTTTTCTCTTCTCCAGCAGTTGACAAGGGAATGTCCTTATAAATTAAATTATAAAGAAATTATAATAAAATTACATAAGAATAATTATATAAACATAGATAATTATAAGAAAAATTAGGCTGTTTTGTTTAAGTTTTTGGTTGGTTTTCTTCCCAATTTTGTGAAACTCGTACAAAGAAAGACAAAATTGTAAAAATGTGTAATTTTATATCTCTGCAAGAGATTATCAAAATCATGGTCATCATTATGTTTCAGGCATTCTCATTTTAATGCCCATATGTTTACAAAAAACATAGCTTATTCTATGGGCATGCTAAATTGAAGGCCTCTGACTTGAAGGAATCAAGACAACTTGCTGAATTTACTGCATCATAAAGACCATTTCCACACTTGTGTCTTCTACAGAAATTATTTCAAAAGTGTTTTAATTTCCTCTCTTCCCTTCTAAGACACTATGGGCGGATTGTTTCTAAGTACCAGCTTTGATCCATTAAATTTAATGACATTATTCCAGTTTTATATTGTTGTCAGGTTCAGCCTGATTTTTTTTTTAAATATATTGACTTGTTTCTTGCTCCTTGACATGTTTAATCACAGGCCAACTCGACTAGAATCTGGTACTAAGAATAAACAAAGTGCTTCCCTCCAGATTTTGCAAATTCAAGGTCTGACACTTTGTAAGTATTCCTCTTGAATGAAATGGAGCTTTCACCTAATGTGAAAGCTTTGTAGACTGCATGCTTAGAATTGTACATAGTTAAACAAGCACAAAAAATAAAAAGGTCTTATGCTAGTAATATAACTGGACTATCAGCTTTAGTGTATTGAGTTTTGGTTGAAATTATTTCATTGTTTTTTTTTCTGATACCAAGAAATAGTGAACAGTGTTCCTGAGAGACTGAAAATCTGAATATTTATGAATATGGGATCAGTGATTAAGATAAAAGCATCTCTTTGCTGATCACAGGCTGCTCTCTTTGGGTAAAATAATAAAACAAAATAATGTTGCAACATAAAAAAGTCAGAGCTTGCTGAAGGTCAGCAAATGTGCTGCAGGCATTGAATTTGATAGTCACATCTGTCCACAGGGCAGAGCGCTTCCAAACAGCATTACAAAAGGCAGAGAGAATACAATGGGGCATATGTAACATAACACCCCATACATTCATTAATATTAAATAATGTTTTCATAGTTCTTTACAGGTGAAATATTAACAAATTTTGTGTCATGCTGGCATGATAACAGTATTCTTGGGAATTCAGGGGCAAGTATTTGAACCTTGTTCAGAAAAATTATTCTGAAATTGCAAGTTAAAGATGTCCAGGTATGATCTGGCTCACCTGCCTCTGTACTCCTGAAAAGAAGAAACTGTTTTGGTTTTGTCTTGCTCCTTTCATAGGCCAAGTAAACGCGGCTGGGCTGTTATACATACTTCATTTTAAAGTTTCACTCACACACCATTTTAGTAAATAACAGATACACAGAGCTGGACAAAGCAGGTATCACTGATCACTTTTTACTGGTGAGGACAGTCTGGCACAAAGACTTGCTTCAAATAATGTATTATTGGTATTTTAAAGAGCTACATTCTGGACCCCATTTTATTTTGCTTTTAGAATTATGTATGGAAAACTGTGGGGTTCATGATTATTCCCACTGAGTGCAGTTTGACTTAATACTAAGGACACAGTATCATCCAGCTTTTCTTCTTTTTTTTTTATCTGTTCCTGCTTATTCTATACATTTTGTAAGATGCCTTTGCTCTGTTCATCATGTTTTCCTGATTGTTATTATTGCATTAGGTATTGCAAAACTGTTTAAGAGATTAAAGCCATCTATTGAACTTATAGGTATGTACATACGAAAAAATGTCCTCAGACCATTTTCCCACATTTCCTACCTCCTGAATGGATGGATGCACATCAGTGAGAAGCTGTGCTGCATTCTGTTGATCATCACAGTTTCTGCATGCTATTTGAGAATTTGTCCTTGACACTGAATTATTAATTATCTTGTGAAGAATTATAGTACCTGCCAGCATGGTAACCAAGTATGCCTCAGACAATAATGCACATGTTTTCACAGTAATCCTGTAAAATACTTGGCTGTATTATCTCATCTTACAAACAGGTAGTTGAAGCAGAGAAAGGCTAAAAGTTTCTAATTTGGGGTGCCTTATTTGATATGCTGACAATACACGTTTATAAAATCTTTACTACAGTACAGCTTTCCATGTGTTCAAGGTACAGCTGTTGTGGACTTCAGTTGTTGTGACATGAGCTCAGCAATTTTGCAAATCATCCCCTGCCAGTTCCCCTTGTAATATGTGAACTGTAATGCAAAATATTATTTTTCTGCTATGTAATTGCTTGATTTGGTCCTCCTGGAAGAAGGGTAGACATAGTGATATGAAAAAAAAATGCTAACACGAACAAACAGCATCATTTAAAAGCTTTCTGAACAAATGTTTTCTCTCATTTCCATTCACCCACTTGCACTGACAGATTATTCTTTTTATCAAAAAGCAAAATATTCCATTATAAGCTATTAGAAGTATTTTATAAATACACTGTGAAAATAGTTGATATGCTACATGCATCAGTCATAAATGCATACCCAACCAGCCAGAAATATGGGAACACTAAACAAGAAAAGCGATTAATAGCTAAGAAGTTCTCAATCACAACTTCTCTGTAGCTCTTCTTTAAGTGTCCTTTCCATACTGATGGTATTAGGGTTGCAGCTCTCAAACCAGGCACGTTATTATTTTTCTCTCTCTTTTTAAAATTTTTTCTTTATTTAATCCATAACTGTTAGATCATTTATGCCCAGCAAGATAGAACTGTCCTGTATACCTACTGATGTTAATTAGAAAATGCTTACTGATCTGTGCAGTCAAGCTTTCATTTCACACTTTGGCCTTTCCATTCACAGTTTTACAATTCCCTTTATGTTCTCTGTGCTGTTGAACAGACACGTGGTGTCCATGCAGTGGAGGAGGCAGAGGGGTGAAGAGGGTGTATGGGAGGAGGAAAAATTGATGTTCCTGAATTTAGGTAGAGTGGACAGTTCTGATAAGAATATTTGCCTTTTGTTATTTATCTTTTCCTCCCTGTTCAGTTTTCCTGAAGCAGTGACTCATGAGTGTAAATGTTATTTGCTGCTTCATGAGAAAAGTGGCATCAGTATTTTACTCTTCTCATGATCAAAACTGCAAAAGTAGTCATACGTAATCTCCCAGGTAGGAGAATCAATGGTCTGCAGAGGATAATCATGACAACTTGCAACTTTAAACACAAATATTTGAGAAGATGACATACAAGATATACAAGAATGTGGGAACTTCCTTTTCCAGGAAAAGATGGAAGGCCTTTGTTAGGAGTAGTCATGTTTTTAAGAAGGTTATGCAACCTTTACTTAGAAATCAAAGGGATTTAGTATTCCTTTTACACTTACTAGTGTTCTCCTAGTTTGTCCAAAGAGTTTCAATTCAGAATGAGCCATTTTAAAAATTGCACAAAACTCAGTACCAGTGTCTAGTCACCACCTTCCAAATACGCAATCGGTTTACATGTGTCTGTCGGGGTGCATACACGTGGCTTCTGGGATAATCGCTTGGCATGTTCTTTCCTTAAGAGCATCACATTTCTCAGGGACATCATCTCTTCTCTCCATTGACTGGGGCAAGGTTCAGGTGAACAGACACAACAAGGCAGTGTATCCTAGGTTTTAAGCCCCACAGCAATATATTTCATTGGATGAGACAAAAAGGAGAGCTTACTTCCTTGTAGTAATGATTACACCAGATGCTTCATCCTGCAGGTCTTTACAGAACCCGTTAAGTGCTGAACACTCAAATTTTTTACCTTGTGGAGAACCATTTTCTGCCTTGTCTCAGCAGGCAGACAAATCAATGGATAGAAGAGCCGGGAACTGACTTGCCCAGTTACAGCTTAAGCATCTGGTAGTCTGCATTTGATGTGAAAGGATCACTTACTTGAAGTGTATGCCACTGAAAATTATATAATATTCTTCACATGTTCGTTTTACAGTTTCATTGCAGTAATTTAGGGAGAGAGAAGGTCATTTGAAAGTCTGCCTTTCTGTGACCTTCATCAACAATACATGAATGAGTCTTATAAGTCTTGTCTGAGACTTATATGATAAATGAGTAGCTCAAGCATTAATATATTTATAGAGTTTTGTTTCAGTGTTGCCAGTTGATATATGCAAAGCTAATGTAAAATATAATTTAAGATTTTTTTTCATCGGATCTCATAGAATGTCTTCTTTTTTTTTAACCATATGTCAAAAGATCAACACATTTAAATAAAATATTCTGCACATGCTGCCTCTTCCTATTACAGTGAACAATATATTAAAGTTACTACTAGTTGCTGATCCATCCTGTAGGAGAACACATACTTCCTTAGGCAATATGATTTTTTTCCATATTTGTGGCCCTATGCAATCTGCTGGTTTGAAAACTATGGACATAAGTCAGCCATACATTTATTAAAATATATGGTTACTTTTGTACCTGTTCAACAAGGCCATAAACCTATTTAATGCTTTAAAGCTGTTATGCTTTTAGTGTAAGGCCCACTGATTTTAATCAGAGAGTAATGAAATTAATTGTTTCCTAGATCAGTTCCTAAATATGCAGGGCAGGTGGAGAGTAGGGAAAAATGAAATAATTGCAATGACTAGAAAGGATCATTCTGGAAGGTGGCAATACAGAGATTAGCTCTCCATTGTTTTTGTAAAGTTTTTCAGTATTACTCTAAATTTGTTAGAGCCAAGAACTGAGCATAAAAGTAAGAGTAGAAAAGTGGGAGGGAAGGAGAGGTAGCATTGTCTGTAAATATGAGTAGAAAAAAATGTGACAGAGGGAGAAAAAATATAGAAGGGCTCACAGAGGAGGACAAGAACGCAGCGATTCTGGGGAAAGGGGATTTCCCTGCTGACTGAGAACAGTAAACTGTTGTATGGGACTTCTGTATGGATACCTAACATTTCATTCCCTTATGTACAATTTGTTGATATGAAGGCACTACTGACATCTTTATTGCTTTCATTTGAGTTGTTTGCATCTGTATTCATCTGAAGATTCTTCTTCAATATGTGTGATCACCCTGTCATAGGAAAGATGCAAACTCCAAACCCAGCAGCTCAGTACTTTTCTTTAGCAGAAAAAGGTACAAACTAAACTGATAAGAAGAGTTACTGTGCTCAGACTGGACTCATTTATGCCTGTTGACAGCCTGAGAGAAGAAGGTTAACAAGTGTGAGCTGATAACTTTATCATAAAACATTTCAGAAGCACATATGTAAAAATTATTCCAAAACTAAATACAAACAAGAGTACAAAAGGAAATGCCTTGTGTATACATACATTTTTCCTTGTTTCATTTATGTATAAAGGTATTCTGAAGAGGAAATATCCATTCTGCTTTTAAACATGACTCTGCTTTTCTGCTTGACATAGAGGAAAAACAGAACAAAACAAAACAAACAAAAAAGAAAAAAACACAAACAAAAAAAACCCAACACCACGCAGTAATTTTTCTGGAAATAAGAATGTTAGTAATGTAGTAAAAAGGAAGGATATTACTTACTTATGGCACATTTTTTTAGGTTATTTTTATGACTGTTTTAAGACCCTTATTCCTTCAAGTTATTGGGAAATGGGTTCAAAATTCTGTAGATTCTATCTATATTAAATAATGCACAGGATGTTTTCCCCAATATACAATTATTTCTTGCACCCAAGAAGAAAAGTAGAGTTCCTTTGATAAGTTTCCTTTAGGGTGACCTATTGCACTTATCTATGACATTAACTGCCTGAAAACACTGATCGTTTTCTATGTAAGAGATATTTATATAGCTGAAGATGGTATTTGAAGACTTAGAATATTTGCCTGAGGCTAGATCTCATATTAAGATAAACATACAGATAGAGCAAACTACATGGTTTTATTCCCTTAGTCAATACATGTGTATTTCCGTAAAGTCAAGGGCACTGAAACATTGGGCCTATGTGCTAGAGGTCATGGGCACATTGGAACTCTGAGACTGCAGGCTGGGTGCTGGTACTGCATAATTATGGAAAAATGTGATGTTAGTCTAGTCAAGTCCTTTGACTCTGCCTGTGAGGAACACCATGGAAAAATGCTGCAGACCACCTAGAGGTGATCTACTACTTCAAAGTTATCTCTACTGTCTACGGTTGTTAAATCTAGCTCATAACCTGATGCCTGAGGACTTTCCTTCCCCTTTTTCTCCATCTTCCAAATGCAGTTGTTTGTGTATTTGAACACTAGGAGGGACTATTGGGATCATCTAGTCTGGAATTCTTCCTAAGACTTGCAGCTGTCAAGCCATGGTTACTTTCAGTCATATCAAAATGTTAAGAAACGCATCCAAATTTGAAATAATTTAGGTGAAATGGAGAATGGAGAATTTGCCCTAGCTTTTTACTACAATACTGCATGATATTTCTCATGTAATTGTTTCTAATGTCAGTGTCCAGCTGATGACTGATTATGTTCCTTACCTGGCAAATGGAAGAGCCTTCTATTATCAGGACTATCTTCTTCTTTAGGCATTTTTAGATTGTGAAGAAGTCACCTCTTATATTCCAGTAAAAAAATTGAGAAGACCAATCTTCTGGATTCCTTCACTGTGGTATAGACCTGTAAATATCACTAAATTGATCCAGAGACTTATAGAATGGATGAAGAGTTTGTGTAAAAAAGAAAAAAGCCAAAACCATCTAATTTGTACACATTTTACATGTGTGCTGCTTGCCAAGCAACACTGTAAGGGGAAAATATTCACGACTCTGTCAACAAATAAACTTGTTTAAACACTGGATTAATTTTAAACAGGAATCTCTACTTATACATGAATAAGCAGAAAAAAAATTCCACCAGCTAGATCTTTGGTGGCAGAAGCTGATATGTTTTTTTTTACTTCCTTGGTGCTAGGCTGATTTACACCACCCCAGGATCTTTCTCATCTGGATTCCATGTTTGCACAGAATTCTTGATACCTTAAGACTACGTGGTGTTTAACAATTAACCAAATCAGACACTTACAAATCACATGTGCATCACTGAATCACTAGACTCTGTCCTCACACAACACAAACTGTGTAAACTTCATTTATCATGCAGTGAAAGTACAAGTCTGCGAGTGCTGCTGACAGAATGGTAATATGTTTGAATGCAGCCATTCTCTAATCAAACAGTGGAGAAACCCTGGGGAAAAAAAAATTAGATTGAACATTTTCCATTTCAAACTGTTTTTATACACTTGTCTCACAGAATACTACATGAGAACAGGAGACCTTGGAATTTATGCTTATTGCAAACACTATTACAGATATTTTAAAAAAAAAATGTGATGGCTATACATAATATGAAAATGACCCTTTCCTCTTTTTATGGCTAAATTTCTAATTGACACTTTTCCATCAATATAAATTAGGATTGCTGAATCCTTTCCTGATTCATGGACTTCTTTGTTTATCTTTTACCATTTAGACTTATGGGGGGAAAATAATATCTGCTTTTCTGTAGATATTAACATAATTTAACCAACTAGCCAGAAATTAATTTGTTAGGGTCATAAAACTTTGACAATGAACCAAGTATAGAATATTCCTTTCTCACTTGTTTTTATGGCATAGACCCGTAATATGTAGTACTGTCAAAATGCTGTTTGAGAAAAAATAAACTGTAATAATGCATTATGTGCCTTATGAACAGATAATTCTTTCAGGATGGATGCTAAAACCCATTCATATTGTGCATCCTGGCATTGAAATTTTTGATTTAATGATTTTCTTGGGAACGCACTTAACTGACTTTAATGTTTCTGTAGGTGATTATCTCCCTGCAATTTCTGACAGAAATTTCCTTGAGACATATACTGTTGACTTGGCACTGTGATAACAAAGGCAGGGTTTTTATAAAGCTTTTAGACATAACTGCTAATATATAGAGCTACAGAGTGCACCATTCAATGTTGGTGTACTTCCATATAGCAAAAAGTCCTCCCAAAAGCGTGTCATTAAACATTGGACTTCTTTTTTCTTCTTTTCTTGTTAGTGTTCTCTCACTTTCTTGCACATTTGTATAAATATTCACCCTTTGCATAGTTATGCTTAAATATAGTCTTAATCTTTTTCAGTTATTCAACCTCAAAACAAATCTTCTAGACATCTTTTGAGGGAAGGGTGATATCCTGCAGCAGATGGAAGCTGAATCCAGGCCCAAAAGCATTTTGAAATCTTATTTACAATGAAGAACTAAGAGCAATCTGAATGCAACTCATTCATGAAACAATGAGTGAATTGTCACTCCTTCTCTTTGGGGAAGTTAGAACCAGAGAGTACATTTATTTTTCATACCTGAAAAAGAGAAATCCTGCTTCTATTGTCAACTCTATAGAAGAGTTGAAATAAAAAAAAAATAATCTTGGCTCTTAAAAAGCACCATTCTTCTATTTTCCTTACTTAATACCAAGTTATATTCAAGTTTTGAACAGCCTCCTTTTCAGTGGATCAGGAAAGAATTATATTTGGGAAGCCCACAATATCTTACTGTATTTAGGCTATGGTTATGGAATATAATAAAATTGGAAATTTCATAGTGGAAGACTCAGAGAAGCTCAGTTGTCACTGGAGTTCTCATATGGAGAAGGGAAAATCTCAGTGGGACAGCAGAAGCATGTGGAAGTTTAATGTTTCACTGCAGTGAGCGCTGAAAGGTTAAGGGGTCAAGAAACAATAGTGATGCAATGCAGCAGAAATGCTGAGAGATGTCTTCTGCTTTTGTATTAGCATGATGTTTTCCCATTTCTTGATTTTTTTGTCTATAAAGCACACATTTTTCAGTCACAGCACTGCTTAACCTTTAATGTGTCACTTAACAAAAAAGTCCTACCAGAATAAACTCATAAGACCACATAATATTCTTACAAACTGTGGCATGTTTTATCCTCATTTTTTGTACAGTTTAGGAATGAATAATCTAGGACTGATTTACAATGTAATGTATATTCACTTAAGAGGTGCAACTGAGATTTAGAATTATTTCTCATGCATTTCTATATACTTCAGTGCAGTACTTGTTTCTATCTTTTTTCATCTATGTCAAGTTCTTTTATCCTAGCCTGGAGGCTTCTCAGCACGGTTCATAAAATACTGATGGCTGGAGATTTTTTTGTTTTGTTTTTGCCTCTAGATGATTTAATTAATTTAAAAAGATGTAAAGACCTTCTGGAAGCTAGTTACCCAGACTGCTAGAAAGTATATTGTTCAGTTAGATCATTATTATTATTATTATTATTATTATTATTAAGCATTTATTAATTCATACCACAACCTTGTGGACTGGTGTCACTGTCTACAAGCTGGCAATATTTCATGATAGGTTTGGGATCAGCCAGAACTTCTAAGAATGAGGTGTTGTTGCAGTATGAAAGATGTTTTTAAAATGAGAGATGATATTTTGAAGACTCAGAACACATGGAATTATTCAAGTCTGGCTTTTCCTTACATTTTCCAAGAAGATTCAAAATCAAATACAAAGACAGCAGGATTTCATCTTGTATTGCTCTGTTGCTCAAGTTCCTGTAAAATTTCCTGAGAAATTACAATTGAGGGTCATCTCAGACAAATTTAAAATGCAGTGTCTCTTTAACAATATCATCTAATAAACTACAACAGATTACGTAAAATAGTAATGAAAGATATGCAGAAATGCTGACATTAGAAGGAAGCTTGTAGATGATAAGGATAATCCAACATTTCTGGGACATAAAAGATAAAACTACTTGTTTTTATAAATTTCATTTAAGGTTCTGTATCAGGACTAAATCTAGATGAAAATATTTATAATATTTATTTGAACACTTTTAACAGAGGTAAAAATAATACAAAGATGTCTGGCTTTTTTTAAAAAATATTACTTTCTGTTAAAACAAAAACTATTTCAGTTTGATTTGGTTTCATTTAAACAGGAAAGAAATTAATTAGTAGAGCATAGTTGGAACTGTTCAGGTTTCTTTCCTGTCAATTACTTTTTATTATGAATGTTTTTCATTAGAATATCTGACAAGTAAAAAAGTACTGTGAGATCCAGTTCCCTGATTCAATCACAATGAAACAAATTAAATGAAGTTACCAGTCTAGGTCTCAGTAAACTGGGATATGGGTTGAATCTTATCTTACCCCAGCTTCTGACTACAGTGTTAATCAATGCATAGAAAATAATTGTAATTTTGATATCTTTTATAATTATTTACAGGGGACTTTGAGCATGTTAGAATGTCTTAAAAAGAGCACGAAGAAGTGCTATTCTGCTCTGAGGAATCTGCAAATGGATTTGACAATGACTGAATGAGGAAAGTGTGATGAAATGGAATTCAAGACAATGACTGAGATTATGTTTTATTAGCTATTTTAAGCTTGCTTTTCTCACAAATACTCTCTTTCCTGCTTTTTTGTCATTGCTAAATTCAACAGCAGAGAAGAGTCAACAGAGTTCAATGGTTTCTGTAGAAGAAGTAAACGTGGAAAGAGATATCTAAGTAAGAAGAGCTGAGGTAAACTCATAAATATATAGTTATTATGCAGGAAGATACAGAGAAGAATGCAATTCAGGAGAATAAAAATGGAATTAACTAAGTTAATCATCTGAGGTGGCAAAGTATGAGGAAAAATTATGAGAGGGTATATGAGGTAGGAAAGAGAGAAACCCTGTAAAACATAGGTTGCAAAAAACATACAGGAGCTTACATTTCTTACAAAGCTTAGGTCAAAGCAGTGAAAATACTTAACCAGCATACCTGAGGCCTTTCAAGGGGGCAGAAAGAAAGAGAAATGTTACTAAACCACATTTCAGATAGCTAACTGGAATTGATGTTGTCTGGCAATTGACATTTTGCTGTTTGGATAAATTTCTGTAAATTCAGGGAGAGGAAAAAACCAGCTTCATGAATCAAACTAAGTACTTTGTATCTGTTCAAAACATGCAGGGCAGATGTGCTTCAAACTCAGACACAGGTTATGTGTGAATATATACAATAATACATAATAACATATATAATACTTCCATTCACAGATAACCTGACCTTGCAGCAGTATTTTCTTTGAATATTCTGCCCCCAACACTCTTGTTTGCTACAATTAGATTGTGCATAAATCTGTCCATTATGTTTACCTATGACAAGATTTACTTATGGTATAATTCTGGCATCAAAAGTGCCTAATAAGAAAACAGAGTCTCTGAGGGAAAGGTTTGTGTTACAAGGTTTCCATTTCTTGAAATGCCTCTCAGATTTCAGTAATTTACGTGAAATTTAAGTCTGCACTTCCAGTCCAGTGTGTACTTAAATGCCTCCTTAAATGAAGATCTACAAATACAGACATAATCCAATACCATGACTATGCAAAAACTGTTTCTTTGTTTGGTTGTTTTTTTTTAATGTTTCTGTGCTTCCCAAAAATAACCTCTCCCTGACATTCTTTTTTTATTTGCAATTCCCTTGGCTACAGCCACACTTCCTGCTTTTCACAAGAGAAATCAAGAAGTTACTAGTCTCTTATACTGCCTGTTACACCATCCTATTGTGCTTACAATTAATATAATTTAAATTTAACATCACATCCATAATTCCCCAGCCTAACAGATGGTTCCCAAAGCTAACAGATGTCATCTTATTTATTCACTACTTGATATAATATTTGTGACATAACCATTAGCTTCTGTAGAAATAATTTTGATGTCAAAAACAGAGAATAAAGATTTAACAATGAGAAGGAAAAAAACCACCCACAAATACGTTAAATTGTCACATGAAAGTAAGACCTGTGTTCTCCTGCATTTGTATTAAAGTCTAAGAACTCATTAGACAATTAGATGATAGTTTAGACAATTCATGTAAGCACATCATAAAAGTTAAGCCCTGTTGAACTCAGAGCTTCAGCTTTACTGAAAGGAGAGCTGAAAATGAAGGAAAGAAGTGTAAAATACAAAGGAGAAATTAATTGTCAAGGATATTTTTCTGATGTTCCATTGTGTGCTCCACTTCTCTTTGGGATACATTTTCAGGGATAATTTTAGCAAGTCAATTTAAGTTAGAATTATTGGAAATGCTCAGTATCTGCATACTACTCTTAAGCTGCAATCATATGGAAGTTATTTTCTTGGACATTATAGATAGAAACAGAAATAATGTATTTCTGAGGGGAAAAAAAATATGTTTAATGTTCAAATTTTCATCTTTCCTGCTGCAAGAGACTTCTGTCCTTGTCAAAACTCTCCTGGGTAGCTTTGGGATTGAATAGGAAATGCCAAATGCTTATGCAATAAGCTGGCAGTACAATATTATTTTTTTTTAAACAGTGGAAGATTATTCAGAAAAACGCTCTTAGGGAAGTTATGTAGTTGCTGTTTTGGATAAATATGTTTTCTGAAGAAAGGTATTACGACATCTTATCTTCTTATTATTTTCATTTATTTATTTTTGCATTTTACCAAAGAATATTTCCTCTAAGGTATGAATGGGATGATCTGAGGAATACTTACAGTAGCTGAATTTATGTTTACACATGCTAAACTATAATACTACTAATGAAAGGGATGGATGAGGTTTTATTGTCTTGTCCTGAAAAATCTCCATGCTTTCTGTTTGCCTGTTGTATGTTGTCTGGTCTGGGGCCTGAGTTTGTAACAG
Organism: Phalacrocorax aristotelis; assembly: GCF_949628215.1. Lineage (NCBI taxonomy): Eukaryota > Metazoa > Chordata > Aves > Suliformes > Phalacrocoracidae > Phalacrocorax > Phalacrocorax aristotelis. Next base: position 37,078,869 of record NC_134276.1, on the reverse strand, counting down.
TTTTCCATGGAAGAAACTTGTGATTTTTGGAGTAAAACTGGGTCATCCTACACAATGTGCCCAGGGGAAAGACAGTCATTCTGAGCAGACTGAGTAATAAATTGGTGGGGTAAACCACCTTGAAGAAAGAATTTGTGTTTAGAGGTTGTAAACACAGCATTATAGGTGCTGATATAGAATAATGAAACAACACAAAGATGGAATTGACACAACACAGTTTAATGTGGATGGCATTCTTTTACTTGGAAAGATACAAATCCTTTAATGAGTTAACTAACACCTCAGCTTTTTCCTTCCTCCTGTTCCATTCATCTAATAATTTTTAGTGTTCTCCTTCCTTTCTCCTTTATGTGTTTCATATATTGTATTCATCTTTTATACAATATGCTAATCTTGTCCTTCACTAGTCCCTGCTTTACACTCCAAGATACTCCTAGCATTCTACCCTTGCTAATACAGGGGCAATATTTTTGATTCAGCCAGCCTCCTTCATGTACCAACTCCATTCAGTCTTTCTCCAAAGAATGACAATAGTAATAATAGTAATAACGATAACACTTCATATTGCTCCCTTCTTATCAGATAAGCTTTATTGCTTGGTGTTGTATGCTGAGTGCTGACAGACAACAGGAACTGGGCTTACAAAATGTGTGAAATCACTTTACCGCATATCTGGACAGTCACTTATTCACAGTGCTTTCTTTGCTATAAAACACTCTTTTTATGAAACATCAACTATTTGAATATTATTCTATATACCACTTAGTTTCCTGGTATAGCGCGATGTGATCTATGTACTTATTTTCTTACAGAAAAGAGTGAATGCACTGAGAAGTAATCTATTGATGCAGTAAAGATACGTGACAGCTCAGTAAATATTACAGAGCTAAGGTAGGGAAACAGCACAAGACTGCGGAATATAGTAGAAAGATGTGGTGGTTCTGCAGAGAGTTGACACACGTGGCCTTTAAATCTTGAAATCATTGGGACCTTTTATCATATTGTCACCAGCTTTGGTAATGACTGGGCCAGGGCTTGTGCCTAGTTTTAGTCAGTCTTCTACTGATATGTATACATTTTTATGTATATTGATGAACTAGAAAGTTCATCAGTAATTGTCAACTGTACAGGTAGTCCTGGTTTTGACAGTCATGTTATTCTTTGCTATCTATTACCTCTTAGGGAGAGATTTTAGAAACACATAGAAATTAGGCTCTTTTTAGTTCCCTATTAATTTAATTTCCTCACTTACTAATAAGTTTGGATATTTTTTAAATTTTATTTTTACCAAGTATGCTTTCTTCTGATGTAAAATAAAGTATCTTTTTCTTTCTATTTCCCTTAATCTTAAAATCTTTAAATCAGAACTGAAGGGCGGATTCTTTTCTCTCTCTTCCTCAAATATTAAAGCTGTTGCAGTGCCTCAGCTTTATATGTCTTACTTGCTAGTGAATTAAAGCCTTCAATTTTCTGTATCATGTCTGCAAAGAACTGAGTGGCTCACAAAAGCCATTAGGAAAGGCTGAGTATTTCTTATAAGCTAGGCAATAGGAAATTTTGAATAGAAGGTTATAACTAAGTCCCCAGTTCATAATCCCTAGCCTTTACCTATATGTAGGTACATTGCCCTCTTCTCACTAACTAAAAGCTGGTGTAGATCTTAGTTGTTATAATACTGCCAAGGTCAGTATCTTCTGACAAAAGGGAAAACCCTTTGTGGTCAAAACTTTTTTTCTTTGTCTGAGGAAGGCTTTCTACATCTTTTTTGCCCATCCTACTTTGCAAGTAGAGGCTCTGATCTCAGTCTGGAAGGACATCTTGGATCCACTCAAATCTTCTGTTTAAGCAGTTGTATTTTTCATGAGGTAATTAGTTATTTGGCTTCTAGCATATCTGTAGCACTTTATCAGGTAGACAAAAAGATCTAATTCATCAATGCTGCTATGTCTTAGGTATATTTAGAGTCAGGCAGTTTTTGGTCATGACCAGAAGTAAATGTTTGGGGCAAAGTAATTCATAGTGTGAGTTTTTTAATTCAATTATTTTGCACCTTCAGATTTTTTATATTCTTTAGATAATCACCATGAAAGAGGATTTTATTGTTTGTTTTGAAATTCTTACATTACTTTCAGTTTCCAGTTACATTATTTAGCCCATTTTGGGGAAAAAATTCTGTAGTGTTTAAAAATACATCAGAGCATATAAATTTTTTTGGACATGACAAAGACCATCTGGGAGACATATATCTGTGAATGCCTGATATGCCTGGTAGTTTGGGACAGAAGTAGAGTCACAGGGAATTTTCTTGTGTTCTTAAAGACTACTGAGTCAGCTTGGAGAAGAGGTAGAAGAGTAGTGAATGTCAAAACCTCCTAAGGATGAAGAATGAAAGCAGAACATAACTGAAAAAAAGTTCAGCAGGAGGGTTGTCAGGAGTCCATGAACTAGTAGAGAAAGGCAAAATTTAAGAGTGGGCAAACAGAAGATCTGGTATGAGACATGTATGTTATAATACCAATAAGATGAAAAGATGGGAAGAATGATATAATGGAAAAATAGGTAAGCGGAGAGGCATAGCAAATGAGATACAGAAAGTACAGGAATAGCAATGGGAAGCATGTGGTATTGCGTAATAATAGTAGTAATAATAAGAATAAGAAGAAGTAGAATAAGAATAATACCACTTAATTTTCTTTTCCACAAGATTCACTCTGAAAAATTGGTATAATAACACTTTCCTGTTTCTTGATGGTAAATAAACATTTGTAAATTATTTTACATTCTTTAAATTAAATTTTAAAGAAGTCAAGAATTATGTATCACTATGCAGAGCTGGTGAACTACAAGAATACTCAGACAAAAGATGTTAATTTTTTAAGAGAAAGAGCATGTTGACAGAAATCTGCCAATGCAATTAATCTAAAGTTTATTTTATATAGCTTATGTTTTCTAGTCACCTAGATCTAAGAAGCAATACAAAACATTTTAAAACATACATTCTTGTTCACCATATAGACACAACCAATTTACAGTAAATCTATTTCCAAAAGATTCAGTACCTTTCTTTTTAGTCTGTGCAGTTCCTGTTTTGTAGATAGATGTTTTTATTTCCCTGCTGATGTTTATGTACCTGTTCTGTAACTGTATTACAGTTTCATTGCTGTAATCCATTGACTTTAATGGAGTTATTCTTTTAATGGAGTTATTCTTGGAGTTATTCCTACACAAGTATAGTCTGCAAAGCCTGTATGATTTTTCTTTATCTATAATCTAAAGAAATCTCTATAGTCATTGTGCATATTCAGAAAAAAAGGATTTGTGGGGGACAGAAGGAAATCACACTATATATACATAACAAATCTGAAGGCACGAATGGTTAATCAAATTTAAATCAAAATGACATAGCTGTAGGAGGCATAAGTCTATATCCATGGATACGCTATCCTTGCTTTGCACTCTTCCAGGATGCCAAAGTAGCCATAAACCTGGCAGGTGAAGCTTGGTTTATAACTGCTTTGCATCACTGCACAGCAGTTGGAACACTCTGGCACATCTGCCTGTTATCTGATGCAAATTGATGCAGGAAGCAAAACGTCACAGAAATGTCTCAGACTTACACTGGGAACACCAGACCCACAATTGACATAAATCCTTTGCTAGTGTAAATCATGGGTTCGGTGGAGCTGGACTGACTTACATATGACTTACATCAATTTCATATCTAGCCTCAGATCCTGGTTTGTGAAATTATGAATAGAGGCAATGTACTGATGGCAATCAACCACAGTGTCTAACAAAAAAAGTTGTTACTTCTAGTCATTATTTTGCTAAATAATGACTGTCCTCATGAGCTGCCTAGACAAGGTGAGCTATGCCATGAAAAACAAACATAACACAAGGCACCACTAAAGTTCCATTAAAGTTCCATTTTAAAATGTTGCCCTTTTCTTTATCTCCACTTTATGATTTTTGTTAGCAGTAGCCAAAAAGCATCATTGCAGCCAAACTTCATAGGCATTCAGCAAACAAATGCCATTCAAAGTTAAACTCCTGCGAGGCTATTTTTTGCTTGGCATAGTGTTCTGAAACACTATTTTGCAAATGTTGTTAGTTTTGCTTTCATGTATTTTGTTGCTCAACTTAAACTATAGTACTTACAGTGTTTATACAATGCCTGAACTTTTTAACTGTTCATATTTAACATCTTCATGATTCGTTTGCACATTTTCATTGGGCTTTTTTTTTTTCATGCCCCCTCCTGATAAACAATATTTTATTGATTCAGCTGCAGATTGTAGTGCCTAAAAATGTACAGCCATAGCCTATGTCTTGCAATACATAGTCTGATGTTCCAATTAGATATTTTTATGGATCCAGCTGCATACTTTGATGATCCAGTTGGATTCTTGAATTTCAATAAAATTGGTAGTCACACTGTGTTCTGTGTTAATTAAACAGATTACAATATTTTGCTAATCAGTTTGAGGAAACAAACTGAAAAAACCCCACCAAACCTAAAACCTGGGATTTTTTTCATAATATGGAAATCTACTCCCAGAGGTTTTAGGTAAGTTGAGCAAATTTTCTTTGTTATATTAAAAATACAGTGGCAACAGAGCATCAGTTTGTCATAAATGCGTTAGGAGGCATCTGGATTCAGGCAGGCTGTCTAGTATTCTGCATTTTGCCAAGCATTTTATGGGCAATTCAGGCTACTGACTTTCTTAAGCACAGAATTTACAAGACTTCTAGATTTATTTAATATATCCGGGGTAAATTAACAGTATGTCTTAAATATTCAGCTAATGGAGAAAAATTCCTTATATGTTTAGGAATTCTATTGGAATCACAACAGTGATCTAAGGGTTTCTTTTTTAAGAACTACCACACCTTAAAATGGAATATGTGTTTACAATTTGCTCTAAGCTTTTACAATTCATATACAGACAATATCTGTGTAAATATTATATGAGAGACATATATAAAGATAGAAAAGGGAACCAGAGACATGAACATTTCCCTGCTTTGGTCACACTTATGAATGGATGAAGTATATCCATTTCAGCTCCAGAGAACTGTTCCTTAATAAAAAGAAACAAATCTCTACATTCCTTTCCTGCTTCTGAAATATATTGCAGTCTGCAAAAGTCTTTTACTTCACTCTGCCTTTTAGACTAGTAAAAATGTTTCTTAAACTAATCATAAATTTGCTATAGCCCTAGAGAACCCACAGAAGAGTAGATGTGCTTTAGTTCAGTACTTAACACAGACAACTTGCGGTTCTCCACTGGCAACCCAACTTTCCTCATGTGGACGTCCCTCTACACACTCCTGTTTTCAAAAATAATTTAGGCAAAGATTGTGAAATAAATTAGTAAGAGTAAGTGGGATGCATCAGGTGCAGTCAGTTATCAATTAATATTTTTCTTACTATGTCCCTAAATGGATGAAACTCACTAACTTATTTTTTTCTAATTTCTTCCAAAAATTCTTTCCTCCATATCATTAATGCTAAAGCTTTAACTGAATATTTCTGCCACTGTAGGTTATTAAATTCACACAGTTATCACTATAATTTAGCATACCACATAGTTCACAGTCAGTTTCCTTACTTTGAAGAGGATTTTTATAACTTCTTTCGATCTTGCTGTCAGTACTGGTGTTTCTTTCACAGCAAAAAGTCTTACTACTTCACCTGGGATTATGTCTCTTTTGATAACAAGTATCTGAGTCCCTCTGTCTTAAGCATACTTACAATTGACTGTGGTTTCTCTTGTGCATTTGGCTAGACAATCTGAGGTTCAGGTTCACTTTTTAACAACATAGGGCATTATGACTCCAGAAGCTTTGATGATCCACACAAATGCTGAGTATTGCATGCCTTTGGGGATGAAAGCAAAGTTCATGTCTTATTAAAATCATAGAATCATAGAATTATTAAGGTTAGAAAAGACATCTAAGATCATCAAGTCCAACCAGCAATCCAACAATACCATGTCTCCCAAACCATGCACTGAAGGGCCACGTCTGCATGTTTTTGAACGCCTCCAGGGATGCTGACTCCACCACCTCTCTAGGCAGCCTGTTCCAATGACTGATCACTCCTTCAGTAAAGAAATTTTTCCTAATATCCAATCTAAACCTCCCGTGATACAGCTTGAGGCCATTTCCTCTCATCCTATCACTTGTTACCTGGGAGAAGAGACCAACACCCACCTCACCACAACCTCCTTTCAGGTAGTTCTAGAGAGCAATAAGGTCTCCCCTCAGCGTCCTCTTCTCCACACTAAACAACCCCAGCTCCCTCAGCCACTCCTCATAAGACTTGTTCTCCAGACCCTTCGCCAGCTTTGTTGCCCTTCTCTGGACACAATCCAGCAACTCAATGTCCTTCTTGTAGTGAGGGGCCCAAAACTGAACACAAGATTCAAGGTGTGGCCTCACCAGTGCCGAGTACAGGGTCACAATCACTTCCCTAGTACTGCTGGCCACACTATTCCTGATGCAAGCCAGGATGCCGTTGGCCTTCTTGGCCAGCTGGGCACACTGCCGGCTCATGTTCAGCCGTCTGTCAACCAACACCCCCAGGTCCTTTTCTGCTGGGCAGCTTTCCAGGCACCCTTCCCCAGGCCTGTAGCGTTGCATGGGTTTGTTGTGACCAAAGTGCAGGACCCAGCACTTGGCCTTGTTAAACCTCATACAATTGGCCTCAGCCCATCAACCCAGCTTGTCCAGGTCCCTCTGTAGAGCCTTCCTACCCTCAAGCAGATCAACACTCCTGCTCAATTTGGTGTCATCTGCAAACTTACTGAGGGTGCACTTGATCCCCTCATCCAGATCATTGATAAAGATATTAAACAGAACTGGCCCCAAAACTGAGCCCTGGGCAGCACCCCTTGTGACTGGTTGCCAAGTGGATTTAGCTCCATTCACCACAGCTTCCTGGGCCTGGCCATCCAGACATTTTTTTACCCAGTGAAGAGTACACCCTTCCCACCCATGAGCCACCAGCTTTTCTAGGAGGATTCTTTGGTTTTATTTATCCAAGTTTTGTGAGTTCCTTAAACTTATCTCTTTTGTCACAGTACAGAGCTACCTAAGTGGTGAAAAAAATCAGTAATGCATTGTCGACCACTGTTTCCTCCTTTTTATTGTATCAAAGTATATAATTAACAGATATTTTCCTAAAGCTCATTCCCTTCTGCTTCTGCATGTTCCATAATTACTGGTGGTACAATATGAGAGTGATACTGAGCTTGCTAAATAAAGCCTTCCGTATGCAGGTTGTAATATATAAAGTTCATGTGGAAATAGGGTGCTGAAAACAGATAGGCTTTGTCCCTCCTACCTGGGCAGTTAAAAGGATACTTTACAGTCTTTTGCTGTATTATGTCAATTGTACAGACTTTCAGTAGGCATAAAAAACTTCTTAGACACAAAACCTTTTCAAAAGGTGGATGCAGTTTGTCAAAGATGGTGATTGCATCTGGTGGAGGCTTCTGGGATCCTGTTCACTGCCTTGCCTCCACAGCAGTTCAGGTGCACTTTCCATTTTCATCAATTTTGTGTGCCTCTGGGTCTCCATTTCAGTAACTTCCCAATATTTTTTGAAGCCACCTCCTGATTCTGTTTCTTCAGCTTTAATTCCAGTTGCTTCTGTTTCATTCTGATTTGTGTTAACAGCCCACGGGTATCCAGATTGCTACTAACTGGGCCAGCCTTGGGCTGCCCATCTGGGACTGATTTTGTTTCAGCAACCTTTTTTTCCTCCTGGTCATGCTGCTTCAGCTATGATAGGAATATCTTGAGGTTTTCTCCAATACAATGTATGCTTCTCTCTCAAAGCTCTTCATGTTCACTTTTACTGAATTCTCAAAAAACGCACCACAAGCTAGCTTGCCTTATTCAGATGGGCTTGCAGTACCTGCCTCCTGGTTTAATGTGTTCCTTATACAACCTTAAATCTCAGATGGAGTATAGATAGAAACCTTTCCCATGGCTTTTTTTCTGCAAATGTCCACCTCATTCTCTGAAAGAGACATAAGCTTGCATTTTTATGCTAGCAATTTTTCTGGTTGAACAGAAAAACAAATTCTCACTGGTGTCAGTGACAGGCCATGGTTCATACTGACTGATAAAAGGGATAAATCTCATCAACAATGTCATTATGCCCACCATAACTGACAAAAAGGTTAATTCTTACAATTAGGGTTAGATAGTCTGTGGCTTTCCAGCCACAGGCAGCTCCCCAGCATTTATGTCTCCCACACCAAAATTCGTTATATGACTTGCAGCAGGATAGTACTGGCCAGGAGATTGGCAGATGGTATTCTGAAGATAACACAACAATGTATCTTGGACTCATCTCTGTCACCCAGTCTTAGGGCAATCAATGAAATCCGTGAAGATCTGTTACAACTGCAGCCAGGGCTGCTCTGAAACATGTAGAACATGACTTGTCGTCCTCAGATGTACCAAGAATGTGACTCATGCTGCTTTTCTTAAATACCAGGCAGCTCCCACATGCTCACTGTTTTCTCTCTGAATTAATCTGGCCTTCAGCATCAAGAAGTGGTTCCTCACTTAATAGGTGACAAGTAGCAGAAAAAATAAAAAATGCATTGGGTTTACTGGTGTTGAGAATGGAGTCTTCTGAACACTTAAATCTTTGGTTGTAGAAAGATAACAAAAGAAGATAACAAAGTGTGTTGAGGATGAAATAGTTATTTTGAAAAAAAACATCACTCCTTGACTGATCCACGAACCATGGTTTGGATATAGCTCTGGCCAAAAGTGTCTTCCTTGCTCTTGCATTTTGTTCCCAGATGGACACCAAAATGAGAGCGAGGATGCAGGGCTTTCTGCCAGGACTGACTTTTCAGCTGAACTCTGTTTTAGTTCTTTCTCAGCAAATAAATTGTAAGGGATGTTTCATCCCACCCTTGTCCCCTCCAGGATATCTCATCATAAGCATTAGGAGAAACGTTTCAGGAGCCAGTGCTCACAGAAGCAAGTCGGGCATGCACAGTATGGTAAGAGCAGCAGGTTTATTTTCCAGCTCCATACTGGTTTGATCAGATGCCAATCTGCTCAATAGCTGCCTCCAAAAGCCCTGATCACATTGTTTTTACCTTATATTCCCTTCCCCCCATCTCTCCCAAGATAACAACCCTTGTCAGTTCACTCCTTCCTCATTGGATCTGGTTTTGCTGATTTTACAGCCTTGGCAATTTGGAGTTCAGTGGTTTTGCATCCTTCACTCCAGGACTAGGTATAGTCTGTGGTAAATATGAATATTTTTTTTCTTTATTATCTATGTGGATTATTTTGATTTTCCAATCAGTGTGCCTGAGGGAGGAAGAGAGGAGACACCAACAAACAGCAATGAGACAGTGTGCTGATAGCTTTAAAAGGAATTCCAAGGGGTAAGTAAACTTTGAGATGCCAGCTGCATCCACTAAAGTGTGCACATTGATTACATCTCTGTAAATGTGGGATAAGTACAGAGTAAAGGTCAACAGATTAAACATTTAGTTTAATCAGCAAATTATGCAAATGAACACAAATGAAATATACTGTTCAACTGTTAAGATCAGTAAAGCATGCAACTCTATTAGTGAAGTGTTTGAGTGCTGACCATCTTAAATATACACCCAATTTACTAAAATTTAAGAAAATTCAGTTTCTGGAAGAAACAGTTAAAAGAGTTTATCGGCCAAAATCTGGGTTGACCAACATTTACTGTAATGTAGTTATGTAAAATATGGTGAAGGATAATCAGCAAATTGGTAAAAATTGGCAACAGCAACAACAACAGAATTGCATCTAAAGCTTTTTCTCCCTCACTGGAGGGTGAGATAATAGGACTATTTGAAATATGCTGATCAATGAGGTGGAATTTACAGTCACTCAGCAACTACTGTGCATGGCTCAAGTACCAAGTTCCGTCCCAGCTTCTCATCTAGGACAAAATCAGCAAAGCACTTAAGTACATCCATAACTTTAAGTGTAGGAGTAGTACCGTAGAAGTCTTTTGCTCACCTGTTCCTGCTGATGTTATGAAAGTAGAGACCTGAGATCAGGGTTCAGTTGTGCTAATTACAGTTCATAGATTTTAAAAGAGTCAAGCTTTGAAAGACTAGCAATCTAGAGAGACAAAAGGTGGGGAAAAAAAAGGGTTGTTATTCTCTCCTCTCTGTCTTCCTTCTCTTTTTTTTTTTTTTCTTCATAATTACAATAATTAGGTTAGAAATTTTGGATTATATCCCAGATATCATTACACATATGAATGGGCTTCGGAAGTTCACAGTGTTAACACCAATGAGCAGTGTAAATACTGATGAAGAACTGCTTATACACTTAGAATTAATAATAAAAATTTACAATAAAGAGTTAAAATTCTTAGTTAGATTAAACATAATGAAACAGATAATTTTTGTCTCTCTGCCTTTTTTGTAATATTTAAGTCAGTGTAACGTGATTTTGCACGTTGGTAAGTAAATTACTTTTATTTAATGCAAACAAGTAGAATTATTTTACAGGCTGAGCTTGCATCAGTGTTTTAGTTTGGATCAGAAATATGTTTTTCAGTTAATTTCTCAATGATTCCCACTCATTTTGATTCAGTTGATACCAGGGAAACTGTTGGAGCACACAGCTGGATTTCTTTCATCTGAAACTATTGGAGGATGTCCTTCAGGGACACACCTTGTGCCTTCCAGCTGCAGGTGAGCATTCACTCTCAGGACCAGACTAAAGCTAGTTTTCACTCAAGAAAAAGAAAAGGGGAGGAGGGGAAACCAACTCTTTATGGGCATTGTGTAAACGTTAGTTTCTCAGCACTAATTCTTTGGCTTTAGCGATCATCATCTATTAATCCTTCCTTCTTGCTAACATGTGTATAAATACAGTGTACCAAAGTTTGATCTCCCTACTGGTGTAGCACATCTAGAACTACAATAACTTATCTCCATATGTTGGGATCTCTGAGTTTAATGCCTGCCAGTGCCTCCATTCTGATGGTGAAAGGGGGAAAAAATGTTTGGTTTGGTTTTTTTCAAGGAATATGTTCTGATAATTTTATATCAGCCACAGAGTCTTCTGTGCAAAGGCAGCCAGCACTGTCAGGCTAATATAGGATTATAGATATCCATAGTTCTGGACAGATGTAGATTGCCTCAGTGCTTGCAGAGGATTCCAAGTATCTTTTAAGCAGCATGAGGTGCTTTTCCTTTCCCTTCCCATTCCCTTTCCCATTCCCCTCCCCCTCAGACTTCCTCTTTCCCTTTCTATGTGAAACATTTTAGGTGAAATACTATGTGACTTGGTCAAGGAACTATTGTACACAACGGACAAATTAAAGACTGTCTATGTATAGACACGTACAATTAGTATAAGTGGTTAAACCAACATTTACATTTCAATGCCTGACTATTGCTAGTCAGGAATTTCTGTTTGATGAAACAACTGAAAAATGCAAGCACAACTGAAAAAAAAAATTGCAGCTTTCTATTACAGATATATTTTACTTATTAAAACAAACATAATCTTTACCCTGCCCTTATCCTTCAGCAATGATAATAGATTAATGCTTCAAATTTTTTTCCTTTTTTTTTTTTTTTACATAAGATGAAAAGTATTCCATACTATTACACAGTCCCAAATAGCTCCCAAAAACCACAAAGATGGGTTTAATTCTTTGGTTATGTAACCCCTTGTCAATATGTGCCTTATTAGCAGAGAAAGTACATGTGGGCAAATGAAAAAAAGATATGACCTTACATGTATGGGTTTATTTTCCTGGTTAAAAAGAACATTCTTGACGAAGGTATACTGTGAACCATGCTTTCAGAGATTTCAGAGGACTGCACAGAACAGGTGCTGGCTCTTCATGTGTTTCAGACTTGGAAACATATATCTTCTTTTCACACTGTCATAGATGCTATTCACTATCATATATAGTTCATGGGTTTACAAGGCAAAGTTTCAGTAGTGGAGGGTGGTGGTTTATAGAGTTGGCATCTCTGAGGAGAGGTCAGGGGCTCCCCTGACCCCTAGCCAGCTCCAAAAGAGCCACTGCAGAGCACAGTTGAGCCCCTCAGCCAAGATGGTGGTGCCTCAGTGAAAACAGAGTTAAGAAAGAAAAAAAAAATACCACACAGGCAGAGAAGGAGGTCGGGGGGGGGGGGGGCGGGTGGAGGTGTAGGGAAACAGCAGAGAAAACACCAAGGTCAGAAGAGGAGGAAAAGGAGGTACTTCAAGATATTGAAGCAGAGATTGCCCTGCAGCCCCTGGAAGGACCCACAGAGGAGCACATGAAAAGTGTGAGGAGGAAGGAGCAGCAGAGGACCTGCTCTGGGCTGACCACAACACCTCATTCCCCATCCCTCTGCATCCTTCAGGATGGAGGTAGAGTCTGGTGTGAAGGAGGGAAGCTGAATGAAGGACAGGGGGAGAAAAAGTGTTGATTTAATGTTTATCTTTTTGTTTCCTACTACCTGAATTAGTCATTGCATATTTATTTTAACATAATACATTAAGTTAATTTTCCCCAGGGCAAGACTTTTTTGCCCACAGCAGTAGCTGGTAAGCAATTGCCCTGTCTTTATCTTGACCCATGAACTTGCTCATTTCTGTTCTTCCTATTTTGTTCCCATCCCTCTGGGGATGTGTGGAGTCAGTGAGCAGCTGGGGGCAGTTTGGCTGCTCGCCAACACTAACCATCCATAGACCGTCTCAGAACTAAGAAACTAATACAGTTACACTAGTTTAAGTAACGGTCTTGTAACTCACAGAGGCACACACACATATATTTTGTAAGCACACATTAATGAGTAATTAGTTTAACATTGATTTTTTATTATAACAGTGTACATGTACAATATGCTGAGCATTAATCATTTGAAAAATTTTATTTTGTGTGAAGAAAATAGGTTGATAATCACATTTCATAGCCATCAGACAGTGCCGTATATTCGGGGGTATGCATTAAAAATGTTTGTTCTGGAAGATAACTATATTTTCCATCAGAAAAATAAATAAATAAATAAATAAATAACATCAAGGATCTCAGGAACCCAGAGTTATGGATAAAGAAATATCTATTCATTAATCTATGCGTATATATAAATTAACTCTAAAAAGATGTTCTTTGCAACTATTGATCTCTCGGCTTTGGTGAAGAGTCACCAGGAAGTTTACATTGGATCCATAACTTGCACACCATTGTCTCCCTGGAGAGCTGTATCAAGACAAGGTTTAGACATGACTCTGTTTCTGTCTTCTGCCTTCACTTCACTGCCTTCACTGTAGAATTGTCCAACTACTTATCCACTGAAAAAGTTCTAGTCCTTCCTTACTGCCTCTCAAATAAAAGTGGAATGTTTATGTCCACTCTGTACCATTCCACACCTAGCTTATGGCATCTGCCATGGTGAAAGCAAACCAGCGTAGACAGAACTCAGGAAAAAAACCCAAAACCCTTTAATTTTAAACAACAGAAAACCCTTTTGGAAAAATAAAAATAAAATCTACATTTGTCAATTGTTATTGAAAAGCTTTTTGAAATACGCTCAGTAGCTTTCTCAGATCAAAGATTCTGCTTCTTTTGCTGTATTACATAATTTATTTCTCATCTCAGGGTTTTTCATATGGATGAGTAGTTAGACAAATTGACCCCTCCATCCTTGAGTCAGCTCATGAAAGAGACTTCCTTTAAAAAATGATGCAGTCGGGAGTCATGATGGTGTTCAAAAATAAATGGTTTGAAGTGATCAATTGCTTGGTTACTGGATGAACTGTTAAAATGGACACTAGTAGTTCATTTCCCATAGTATAGTCTTGTTTTGAATAGGAGACCTTAGGTACTTTTTCATCTGTCTGTTGATATGTCCTAGAAACTGCATTCTAGTGGGCAGGAAAATGGACAAATAGATAAGCATGAAAGAGTGACACCATCACCACCATCATAATCATCATCATCATATCACATAATATATGAAGTTTCAATGTTGACACAGATGCAGACAAATAAAATCCAATGCATTAAAATATTCCTTTACTGTTACATTGCTGGGGGTAGTTAGACAGGCTTATGAGACAATTCATGTTTTAAATGTCAGGGAGGAAATGTTTGGAAAGGAATATCTTTTATACATAAAGAGTAAGAGAAGAATACAACAAGAAGGAGAAAATAGTACTTTCTTTCACCTTGGTATAGGTTAAAATTGAAAGAAAAATTCTCTGAAGATCTAGACACAGGTCATTCTAATCCTTTATGTATGAAGTTAGAGATGAAATTGAATGCCATAAAAGGATTATTTTAAACTCAGACAAAACTTAAACTGGCAAAATATATGCACATACATGCATACATACATACATACATATATATATTTAGATGTGATAAAAGAGGTTTTCAGTAGAGGAATGCCAATTCATCAGATTTTGAGCTGTTAGACATGATTTCAAGAAGTCTGAAAACATAAGTCCATTTCTTCATCAGGTATTCAATGAACTGTTAAACAAAGACTGATTCTATACGTCTTTCTCTCCTCACCACCCTTGTAACTATCCTGCCTTACACATGAAATTTACACTGTTTACTCCTTCCAACATATACTGTCTGCTTTTTTCCCCAACTTCATCCAGTCCACCAATATTTTGGGAATGAGTTTTTGGGGTTTTAAGGTCTGTTCAAGGCAAAACATAACCTGCTGAGATGCCATTCTTTGAGGCACCACAGAGACCAAGCTGACAGCATTTACCTTTGATTCAAGCAGAGATTGGTATTGTCCATCTGTTCCAGCCTATGGAGTATTGGGGAAATAAGCGTGCCTTATGGAGCCATATTTCCTCTTAAGCAGCCCAATAAAAAGGGGAACATTTGGATGGAATAACCTTTGACTTTGTTTCCTTAACCTCTTTGTGTCTGTATGTGTTTCTCGAAGCACTGCAAAGCAGCTGTGCAGCAACCAGACTACAAATGAGGTATGTCTCCGTGCAACCCAAGTGAGCATCCTTACTGCTTCACACAGATGTGGCCACTCATCACAGAGTGTGCTGTCCTTTGAGCAGCATGGAACATCCCTTGCACACATAAGCCAAATTGTCATTGTAGCAATGTTCGCTATGTGAGCAAAGTCTGTGTGTGCATTTGTCTGTGCATGTGTTTGTCTCTTCCCTGTTCCTGTAGCTTTTGAATCATTGATTTTAGCCAGATTTGACAGAGTAGTAGAGGTCTCTGATAATTAAGTGCCAGTTCCAGTTTCTTGCACTTTTCTCAGTTAGCAGCTGGTGTCCCTTTGCTCTCTATTCTAATTTTCCATCCAAACCATGCTAACTGCTTTCCTATTCACAGAAGCTTATAAGCAGCCACTGTCTGAACAGAAATTCCTGTTGGCTGATTTTACTGAAAGCCTCCACTACTACCTCTAAAATACCCTGTGGGAGAGGACTGCAAGAAAAAAAACAAACAAACAAAAAAACATGCATTGGTTTGCTCTAGTGTTTGAGGTGACCAGCTTTAAAATATGCTGTGGGTTCTGAGCATTGTCAGTCATTTGTCTGTCTACATTGTATGTGGCAGCCTGCCTCCTGCTACCCAGACTGTAAGTTACAGAAAGAAGAAGGGGAGCAGAGTGCTTTTATTTTGTACTGATAGGGACTGTACTTGATCCTCAAGTGACTGTGTTTGTAAGAGTATTATACTATGCAATGTAATATTATTATTACAAAAACAATTGCAAAGTCATGATATCTTGTGTTTCTCCAGAAAATGAAGAAACTTTATATTAGGGAGAGTGATATGAGAGTAATACAACCCAAAACAGAAGTCTAGAGAGTCTAAAGGAAGAAACAAAAGAAATGGCAGGCCTTAAAGACAGACAGATATCTGACTGAAGGAAGAGCAACATGGTGGCAGGGGTACAGCTCAACATATTGTCCTCATTCTGGGAAACACTTTAGCTTTAGGGTTGATACCAGCATTTGGAGTGCTGAAGCTGCCTAGACAGAGGGAATTTCTGTCTAACTATTTATTTATTAATTAGGAAAGTAGTTAGGCATACTTCTGGATGACCAGTTTGGACAATGGGTGGCTGACAATATCATAAATGCTGCTGAAGTGTTTCAGAAGCATGTAGGGGAACAACAATATAAATATCCACAGGTAATTTTGTAATGATTATGCTAACCTTTTATAACAAGTTGATAGAGGGATAGATCAAGAATTATCGAGACCCAGAAAAGGAAACCATGGAAATAAGGATAATATAGCACAGCGTGACAGACGCCTTAAACCATATGAGACAAATGAGACAGTGTTTGTAGAGTTATATAAAAGGTGCTTCCTACTGTAAGTGAGATTATATAAATAAGGTAGGTTTGATGGAAATATTTTTGAAAAGAAAAGAAGTGACATAAAGAAGGAGGGAAAAAAAAAAAAGTGGAAAATGACTCCATGAAGAAGGAAATTACTAGAAGGGGTAACTTCCAAAAAGGGCAAGTTTGGCATTGTGATGGCTATGGTTGGTGTTGTAGGTGTTTATCGGTAATACCTTTCTCAGCAGTGTAGCTAGGATTTTCTGAAGTGGGGAGGGACTTTGGTTCAGAGGGAACGAGAGAATAGTGTGAATTCTGGGTCACAGGAGGGAGAGAGTGAAGAAAAGGAGGAAGGAATGTGTGGACACAAGGAGATGTGCATGGTTTCTGACATGATGCCTGGTCCCTGTGCCTCAAGAACTGGTGTTCTGTCTCAGGGTTCAGAGAGGTGGGTAAATGTCCACTTTTCAGGCCTCACCTCAAGTGAACATTTTTATTCCCCAAACCACTTCATCTTGTTCTATTTCTCATCTCTCTGGCTTACTTGTTTTGTCTTGTGGTTGTAAGAACTAATTTGTTATTGAATAAAAGTGAGTTAAATGGTCAGTAAGTAATGGAATAATAAGCACAGATTCTTCAGAACAAATTAAATACAGATAACAGATGAAAATCTGCAATGTTTACAACATTAAGTTTCCTTCTGAATCATGGGACCAGCCACCACAGACCAAATGTATGAAAATATTTAAATCCATAGTCAGCCCCAAGTAGAATCACAGTGTCAAAACAAATCCCAAGGATCTGAGATTCTTTTTAGATCAAGTTATTGCCAACACATTAAATCTCTGCTCTTCTAAATAAAGGCAATAATAATTTCAGCAATAATAATTAAATAAATAAAAACAAGGCAAGAGACTCAACTGTTGTAAGTCAACATAGTTCAGTTAGCTTTGAAAACTTCCAACAGATACTGGCTCAAGCTTTTCAAGACTGAAAAAAGACGACTGAAATGCCTGCTATGCTATTTAAACTGAAGGTATGAGCTAAAGTTAATGAAAAAAATCTGTAAGAATTTGAGTTAAATTTATGAAATTATTTGTCTTAATATAACAAAATTGAAGCTGTGTTCTTCCCTCCCCAGAGAGAAGAATGTGGACTACAGTCTTCCTCTTTAAACTGTTCAGTGTATTTTGTCTTTGAATAAAAGGTTTCTCAGTTCTGAGTTTTAACAGCATACATCTTAAGGTTGCTTTTTTATTTCAAGTTGATCTCCACTTTTGCAACCTAAAATATAATGTGGGGTTTTTGAGTTTGAGCTTACTGGTATGTTTTATCATATGACTTTTGGAAAACAAAAAGGTAGAAAATGCAGATGTAGTTACTTCCATGTGCAAAAATACATCATTAGAAACTTGAAGCCATCTAAAAATCTGGTTGCTAGAGAACTAAGACTTTTACAGCGGGACTCAGAGTAGCATATGAGAGAACAGACATGGAATATCATCTTTGAACCTGAAATATTCTGCAAATATTTCAAACATGAACAGTACTTCATGAGTCAGCCTTATGAAGTGACACTCCAATATGAATTCCAATATAAAAGGTGCCTTTAAATAAATGACTACACTAAATATTAAAGAGGCTCTGAGAGATAATACACCAAAGCAAACATGGTGCACTCTGTATGAGCAAAAGCGCTGAACAGCCTAGGGAATGAGCCATCTGAAATGTTCAAACATCTGTTATTTTCTATCTCTTTTATTACTTTCTTTGTTGACATGCTATAGCATAAAGTCAGCATAATTAATGAATTTATTCCAGAAAAAAAACCTATTTACAAATACAAGGTTTGTGTCTAGTTAATGAACTTGTCATTGAAGCCCATTTCCCATGGAAGAGAGAACATTCATTCCTGCTGGCTGATTTTTTTAAATCCAGCAGAGGATAAGAAAGACAGTAGAATAGAGACATGGTGTCACCATGTATTTACAAAACAAAAGTAAAAAATAGTAGTTAAAGGAAATATAGGTAGTAGGCTTATGAACTATATTGGTGGTTTAAGATAGCTACATCTCGAACAAAAACTCACTCTATTCTGGAGACTAAGAGCTGACCACTAACTTTATTTAAGAGTTGTTGCACAGAACCAGAATTCTCATTTTCAGGTATGGCATGGAAATCACTCTGATCAGTCCCTATTAGCTTGGTCATTCTACTCTCCCAGGTGGCCACGCTATGTATTTGAAGGGCAGTAGTCAATACGGGCTGCTGCAAACTTTCTATTTGTGTTTATACAATTTTGTATTTTAGAAACCTTTCATATCATCTCTTGACAGTGGGACTGCTGAAGTTAGGCATTATGGAAAGTCTGTCCATATAACATTTCAGAAGCTAATTTTTAATTACCTCATGACAAACAAAGAATAGAGTTTTAAAAGCTGATCCAGTTTCTTATGGTTTTGTGCTTTTCACCTCTCATGTAATTCCTTCATCTAGACTACAGTATCATAAATGTCTGTATTCTGGAGCATATCTTTACAGAAAAATTAGGCACAACTTAACAACCATGTAGTATGCTTTTATAGGAAATGTGTTTAGAAGTTACAGAAAGATTTATAGTCATTCTATAGACTTATTTAAGCTTTGAAAGAAGTTCATGGCAAATTCTACAGGATGGTTTACTAAAAACTATATGAAAGCTATTGCTTTCTATTCGGTTAGTTCTATTTATTGGAAAAAGTTAGTCTATGTGTGTAGTCATAGTGGTTTTTTATCAAATGAATCTGTAATTATCTGTGCCATACATGATCCATAAGAAACTCATAATGATTGGGATTATGACTTTCTTCTTTTTACTTAGGCATTTTTAGGCCAGTGATCTACATAATGTTTGAATTTTTGCTTCTCTAACCTCAGTAGTGTATTTTACAGGGCTGTCAGAAGAGCAGACTAAGAAGAAAGTTTGCAGTGACCATTTACCAATGCTACAAGTTAATATACATAAGACTGATCTTTTTTTTAGTCTGAGGGAAGCATTAAATGAAAATTTGGTGCAATTTAGAAATTGGTGTTTTCTTGTTCACTACTTTTAAACACACCAAGGATAGTCTTTATCTTTTAGACTCTCTTATCTTTCTGTGTCCTTCTGCAAAAGCATATAGTACATGGCACAGCAAAGCTTCTTCTTATCTGTGACATTGCCCCACTTATCAGTGAGATCCTGCTTCTAAACACAGAAGTACACATATATATATATATATATTCGTTTTATGTACGTATGTATTCATTTGTGAAGCAAAGATACCATATAACTTCAGCCTCTAATACTGGGCCTTTTGTCTGTCAGTTCCCTCAAAATGACGCAAAGAAAGAGTACACGCAAACGTCTCTGCTGCTTCTACAAGAAAATAAAACCACAGAAACTGTATTTGAAGATCAAAACCATAAAAGAAAGAAATAATTTAAACTGTTTAGAAAAAAATATTTCTTCCTTATTCCTCTGTTGGAACACCAACATGCATATATTTGCACTTTATCTGAGATACCTTTCTGCATGACCTTTTACAACCTATTTTTGTCATTTTGTTTTCATCATTGCAGTCAGTACAGATAGCGTATAATACTCTTCAGACCACGTTAAAAGATCCAACCTGTTCTTTGTGTTTGGTGTCTTCTATAAGTGAAGATTAAATCCACACCATAGATTTGGTTTTCCAGGCTACAAGTTTAATTTCCACAACTCTACTAGCATGTTATCAACAGTTAATTCTGCAAATATTAATCCTGAGCTCCATATTTCTTTTTAACTACAGGCAGAGGAGATGATTTATACTACAGAAAATTGTTTTTAAATAGCTTGGGAAATTTCAAAGGGTGGCAAGACAGTGAGCAAGTAGATGTGAAAAAAATCCTGTATTTTCATTTTCATATAAACATTGTATTTCATATAAATGTTGGCTTTATCCAATAGTGTGGTTGTTTTCAGAAAGCCCTTTCTCTTGGCTGGATTCAGATAAGACAAAGGTATTGTTATGATGAGATCACTACAAGCCTGACCATAAGTCAGAAAAATGCATGTGTTTTTAAGAATGAGAAATCAGAAAATTATAAGCTGCTAAATACCTTCTAACCTTAAATCTTACTTAAAGGCAGGCATTAGTCTTAATTGATGAAACTGGTTTACTGAGGATTGATATTAAAGTCCAAGAATAAAGGTAAAGGAATATGAAAATTAATATATAGCGTTGGGTCTAGAAACAGAAAATTACTGACATTCAGTGACTTCATATATAAATATTTGGTTAACTTTGTTTTAATGATTTCTTAATCATCTGTGATGTTACAGGTCTGCTTGCAGTTGGCAAGACTACAGAAGAGGTGTATATGTTCTTGAATATGTAATTAATCCCATGTCCCTTTTTTTTTCCTCTCATTTCATCACTGCAATATGCCAGGTTAACATACTTTCCACTCAGTTTTATATATGTTGCCACAAAGAACTCATACACAAGTATAAAACTATACTACTTAGCTTCAACTGCAACTTCTTTTCTTGGAAACCCGGTGAAGTCAATATATATTCATGATCTAATCCAATAGAGCATGTGATTAACTTCATGCACTCACATCAAAGGGAGCATTCACATGCTTCAAGCTAAATAGCGTTTGTCTTGACTTTTGAATAAATAAGAATAAAAATTGAAGTATTCATTAAAAAAAGATAAATATCTTCAGGTATTTTTTGTTATTGACCCCATCAGTCTTACCTGTGAAAATAGAAATTTTACAATCCTTTTTGTTTTACAAATATTGACAACCTGAGGGAAAAAAAAATCTCATCAGTAAATAATGTGTGAAGAAATTGTTAGTTGATTATGAGGCAATTTTAATGTATTAGAATATCTTAAATTGCTCTTTTCTTGTCAATGCAATCAGTCTTCCTTTGTGTGCTTTGTCTATAGTTTTTTGTGGTATTTTTTTATTTTATTTTATGCCTACATACAGGTCAGGAAGGAGTAAGCTTATGGATAACATTCCTTGATGGGCACTCCTCATACATCACATTAGAAAATAACAGTAGGTAGCCACGTATAATCACAACTCTTCATTAAAAGTAATCAGGCTTGGAGCCATTACTGCTGAAATATGCACCTAATTACATGTAAATACTAATTCAATTTCAGATTAGCTAATATAAGATCATCTAATGTTCAAAATGCATTTTTCCAATGAAAAAGTCTCACCCAAATCCCCATCTGTAATTCTAGGAACAGTATGTACCTTGATCGATCTGGATTATTATGAATGGGATCAACTTAAAATCAGAAAAACAGAATATCTTGATAAGTGTTTTTTTTTTCATTTCTGAGATTCAACTTTACATTAAAACCTGAGAAAATGCCAGTTCTTAAAACTCTCACTTCAGTTTTACTTGCAGTGTATATCAACAGGCAGGAATGTCATGACCTTTTGTACCATATACTCCATAAACTCTTGTTCTCCTGTCACTGATTTTGTCACAGTTACATTTGTTTATATTTTCTAAGTGCTGTCATACAGTAAAGGTTCTGTAAACCTCAATTCATTGGGCTGGATTCTTATTAAACAGCTTTTGTTTTCCTTTCATCACTGTTTAACATCATCGGCTTTAATAGTGTTGCTTTTGATTTACAACAATTTGTGAAAAGAACCAGAAACATTTTTCATACCATATAATGAATAATGTTTGAAGCCATCTTCTCTTCTTTTTTGATGGAACACTGAACACTAGAGGATCTGTGACCCAACTATTTCAGAAATCCTCCAACTAACACTAATTTAATATGCATGTGGTTTTATTGTTCTTTATCTTGAAGCCTCTGTTTAGTGATCTTAGTGATGCTAAGATTACCTGTGTCTACTGTTCTCAGAATGTAATGTTCTGTTAAATCTCACTTTCACAGACTCATTCAGTTTATACCTTCACTGCCTTGCAACAAACTTTTATTCAGGAATTGTTAGCTTATATGCTTACAGAAACATTTTAAAGACTTATTGCAGCATCCAGCAGTTTAGGTAGTGTCCGGCTTCATTGTTGTATCTTTGCTATGCTTATATAGCAATACTTTTCATGCTAACTGCTTGCAGAGGACGCTGTATATCATACTGACCTGTAGGACTCTCCCTCACATTTCGTATTTTCCCATTTACCAGCTGGTTCTGTGACACATTCCCAAACTGTTAGAACAAAAGTACCACAACTGTTCCCTAGAGGAGGAAGCTGATCAGCTAAATCTCTTGCTTAAATCTTAGAAATAAAAAGGCAGTAGCAACAGTACTAGTCTTATAAACATTCTTTCCAATTAATGTTCTACCAACCTTTTTGGTACCTCACGTGAATTTTTCATAAAAGGATTTTCGAAGGCCTGTTAGCCAGAATGTGTACACAATGCGCTGGTGAGTCATGAAAATATTATTTTCTTGAACCAACATAAAATGTCTTAAATGCTTTTAAAGGGCTTGCTAGAGGATGTATGGGAGACTTATTGCATTGCCAGGCACCCCTAGAAGCTGTCTGTACCGTGCCTGTAGAGCAGATGCAGAGAAAAATGAAATCATGCTAGGCTCATGGCTGTTCTTACAGCTTTCAAGGACTTCCAAAGTCCATGATACTCTTTGAGTCAAAGAGATTTCACATCTGTCACATCCTGAACATATTAGTATGAAAGGTGTTAAAAATGGCTTTGTAAAATACTTTTGTAGATGTTTCCTGAGCAGTCTGTTTCACAATAGTACTGGCAGCTCTACAACTGTCTTCTGTGACTTTCTCATTTCCAGCTTTTTCTTCTGCTCATGTCTGAATTAATATGAATCAAAAGGCAATCCAGATATATCAAGGAATAATTTCAGAGGACTTTTCTCATAAGGAGGTTTCACCTAGGTATTTACAGGTAATTAGGCAAGGTAATTCAGCACTACATATTAAATGGAGTCAAACGTATCTACAATTGATTCATCTCACAATTGATTGCGGATGGCAAATCAAAGTCTATTATTAAAACTTTGGCCCTATGGGTATATTTGTAAATTAAGTGTTTGTAATAGCACCACCACCACCACAATATTTTTAGCAATCTATTATTATTATTATTATTATTATTATTATTATTATTATTATTAAATATTTGAAAGGTACTTAAGCTTCTTGTATTCAATTCTGGGTACCATATTACCAAAAAGATATTGACAAATTGGAAGGAGTTTACATATGAGTAGAAAAAATTACCAAACTGATTTATGAGTGAAGATTAAAAGAGCTAAATCTGTATAGCTTGACTAAATATTGAATAAGGTCAACAGCCTAGGTTATGTTAAGCTTTTTTGGCACAGACATGCTCCTGAGAGCACAGCAGACATATGTTACACAAGAAAGAATTTCAGAAGGGCTTTTAACTTTAAGGATATTCAGTTCTCTTTGACTCTACAGCATAACAGTGCGAACAGTCTCATGCTGAAGGATATTGACCTGCACAGTTTCGTGCCTTCCCTTCTCTCATTAGCTCTTTAAGAGTGATGACCAAAAATGTCTCTTTCACAAGGACTCTAGAACAAACTGGTCATCATGCACTTTCCACATTTTTATTTGTGAAATATGTGGGGGTTTTTTGATATGGATTTTACTAGTAGTGGAATTCACATCTATCCCAATGGTGCTTTTTCTATTTTAATTTCTATGATTCTAAGATCAGCGTACAATGGTTTTAGCATGAAATCTCTGTATTTCTATGAAAAAGGTATTCAAGCATTTAGAGATCTAGGAGAAAAGAAAAAACAAACATTAGAACATAACCAATAAGAATATTTAAATTAAAAGTAAGAATGGGGTAAACCAGAGCAAAATAATCCAATTTTAAGTCAATTTGAAGCTTAATTTCCCAAACCAACAGGTTAAAATTCTCCTTTTATAGAAATTCCTGCAGCACAAATACAGTTAGAAGATGCAGAAACTTACATTTGAAACCCTTTCTATTTAATTATTGACTTGCTTCTTTTATGTGCTTCTTAAATATTGATGGGGGGATGAGGAAAAGAAGGGAGCAAAGAGAGTAAGAGAATGTCAAGGAATCACATATTGCTTCTGATTTTCAGCTTCTATTTGAACTTGACAAGTGTTTTGAATATAGGTCTTGTAATGGACTGGGGAATGTGACATAGAAGCTGTGGAATTTTTTGAATTAATCATATAAAATAATTCTTGGAACCTTTTTTGTATAATATGTAATAATTGCAATGACAGTTCCCTATAGCAAAAAACACCCTAAAGCATGATAGCACACCCTCTACTAGTTGTAATTAAAACTGTAAGGGGTAGTTAGCTCATCTAAATATATTTGTGAAACATCAGAAAACAGGAGGTAGAAAACAAAAGAGTTAAAAAAAAAGGACTAAACAGTTGTTCTTGAGTAACCTTAGCAGGAGCATGCATCAAGTATAGATTTGCTACAACATAAAATTTTAAAGAATATTTTAAAGAATCAGAAATTAAAGCTTGTCTGGCATTTCTTTATGAGAGAAATGGATGAGAAGGTATCTTCAGGGCTGAAGGAACAGTGAACATTTTGATAGAGTTCAGTGGGAGAAATAGAGATACAGAAATGTCATAGACTATTCTGTCTAAGTACTATATATATTATATTATATTCTACTCTAACATTCCTATAGGATAGGGTTTTTTTGTAGCTTGCTGGTTTAGCTTATGAGAAGCCATATTCTGCATGTTTTCTCTGCCTAGCATCATCTTTGTTCTTTACTGGCATGACTCTTCCATCTATTTGAATGAGATTTCTGCAAATGAAGATGGAAAATGACTGTGTTGGTAACAGTTATTACCTTTTAGGCTAGTCACAATTCCCATAAAGTTCCCATTTTATTTATAGGAAGCCTATTGAAGCTTATGTAAAAACGCTAAACCTTGGATCAGGGTTGTTGTTGTTAGCTATGTTTTGTCTTTTGCACCACTGAAAAACTGGAACCCGTAGGTCTCCTTATAACAAACTTCACACGTCTGATTGTCTTGCATCCCCTAGTACTGTTTCTGTCTTCAAATTTATGAATAAAGGGGCTTCCTTTCCTTGCATAGGAATTTTTTTTTTGTGATTTATGAACGACGATAATAGGGGAAATTATATGTGCTGGGATACATACTGTCACAGTAAAAACTCCTTTGCTTCAGGAAATCTTGCTGGTTGCTACTCTCCTTCATTTCCTCTTCCTCCCGCAGATTTCTGGTAGACTCCTTTTCTGTGGTTCAG
This sequence comes from Phalacrocorax aristotelis, assembly GCF_949628215.1. Taxonomy (NCBI): domain Eukaryota; kingdom Metazoa; phylum Chordata; class Aves; order Suliformes; family Phalacrocoracidae; genus Phalacrocorax; species Phalacrocorax aristotelis. The sequence goes on along the minus strand of NC_134276.1, from coordinate 37,053,259 downwards.
ATTATGTTATCTAGACTTTTAGCCATTTCTTTATGACATACAGCACAGTGCTCATTTCTTCTGCATTCATTCCTTCCAAAACAATTTCTGAAGGTCCTTTGAAAACTTGGACTCCTCCATCCAGGACCCTGGTGACCCTCACGCTAAGATTTTGTGCAAACATAAGCTCATGGAGAGACCAGCTTGCCCTACCAATTCTTGCTGTCTGTAAGCTTACACCTTTTAGTGTCATCATAATCTTTATATTGACTAAGAGAGCTTTGCACTACAGGCATTACAGATCTCTCGCTTTTAAATGTCATTGATAAATTTAAGGTACTCTTGAGACTTAAGTAGGAAAAAAATGTGTTATTTAAAAAAATCAACTTCTTTCACTGTCTTTATTCTGATTATCAAAACTATCTTAAGTATGTGACCCTAGGCATGTCTGGCAGCTAAACCAGCAAATAACTATCATTCATACAACTCTGTTATGCCAAGAGGAATGTCTGATTTCATAAATTATACCTTGAGGTACTTTGATCCGAAACAGGTAAAATCTACACACTTGGTTGATATTGAATTTTTCAAATCTCTAACCTCCATGGCATTCCCTGCAATCTCTTGGATTTCTGAATGAATTTTAGTGCACACCCTCATGTATTCCTCCTGTTCTGTCGTTGCAGTACTAATAGGAAATGCTGGAAATGCAAGTGCATCAGTTTGCATTCAGCTAAATATATACTTCATTCAACCTGCATCCTCAGAGGATTTTCAGCCTGGCTGTAAGAAGTGAAGCTCTCTGGAAGAAATGTTGTTAAATATAAAAACGGGTTACTAAAAACTTTTTTTTGTCCTCTGATTATACTTGAAAAATAGCAGTTGCTGAAGATGAGTTGGCTCTGTCTCCTCCACCTACTATTCTGCATCATTACTTTAAGTGTAGTTTCCATGGACAACAGAAAATTAAGAAAGAATGAGTGGTGTGTGGTTGGGAGGAATACTCAACAATTGCTTTTTCCCCTCATAAAGAACTGTAGCTAAAAAATGGCAGGACCACCTTAGTCTGCCACAAATAAGAAAAAGTCACCCCCAGAGAACCACATTGTATATCAGGCAGTGTGTTCAGAAAACAGAAGATAACAGTAAGTAATTCTTTTTCCTCTCAGTTTTTTTCTAAAACTTCTGTAAAATGTGAGAACATCATGATGTTTCAGCATTATTCAGCTAGCTTGCAATATTCTTTCAGGAATGTCTCTCAAGAGCTCAAACAATATTTATTTATGCTCCACTTATGGCTAGAGTTTTGAAATTTCACAGTGAGTTTGGCCGAGTCATTTGGTTATTGTAATTAATTTTAGGGTATGTGTCACTACATGTATTCAGAAATTTATAAAAATTAGTGTTAAATTCATTAACTAGGTTTTTTTAGCAAGGTCTGTGGCAAAAATTCAGCCCAAATGTTTCACATAATGTGTAATAATTCACCTATTAACTTTAAAATCAATAACTACATTTTATATATTTTTTTTCTTCTGAAGTCATTTAAGTGTAGTGTGCCTTAATGCTGTTCTCTTTTTTCATTAATAATGGACCAAGTCATCTTATCAAACAAGAGTCTACATAATTGTCACCAATTTATTTCTACATTATTCCTATTACTGTAATAGAAAATATTTTAATTATTGTAGTTTATCAATTTTCTTTCTACTATAAGCCTGAAATAACTCCTGATGAAGTTGTCAGAGTTGTCTTGATATAAATGACATCAAAACCAGGCTATATAACATATTTCCAAGTTTAGCCAATGACACATATGAATGATTTATCAAAATAAATAATGTTATTGTAATGCCATGTATCTTCTGTAATAACTTCTTATTACCATAGAAAAAAATGCTCTAAAAGAAACATCTAAGCCAGTGCTTACTAAGACATAGATTTTATATTGGTGAAGGGTTAAATAAAAGTAGAGGACTGTAAATATGTTGTTTCACTCATCACATGTATATGGCAGAAATAATTTCTTATGTTCAAACATACTGTAAAGATTCAGACAGCTTTCTTGTCTTATCTAGCCACTCATTCAAGGGATCTATACAGACAGAATAAAAGAGCATGAGATAGTCTGAAAGAAAGTCTGTGTGGAAAAGGGTTGAACATAAAAACATTTAGGTCACCACAGAAGGTATCTGCAGGTATTCACAGAAAGACAATAAAGTCCTAAAGCATTGTCACGTTTCTCTGACCAAGGACTTCTACATTTAAAAGAAGGCCTAGGATGGAAATAGCCATTAACTCAAATTAAGATGTTGTTAAACAAAAAGTCAGTAATAGCTAACTGGGACATATAACTGGAAGTTTAGTTCATTTGTGTAGAAAGAAGAACACCAGTTATGGATAACATAGGTTCTCCAGGGAAAAGATTTTGAACTTAAGGTATAGTTTCAGAGGTTTATCTTTCCAACTCATCAATAAATTTGTGTGAACTAACTTTAACAGTCCTATTAAAACCCAAATTAATAGCAAATGTGTAAAGCTTCTGTGTGGAGGAACTACTGTTTCACACTGCAAAAAAATAATCCCTCCAGTGAACTGTGGAGAAATAGCTGTAATTTAAAACTTTAGAAGTGGATACCAACATGAATGAAATTCCTTTTGTTGACTTTAAAGACTAATTATTGCTTGATATGTTTAAACATAGTTAAAAAATTAAATGTGAACTCTGAACATGTTCATAACTATCAATACCATATTTTCACAAAAAAATTGGTTCTTGCAATCATATTTGACAAGAAAAATGTACAAGTGCAAAAACCTGCCAGTCTGTAGGCAAACATGAATGGAGGATGGACTCCATTTGTAATGGACTAATGGGCAAGACTTTCAAACATGAGTGTCTGAAAGCTAGACCCATGATATCTATACATGGGCACACAAATCTAAATATTCTGTATATGGAAAAGGCTGCGATAAAAAAATCAAATCAACCCAAACCAGCAAAGAAACCCCAACCCAAAGCCAAAGGGAATAGCAGCAATTAATTTCCTTTCTATATACATAGTTAAAAGCCCATCTTTAGCAACCCAGGCTGACATATTTTATAATAAAATTGATGAATGTGTTTATTTTTCTGTTGGTCTAAGCTAGTAGTATTGCATGAGACATTCCCAAACACTGAAAAAATCCTCTCCTGTTCCAATGCCTGTAGTAAATAGTCCCTTCTAAAAGGGATCATAACTTTGGCTTACGTCTCCCTAAGGAGCTGTTATTTAAACAGGAGTCTATTGGGTTCATAAAGGTTAGCATCAATGACTAAGCCTGCCAGTTTAGGATCTTCAGTTGACTTACTCATTCACTTCTGTTGTTCGCTAAATAAAAGGGAACTCGGAGGAATATTCAGGAATAAAACACTCACTGGGGAAGCTGAGGAGAAATTTATTGCAATAATAAGACTCAAAGTAACTTACATTACAGTAGTGTCTCCTGATGTACCTTCTTCCTATGGAAAGTCTTTTTGAAACCTGAAACCTCCTTCTAGGTTAGGCAATAAAGGGGAAAATCCCCTTACTCTACATGAGTGACTCTGATGACAGCAGTAAGCGGGCAAAGGTATGGATCTAGGAAAGAGGTGTTACATGGATGAAGAGTATTTTCCCGTTATAAAAGGATGTGTAGAAGAGAAAAAAGTGAAGTCCTTCATAAATTTTATTACAGGATCTAAACAAAAATTTTATCTTCTGCTACATTCCAGTATAACTGAAGTGTAGCCAAGATGATTTCAAGCACAAGCCACCATGTACCAATTAATACCTTTTACTGCCTTTTAATTAAAAGGTGACAGTGCAGACTCCTCACATATATTCATTGAGCTATAGTATGGTTACTTACTGTTTACTCCAAAGTAACAGATAAGACAAAAGAGTTTAAGGATATGTGTTAGTACTTAACGAGTCTATGTGATCATTCTAGTTAAGGCTTAGAGAATTCACCTATATTTTAGAAACTTGTAACTGAGTGGTGCCTGAGAGTTGAAAGCACTGATCTTTCTGCCTCTGAAAATTGTTTACAGGTCTCATGTCTTACAATTTCTTGTTTCCCAGATAAATCCAGCCAAACAACTAAATAATCTGAAAACTCTCACTTGACAAGAAGAATAAAATTATACTCTAATAGTTGTCTATTTTGCTCTAAATACTCTTTAATAGGTTTTAGGCCACCCTTTTCTTCCCTTACCCAGTACACTCATTTTACTCAAAAATGGACTGTTCCCACAACTCTCCCAGTTTATTTTCCTGGTAATGTTCCTGAAGAGTAATACGAGCCAAGTTGCATCTGGAAATGAGGTTCCAGGTACTATAGTAGAACTGAGCAGACTGATATGTATGACATTGAAGTGGGTGTCTGCTACAGGACACTTAACCAGGAAGAACAATTGGGTGAGACCCTATACAGGCAGGTAGGAGTAGCCTCATGTTCACAGGCCCTGATTCTCATAGAGGGATTTAATCACCCCACTTTCTGATGGAAGAACAGCATACCAGGACATAAGTAGTCCAGAAGGTTCCTGTAGATCATTGATCATCAGCCAAGTGTTGGAGGAGCCAAAAAGAAGAGGTATCCCACTGGACCTCATAATCAGAAAAAGGGAAGGGCTTGATGGCTATGTCAAGGCTGAAAGCAAGCTAGGTTGCAGTGACCATGGCATGGTGGAGTCCAGGATCATGAAGGCAGAGAGAATGGTGAACAGCAAGCTCATAAACCTGGAATCCAGGAGAGCGGACTTAGGCCTGCTCAAAGATCTGCTTGGAAGTCCCATGGGATAAGGCCCTGGAAGGAAGAGGGGTTAAAGAAAACTTCTTAATATTCAAGGATCATCTCATCCAAGCTCAAGAGTGGTCCATCCCAACAAATAAGTAAGGGGTGATCCTTCCCCTCTACTCAGCACTAGTGAGGCCACACCTGGAGTCTTGTGTTCAGACCTGGGCTCCCCAATGCAGGAGAGAAAAGGACATACTGGAGAGAGTCCAAAGAAGGGCTACAAAGATGATGAAGGGTCTGGAGCAGCTCTCATAAGAGGAGGGGGTGATGTGGCTGGGACTGTGAATCAGACTGCTAAGATGGAAGTGGCTGAGGTGGATCTGGACTGGCAACATAAGGGTGAATTATTTCTAGCTCGGTGGGCCCATGACACCTCAGGCCATCAAGGGAGAGATGCAAAATACAGGTGGGCGGACTCGACCATGGACACTATTGCACAGGTTATCCACGAATGTGATACATGCGCTGCAATCAAGCAAGCGAAGTGGGTAAAGACTCTGTGGTATGGGAGACGATGGCTGAAATATAAATATGGGGAAGCCTGACTATGTCACACTCCCACAGACCCACCAAGGCAAGCGTCATGTGCTTACAATGGTGGAAACAATGACTGGCTGGCTGGAAACATATCCTGTCCCCCACACCACTGCCCGGAACACTATCCTGGGTCTCAAAAAACAAGTCCTGCGGTGACATGGCACCCCAGAGAGAATTGAGTCAGACAACGGGACTCACTTCCGAAACAACCTCATAGACAGCTGGGCCAAAAAGCACGGCATTGAGTGGGTGTATCACATCCCCTATCACGCACCAGCCTCTGGGAAAATTGAATGGTACAATGGACTATTAAAGACTACACTGAAAGCAAAAGGGGGCAGAACATTTAAACACTGGGATACACATTTAGCAAAAGTCAACACAAGGGGATCTGCCAATCGAGCTGGCCCTGTCCAGTCCAACCTTTTCCATACTGTAGAAGAGGATAAAGTCCCTGTAGTGCACATAAAAATATGCTGGAGAGGACAGTCTGGGTTACCTCTGCCTTGGGCAAAGGCAAACCCATTTGTTCGATTATTTTTGCTCAGGTACCTGGGTGTAATTGGTAGGTAATGCAGAATGATAGGGAAGTCCAATGTGCACCTCAAGGGGATTTGATTTGGGGTGAAAAAAACAGTGAACTGAATTGTATGATGTTAACTGCTATATAATATTGTATGTCATCACTTATATAGTTGTTATATGCCATATTACAGTAAGAATCACCTAGATATTCGTTAATGAAGAATGAACTTTGATGAAACCGAGGAAAGTTCAATAGTGATGGAACCAGAACTGGCTTCAGCATGTGACAATCTAACAGCACACACCACCCCTCCTGCCCTGAAAGACTGTTATAACAGATGGATCCTGAAGTCATGAATTCAAAGGACATTTTGAAGAGATGGCCGTAGACTAAGGGAATGATATCTGTGTGTATATATCAAAAGACAGAAGTGGCAGTGATTAACTGGAATGTATTAGAAAGTGTGGGACCTGGGCATGACACAGATGGTATGGAATAAAGGGTGGGTAATGTCATGGTTTTGCGTGGGATAGAGTTAATTTTATTCCTAGGAGCTGCTATATTGCTGTGTTTTGGATTTAGCATGAAGAATAATGTCGATAACACACTGATGTTTTAGCTGTTGCTAAGCAGTGCTTCCACTAAGTCAAGGACATTTTCAGCTTCCCATGGTCTGCTCTTCAGATTCTCTCCCCCTTCCCACCGGAGATGATTTCCAGAGTTACCCTTCCAAACTCAACCATTCTGTGATTCTGTAACTCTTTTACCCTTAAAGGAGGATTAAAGGTGGTATGAGACAAGAACACAGTCTCATTTCATTAACATTTTGTACTTTCAGAATTGCAGAAGCTTTCGAAGGTCTAGAAAACTGTCATTTCCACTGGCCCCAAATTCCCAGAAAGGACTTACCAAAGGAACATGTTCATGTCAGTCCTTGAATTCACCCAGCTACCCCTCCGATCATGCTAAGACAGAAGAAAGAGAATGAGGTGTCTGCAATGAAGTGGGTTACTTCCCTTTAAAAAGAAGAAAAAATATTTAATTCCAGACAATAATCTTATTAGTGATGGGAGGTGAGGCTTTGACTGATTCAACAGCTGTGTATTGAAGGATTCCTTCTGCATTGTATTACCCCCTCAAGATATTGGCTAAGCCCTTTGCTGACACAGCAGTGACAAATAATGAGAAGAGCAAGGATCTGTACCTTTTTCCTGTTATGGGAGAAAGACTGTATCTAATTTTTCACCTTTTAGTTGCTGGATTTATCATTTTGTATTTAAAAATATATGAAACTTTCCAAAATAGTAATTTCATGTTTCCTTATTTAATAAAAAAAGTAATTTCTAATTGAGTTATGTAGCAGTGTAAATACACATATTGTTCTAAGAATGTTCTAAAATGCTCAACATTAAATAAGAAATCCCAAAGTCTCAAAAATATGAAGAGAGAACTTAAAATAAAGGAACTCTGAAATTGAAACTTATGCAGATACTTATTAGATGAGCACTAGCTTACTGTGTGCTTGAATAACTGTCTAAACCTGAAATTCAGAAGTAAAAGTTTGTGAACCCATCAGTTTTCACTCCATGAACTGATTTACTGTGAAACCAAAGAACTTCATTCACATACTAAATAAAACTTCTGCAATGTAGTATTTTTTCTCAGATTCTCCCATGATGTATTTATACGTTAATAAAACCTTTCATAGTACTTGTGTGTGTGTATATATAAATTTCTGATGTTATTTTGAAACTATGATCTAATTAAATATTATTTATATGTTATAATCTACTGTATATTAATTATATATTCTGTATTAATCTGATACTACCATCTTTTTTACTATACAAATACAGTTATGATACTGTTGCTAAATTCTACTTCAACAACAAGTGGTTGTCCCTCATGGATCTGTATTGGGATCAGTACTGTTTAATATCTTAATCAAGGACATAGTCAAAGGGATCGAGTGCACTATCAGCAAGTTCACAGATGACACCAAGCTGAGTGGTGGTGTTAAGACACCTGAGGTACAGGATACCATCCAGAGGAACCTGGACAAATTCGAGAAGTGAGCCCATGAGAACCTTATGAAGTTCAACAAAGCCACATGCAAGGTCTGGGCCAGGGCAACCCCTAGGGTCAATACAGGCTGGGGGATGAAGGGATTTAGAGAAGCCCTGCAGAGAAGGACTTGGGGGTACTGGTGGATGAAAAACTGGAAATGAGGCAGCAATGTGCAGTCACAGCCCAGAAGGTCAACCATAAACTGGGCTGTGCCTAACGGAACATGGCCAGTAGGGAAAGGGAGCTGATTCTGCCCCTCTACTCCACTCTGCTGGGAACCCACCTGGAGGTAGACCTCCAGTACAGATCTGGAGCCCTCAACACAGGAAAGACATGGACCTGTTGGAGCAGGTCCAGAGGAGGGCCACAAAAATGATCAGAGGGATGGAATATCTCTCCTGTGAAGAAAGGCTGAGAGAGTTGAGGTTGTTCAGCCTGGAGAAGAGAAGGCTCCAGGGAGACCTTCTTGAGGCCTTTTAGTATTTGAAGGGGGCTTATAAGAAAGGTGGAGAAAAACATTTTAGTAGGGCCTGTTGTGACAGGACAAGTGGTAATGGTTTTAAACCAGAAGAGGGTAGATTCAGACTAGATATAAGGAAGAAATTTTTTACAATGAGAGTAGTGAAACATTAGCTCATGTTGCCCAGAGAGGTGGTAGATGCCCCATCCTTGGAAACATTCAAGATCCGGTTGGACGGGGCTGTGAGCAACCTGATCTAACTGAAGATGTCCCTGCTCACTGGATGGGGGGGTTGGACTAGATGACCTTTAAAGGTTCCTTCCAACACAATCTATTCTATGATTCTGTGATTCTAAAGGAATTACTAATTCCATATATTGGTTTTCTGGCTCATTATAAGGTATCACTATGCAGAAAATATATTGATAGAGGTAAAAAAGGAAAAGCATCAAATGAAATGTATCCAAATGCAAGACTTCTAACAGACAAGACAACTAAATTTATTAATTCCCAGTTTGAGCCAATGTGGATCAATAGTTGAGCAAAGTTTTTAAGGCCGAACTGGGATTGAAACAGTGTAAAGCAGCAGAGATGAAGCTGTGTGGAGTTGGTAGATAGTAAAATCAACATGTTTAGGGTTGTATATATAAGTATGTATATATTTATATACAGACGCATTGTCAGTGTTATTCGGAAGTTATTGGGAACTTTTTCATCATTGCACTTTGTAATCTTAATAACTCAATTTAGGACATTTTGTCTATCAAAATAGAATCAGTTTCTTCAACCTCTTATAAATCTTTAATACCTGCCATTTTCAAGCATAGCTACTGTATTTCTTCCTTTGGTGTGATAACCAGCATTATATACACTACTCAATGTGACACATAAATACTGCAGTATACAATCAGTTACACCTCCTTGCTGGATTTATATACTATTTCTTTAACAACACAGTCCATCATCTTCATCTTGTTCACTGTAACCTTGATACTGGATACAGGTACTCATTGATATTTTTCCAGCAATAAAACCGAAGTCTTGTCTATACCAGTATGCCAAATGTTTTCCCACTTAGCACTTACTGAGTTATTCTTTACTGTTTGACTTCTGACATCATTGATTTCCCAAATTTTATTTAACAGCACATACCTAATGGTCAATATTTTTATCTTCAGTCCTATTAGTTCTATATTTTCAAATTGACTGAAGTGATATTAGTCATTATAAAAAGTTAATGAGTTCAGAAAAACATATCAAAATGTTTACCTGTATTCCAAAAGGAAAACATAAGAAGGAAAATAAAGACAATGTAATAAGAAAGAAAAAAAATATATGTTGCTATCAACATTCATTGATATAGCCTGCACAACTGAAATCTGTTGTTAATTGACCACATTCTCAATTTCCCATCTTACAGAAAGAATTGAAATGCGGTATCTTGTTTATTGGAAAACTATTGCATTATCTGTGTAAATGGATTCAGTAAACTTTCTCTTAGAGTCTATATTTGTAAGAACTTTCATTTATTTAGGTAAGTAAGGCAATATGTTATCTTTACATCATAAGTTGTTTCAATGTTTTGACAAAAAAGGTAAGCCATATCATCATTCTTTATTTTCAGTGCCTCTTTGGATTTTCTAGCAAAATGATGGGTTTACTTTTACAGTGGTGATTTAGACTATTTCAATCAATTAGCTAGTTTGGGTCAATATGACAAAATTAATTTCCGTACAAAAGTTAAGCATGTGTTCTGCGTATTTCCAAAAGTCTCATTGTCTGTCAAATGTGTTGAACAGTTTTGTCTCTGAATTCAAATTACTCTTTTGTTAATATCCCCATTTTTTTCTTGGTATATATTCCTGAAAGAAATTTAAAAACTTGCAGTTCATTATTAGAGTGAATCTATTTTTATCAGCAGAAATTCATGCACTGATATTTGCAGACTCATTCTGTTGTTGGATAAGGACACTCACCATTTTTTCTTGTACCTTCAACCGATGTACCAGGTGGAAGCTGGACTATGACATTCTAACTTATTTACCTTTCTTTTCAAATAAAACTGAACTTTTCCCAAAGTTCAAATCATATCAGCTAGGAAAGCCAAATCTGGACAGCCATCTGGAAACTTTCATAGACCTGGTTTTGGCAAAGAGTATTGAATAACAGACTGTCTTGAGGAGCACCACTGAAATAAAGCTCCAAGGGAATCAATAGGCTAGCCAGCCGATTACCTAAACATAGAATTTACCTTAAATATGCAGCCGTGTCTCAAAAATTACACTAAGATTAAGAAATTGTCATTTCAGACAACACAGTGGTTATTATCGGGAGAGGTAATACAACTTGTTTCTTCCAGACGTATCTTTTCATACACAAAGTATTACTGATGATTTTTTTTATCAGGTCTATAGTATATTTTTATACTCTTCGTGTTAATATTTAAATGTTGAGCTATTTCTTCTCCAATTCAAGTCAAATATTAATATTATTCTTATCCTCATGCAAAATAATGAAAATTGTACAGTGATATGCATGTATTTTCATTCTATTTTTACAAAGAAAAGAATGTTAAATTATACGCATGTGTACTTCTGATTTTGTTAGACTAAATAAAAAGTGATTGGATTATGCTGCTTTCCTTCCTTCTGACGTACAATTGTCATCTGCTTTTAATAGAACCATCTTTTTTCCTTCCTAATTTGTATGTACTCTTATTCTTATTGAAAATTCTCTGTGATACTTGATCCTTGTTATTCATTTATGCATAGGCAACGTTTAAATTTCTCAAATGTCATTATAATCTACCAGTCCTTTGCCTCCTTCTTTTTTAATTGTTTTCTTTTGCTTTCTTGATTGTTCATGAGACTGTTCTTTACCCGTACTCTAAAAATGAAGATCTATTCTTTGTGATGCTCTAGGACAAGGTCAATCAATTGCAATAAAATAATTTCCATTTTTTCCATAGAACTGAGTCATGAAAATAATTTATGCAACCTTACTTGATTAGGGACAGTTTGCTTTATGAAAGATTTTAAGTATCTTGATTGCATACTCCATTAAGCACTCTACTCTAAATCTCTAAATGTATTAAATGTATTATATTCTGCCTCATGTCATCTACAAATAGTTGAGACAGTTTTATAAATTTCAGGAAACGGCACCTTTCTCACTTTATTCTTGCCTCCTAGGATTAGTGAGGCTGTCTTTGGAGAGGAAGGGACTGGTAGAGTCATTGGGAGGATTTTCTTCTATTAATTTTCTATCCATCTTCTATCCATCTAGTTCATCTTCAAGATGCATTTGGGTTTGGATTTGGTTTTTCTTTTTTTTTTTTTTTTTTTTTTTCTGTCAGCAATCTTCTTTCCTTTCTTTCCTGAATGGTTGATTTTAAAAATCCCAAATAGACAATTTTATTCAAAAATCCCCTCAAGAGTTCAAATTACAAATTAAATTAAAATAATGAAAGGTTTACTTTTATTTTTTTAACTTCCCCCCCCTACAACTGGGGCCTACAACTGAATATCTGATGAAATACTAAAAGAATAATCTGCATGGGAAACAAAATTAGAGCGGAGAGTGGATAAAGGACTGAAGATGGAAGGCAATGTTCTTCTCCAGAAGAGGAAGGGATGTGTTTTTTAGCAAAACAAAGTTAAACTCAGAAGAATAGAGTTCTGTCCACACTGAACTATTTCTGAGTGTCAACCATTTTAAAATGCAAAAAATTTCTAATTAATTTCTACTTACTGAATATGTAGGCCAGTTCTAGTAATTAAGTTTCCTGAAGATTTGTTAGTGTAATTTTAATTCCTTTTACAGGGTTAAAATATTATGAGAAATAACTTTCTTATGCTATTTTACTCTACAGAGTGAAAATTTAAATGACAGAAATTTATCATTTGGTACAATGAGTAATGTGAAGATTTTTTCCCCAAGAGTAATGTACTGAAACAAGCAAAGGCAGGTATGAGAGATCTGTAAAATCATGACTGGTATGGAGGCACTGAATTCAGAATTAGTAATCATTCCTTCTTGTTAAAGGGAGAAGAAACCAATAAATTTTTCAAGCAACAACATTTCAAATAAAAAATAAATGCTTAGATAGAGACTGACTGCCAAAGATCATCACACAGGCCATAAATTTAAAATTAACATTTTTCAAACAGAATTTGAACAAAATTATGGAAGTGTGTTCACTTGTAGCTAACTATGATGATTTAGAAGAACACATCAACATAGAAGTCTCTGTGTTGCTTACTCTAGATGGATTGTAGGGTTTGCTTGTCCTATTTCTTATTTTCATTTCCTACATATCTGCTGCTACCTGCTTCTGTGGAGCAAGCATCTGGGAGAGGTGAAACATCTCATTCACTATTGCCATACTTCCAATAACTATGGGTAATCATTTATGTAATGAAAAACTTATACAGAGCTGCACACTTAGAGGCTACTGTCAGTTGTCAGTGAATATTAAGTTTTTATTTATTTACTTGCTTACTTATTTTTTCCTCACTGGAACTAAATTGTCTCTTGATGTTAGTACCTTGGAAGTAACATCTGATCAGAAGTGTTGAAGATAACTGTTGATTTATTGTCATAAAGAGGTGATCAGAAAAACTGTTTATCTGTGTAGGGGTAAATCTCCACAGACTACTGGAAAATGGTAGGACCTCTTATCTTCCAACACCAGCTGAAGTAATGAGCAAAAGTCTTTGTAAGACCAACACTTTCCAACACGTATTTTTTCATAGGAAGAAATTCTTTTGCAATGGATTCTACCTTAGGAAACAAAATGGAAATTCGATAGTGAATATTGTAATTAAATTAATTATAACATGGGTTTATTTTTTTGTTTTAACAAAAAGTTTATGGAGGCTCTCTTTAACTATTTTACTGCCAGCAGGACTGCCTAGAACTATTTTTACTTTTTTTTTTTTAATGAAATAAAATGTAAACTGAATAAATTTTCATAGTATGGATCTAGGTGCTTCACACTCCTCTTATAATCTACTCCCTATAATGTGCCTGAATGTGCATGAAAGAAAACAAAGACATAGTAGAATGCAGTAGCTTTCTTAACTAGTAAGACAACCTGAGGACTACGTCCTACCTTAAAATTCACCCTAGGTGTTTATATTTTAAATGGTTCCTTGTTATATTCTGTGTAAAGAAATTAAAACATTTAAAGCACGTTTCATTTGGCTTATTCTAAATGTCTTAATTAAAAAGAGAGGAAAAGTATCACAGATAATCTTACCTGCGCCTATTGATCTTCTCAAAAACAAAAGTACCTAGCTCAGATGTACACAAATGTAAATACAACATGTGATTCCAGAATCTGCATCTTCATATCCTTCTGCAACTGACCCCTTCTGGGAAAAAAAATTAAAAAGTTTAAAAAGTCCAAATGAGGGCACAGACAGTGCACTATATGGAACAAGCCTTTGTATGTATTTGAGGAACAAGTCCCCAAGTAATATTATCTAGTGTAGCTAACTGATCAATAACATCAATGTGTAATAAGTATGGCAATTAGACATACTAATAACCAGAAAAAGAAGTGACATTAAAAAACCCCATGAAACATAGAAGTTTAGCATAAAATCCCAAGCAAAGCCACATCCCTCATGAGACAAAACATGTCATTATATATCTTCAAGCATTAACATTAATAATAAAACTTCTTATAGTTCCAGTAAAACAGCATTTTCAAATGAAAAGCAAAATCTGTTTGTTTATAACAAATTATTCAGAATATTAACATTTTCTAAATAAATTTATTAATTGACATGATTACAGACCAGAAATAAACATGGTAATTTTTAGAGACTTGTAGGACACATTGATGTCTAAGTATAAATTACAAAAATCACTATATAGATCCTTTCTTTCCCCACTGTTTTGCACTGATTGCATAATACAGTATTGGTCTAATAATATTAATTGCTTATATGGCAATTTTCTTGCTTTTCAGTATTAGAATCCTTGAGAAAGGTGACCATGTTTCCCATTCTATAGATGAAAAAAATATAAGAACACATAGAAATGAAGTGAATTCTCAAGATCATAAAAGTATCCTGAGACTATATAGATTTTACTTCTGGATCAGCTACAAAAATTTAATTTCAAATATTTTATGATTGAAACCTACATTTCACTTAAGATGAAAATATTGAAAGCCAAAAGGGATTTCTTTGAACCATTTTTCAGTAACAGGGAGAGGGGGAGAAGTAGGAGAGAATGCTGTAACCTCCTAGCCATGCACATTAGTTACATGAAAATCTTTTAACATTAAGGTATTTCTTTGACTTAAGAGATCTACTGAGGACCAAACTCTACTTTCACAGTTCGTCTGGGCTAGTATATCTTCATTGTCAGTTACAGTCTCACACAGGTATGACAGGAGAAGTCGACCTTGAATTTGTTATTCCTGATCTGGAATATTTTGGTATTTAGGGTCTTTGGCTTGACACTCCGTCTGCTGCTACCATGTGCAGCACCTGCCATTTGACATTTTTGTCAGTTGTCTCCCAGTCAGAAAAGTCAGGCCTTCAAATTGTTGCTATGTAACAGCCCAGAAACTGCTGCCAGGAGTTACACCGAATATTCTTAGTTGAGCGTCTAGAGTATAGATCTGCTACAGCATGTCCCAGACCACCAAAAAAAAAAAAAAAAAAAAAAAAAGAAAGATTATTTTAAGCAGATGAAATATCAGGAATGCAGGAACGCTAGAAGCAACCATTATTCAAACAATTGAAAGACTAGGTTTTATATTTTATCACAATGGGAAAAAGACATCACTAAGAGGAACAGTCTCTCAAAAAAACCCCTTGCATCTTTTTCAGAAGCCTTGTTTTAAATTATAAACTTTGGTCAACATGGGGAATAGTAGACTCTAGAAATCTTTCTTTAAAACTGATTGAGCCAGAATACAGATAGGATGAAGATTTTATGGTACAATTGAATCTTCTGAAAAATGCGGAAAGCTTGTCTACAGATCAATGCTCTGTTGAGCTGTAGCTACTAATCTGCCTTTTTGGGACACAAGACAGAATTTTCTAAGTTCAAAAAGTTCCCTAAGTTCCCATGTCGAGATGAGCTAAGTGTTTTCTACAGTAATACTGCTGATGTTATTTTTAACTGAATTTCTTTTTGAAATCCAGGGAATGAAGGTGGAATAAAGTAATGAAGGTGGCATTTACATCAAAATCTTGTTATTTATCTTCCAGTCCTCTTAGCTGAAAAAATTGCTCTATTACATTAAATAATAATGTAATATATTTTTAATACTATTCATTTTTTTATACTACAAGGTGCCATCCAAACTAGAAAATAAGAATTAAAAAAATAAAAGTCTGGACATGTTCTTAGGAACTGGAATGCCATTTTTTATAATGTTAAATTGCCTTTACCTTATACCAACCATCTTTCTTCCAAACAAATCCTGGACATGGTTTGACTTAGAAGGTTTAAAGGATCTATACCCAAGAAGCATTTTGCATGTAGCCTCCTCTGTTGGGAGGATATGAGAGTTTCATGGTGCAGATGTGGCCAGTCTGTGCCAGCTGGTTTTAGCGCCAGGAATACCACCAGGAATGTTATTTTACTGGCATATATTGTCGTTAAGAACAAGGGGTAAGTTGTACAACCTGAATGCCATTTAGGTGTCTAAATCTGTGTTGCAGCTCAGCTCTGTTATTTAATAGTAATTTAAAAGATGTAGGTGCTTACAATCTGGAGCTGAATCTTTGCTTTACCATCGAAAGGCAAATTCATTTGCCTAAACCTTGATGCCTACTGCCCTTGTAGATGTCATAGATTACTCCTCCCACCTTTTACTTCCAGTTCAGGTGTCCTACAGGTCCTATGTACCTCTACCCTGTAGCCCTCTTGGATTCACCGTGGCATCCACAGATGGCACTGGAAATTATTTCATTAACCTGGTACAAGTCCTGAAGTAGGAGAAGGTTGCCGAGAATACGACATCTAAGTTCTGAATGGCGGTTAGGGAAGGAGGGCTGGATTGAAAGAATATCTCCCAGTCTTTTCCCTCCAGACTCTCCTGCTCTACTTTAGGTGATGTCCTTGCTCATCAACTTAGTTTTTCTGGCTACTGCCTTTGATCACTAGGAATTATGATTTGTCTAGGGATCCTAAGTACTTAACTCTGGGTGACAGATTCCATTAAATGATAAAAGACCTAAAAGATAAAACTTTGGTACTATCTCAACAGAGATATGGAGGATAGATCTGCCCCCTGAATGGACTAACTGTAAGACTTTTTAGAAGTATGTTGCTCTGCACTTCTGTATGTTTTAAGTCTTATTTTTGAGTAATTAAACTGTTTTATGTCTAGAATGAAGATCTTATCTTAAACAAGGTGAGGGAAATAAAAGACATGCCATCTGTGAAGATTGTTGCTATCATCCAAAATCTAAACATAAATTTGCATGAAAATACTTGAAACATCAGTGGGATAACAGCTGGAATACTGTTTATGAACCGAGGAGTTACATTTTTTTCACCTTTATCTTGCAAAATTAAACAAGGGGTTACACATAGCCATATTAAAATATTTTCAGCATGATTTGTTGTAAAACGAACATACAACCAAAATTGAAGATACCAACTGCTGTCTGTAGCCACAGTAATTGTTCTTAATAGCAAAGTAATGTATTTCTGAATGATTCAGAAAGATTTGGCTATAGCTGTGTGGTATGGTCTTACCTATAAAACAAGAGGTGAGTTTGTTGGTTTATGGGTTGTTTGTTTGGTTGGTTTTTTTAACATACTTTTTAGAGAAATCAAGTACTGCGTTTTGGAAGGATTTCTTTTCAAGACTGTCGTAGCAAGATGACTATATCAAAACACATGTGAAAATCAAAAAATACGTAATCTCAACATTTGTAAATTTAAAGCTGAAAGTCAAGTCATCTAAGATTTTACACTTAAATAAAAATTTACATGAGAATGATTACAGAGTATGAAGACACACATTCTACAAGGACATTTTAAGACAGAAATTAGTGCTGTGGGCTTAGCTTCAATATAAACATTTCTACAGTTCTTTTTATGTCTTAAACCTTAAATGACTTTTTCCTGCCTTATCCCTCTTTCTGCTGGCTGAGAAACAGGGCATTTGAAGAGCCTTAGAGTACATTGCTGTATTGGAAAAAACTAATGTGATGATTAATGATGATTCTGTCTAAAATTTTATTGACAATCATTTTGGTTAAAATTTTTATTAACTTTGGAGAAACAGCAGAAAATTTCAGCTGACATTTTTTTTTTTCTGTAGGCATATTTTTGGAGTATAAACAGGTTTTTTTGCAACACCTTAAAACTTCAATAAAGAGGAATTTCCCCTATGGAAAACTGAGACATTAAATTTGAGGCAAAATTCTGATTAATAATGATGGACTCATCTGTCTGTGTTTGACATTTCAGACAAAACTATTGTTAGCACAATGAAAATTTACTTCCTCTAAAGCCTCATTGTTTAGTTTACCATTGATATAACCATCAAATGTATTGACCCAGAATGATGAGCTGTGAAAGCAATAATGGTGCACAAGATCCTTTTCCTCTCTAGAATTGTTCCAAAGTGGGAAAAGGAAATGAGGAACACGAAGAGCTTCTCAGGTCTCGGAGTGAGCAAAATACAGGCAAGCTGTACCCAATACGTGTGAGGAAAATTAAAGTTAGAAAGGCAATAGACTTGACTGAAAATCTAGAAAAAGGACAGAAAGAGAGGTGCCTTTATAAGTGGGCATGAAATGATCTCCTTCTTGTTAGAAGAAGATTGACGAACTAAAAAAATGGAAAAAGCTGAATGCAATGGGAAGAGATAACTTTTTTTTTAATCATGTCTGTCTATATTTCACAATCCTAATGCAAAGATACTAAAAGAAATGCCACCAATACTTTTACATTTAGAAGCAGAATAGGCTGACCTATTTAATCTCAAAGTAAATAAAGTAGTATTAATACTGAACTGATGTAGGGTGTTGCTATGTATACACCGTGCTGCACTATGAAAACATAGTTGCATTATCCTCTCAAAAGTCTCAGCACTGTACACCATTGCATACTACAGACATGCCCATTGTCGTGCAAAGTTCTTATTCATATTGTGACGAAAATAAATAATGTCTCTGTGCAACATTAATTCTAGGTAAAAATTCAGTCGGGTTCTTCAATGAACCTTTAGCTTGATTTCTAGTTCCTGCTGTGATGTGGAGGTTTTTATGTGGTAACAGTCACATTGTCTTTTACCTGGGGATTATGAAACTCTTATTGTCTGCCTTTTCTTCTTCTTCATTTTTTATCTGACTTCAAAGTTCCTTTTTTATTGTAGTTCATAATTTACACATGATGTACTGGATCTTCTTTGTTTTTTAAAATTCCTACTTCTTGACAGGCTATGTTCTATTCTTTGATATTCTGGTTGTATCTAATGCTATACGTTATTTAATTTAATATGAAAGTATTTTTTAAAAAGGAATAGGATATGGGAATATGCTGAAAATGATCAAATACTGCCTTGTAACCTGGAAAAGCTGAGAGATTGAAAAGCTGAAGCTAGCAGAAGATAATGTTAAGCTAAAATATTGCTGGGATACATATTTCACTTAGGGTTGCTTGCTGTATGCTGGCCAACCTTGATTAAGTGTCAAGAATATTGAGTAATCTGGATCCTGGGGAGAATGTTTTAACAGGGTAAACCAGCCATCTGAAAGCTGATTTGCCCTTGATGTAAAATTTATTGCATCTATGTGCTAATGACCTTATTTCTGCATCTTCAGCCATAACATAAGTTTACACTCTCATTGCATTTCACCAACTAAAAACACGTCGTTCCAAATTAAAAGTACCACAAAAAAGTCTTCAGAAGAATTTGGGTATGGAAATAATGGTATTAGTAGTTTAGAGGATGAAAGTTTCCTTTTGCATTGAGTCTCATTCCAGTGACAAGAATAATGATGCAGCTTGGAAATGCCTTATCTAATGTGAAGATATATGTCATATGCATCCTTTTGTGTGTACTGGTAACTTAATAGTAAGGAAAGTAAACTTAAAAGTAAGAGTAAAATTTTGGTTTGTAACTTGGAGAAAAACTTTAAAAAATAGTGGAAAACACAATGGAATGTGATTTTATTCTTGGCATAGAAAATGTTTGGGGTTTTTTGCTAATGAAGTAGTGGGACAAAATGTATGTATGTATGTATTTGCTAGGACTGGAATGTGTTTTCACTGAGTAGAGGAAAAGGTTATTTAAATACTTGGAATGCATAAGATATTTTATAAGGATAGTTGCTTAGGCTTTACCATATTTTAAACATGTGCTTGTTGAATACTGTTATGATTTAATGCCACTTAAGTGTAAATGTCAATAAAATTACCTTAAGCTAATGGAATATGGTATCGTAAGTATATTGTGGGGGATATGCACCATCTATACTTAATTAATTAGTATGCAAATTAGACAATTTGAAGATAAAAAACATATTAAAGAATTACTTGTTTGACTTCTTTCTCAAGGTGATGTCAGAAGAAATGCCATTCGTCTTGTTTCTGTCTTGCAGAATGGCCAGCATGAGAATGCTTGCCTAATTTTGGAATTAATTTTTATTCTCGCAATAAAGATAGCTCACTGTTTGTAGCTGGATTTTTCATATGCACATTTGCTACATACTTTAAATTCAAGTTTGGATTTTCAGGGGACAAAACTAAAAAATCAAGATCTTAATAAATATTACCAATCATAAATTTTGTATACACTTAAAAAAGCAGATTTCTGATAAATCTGTAGTCACAGAATCACAGAATGATAGGGGTTGGGAGGGACCTCTGGAGATCATCTTGTCCAACCACCCTGCTTGAGCAGGCACACCTAGAACAGGGGGCACAGGAATGCGTCCAGGTGGGTTTTGAATGTCTCCAGGGAAGGAGACTCCACAACCTCCCTGGGCAGCCTGTGCCACTGCTCTGGCACCCTCACAGGAAAGAAGTTTTTTCTCATACTGAGGTGGAACTTCCTGTGTTCCAACTTGAGCCCATTGGCCTTTGTCCTGTCCTTGGGCAACACTGGAAAGAGCCTAGTCCTATCGTCCTGACACCCACCCTTTAGATATTTATAGGTATTGATGAAAATCCCCCCTCAGTCTTCTCTTCTCCAGACTGAACAAACCCAGGTCTCTCAGCCTTTCCTTATAAGGGAGATGCTCCAGCACCCTGATCACCTTGGTAGCTCTCTGCTGGACTTACTCAAGCAGTTCCCTGTCCTTCTTAAAGTGGGGGGCCCAAAACTGGACACAGTACTCCAAATGTAGTCTCACCAGGGAAGAGTAGAGGGGATGATAATGTCTCTCAATCCGCTGGCCACACTCCTTTTAATGCAGCCCAAGATACCATTGGCCTTCTTGGCCACAAGGGCACAGTGCTGGCTCATGGCCAAGTCAAATGATGTCTAGAAGAATAGAAAATACCACTAGCCTCTCAATTGAGTTGCAATTTTTACCAAACTAGCATATTTTCCTTTTCTGATCTTTAATTTTCTTTATCACCTGCAACAATGTTTCCAGGTAGTCCTTAGCTCCATTTAATAGGTTACAAGTCATTACCACTTAAGCCATGTACTTAGAGTTTTGAGAATAACTTCTTTCAGATTTGCCAGAAATAATTTCCACGTAAAACGTTACAAAATATTTCAACTCTATACAGAATAGAATAGAATAGAATAGAATAGAATAGAATAGAATAGAATAGAATAATCTCAAGATGGAAGGGACCCCTAAAGGATGATCAAGTCCAACATATTTTGATCAGCCTTGGTTTTAACCTCTGTGCTTCCTAAGTAACTATTATCCAAATTCAACATTTTGTTAAGCCCTGACCTTTATGGTTTCAGATAACTTCTTCACTGTTACATTTCACCATAATATTTTAAAGGCATGCCTAGCAATTTTTCTTTCTGGATGTGTTTTGATGTTGTTAAAGTTAATAGTTGTCACAAGGGAAAATCAGATTTCCATGGTTTTAAAATGAATGTGTTCTGAACATGGAAACTATATGTCTCTGTTTTGATTTCTTTGGAAACTGATATATGGCATTCAAAATAATTTCTAAATGCACTGAACTGTGTGTAGCAACTAAAAATTGGCTGCCTATGCACTCCGTGTACATGTGTGCGTGTGTGTGTGTGCAGGTGAGTGTGTATGTGCAAAGGAAAGGCTGAGTGGGGAGAAAAAAACCTGACAGTAAAAATAAAAGAGTGGTTATTTTTTTCAGTTAAATTTTGAAGTGTTTTTACCCCAAATCTAAGTGAACTCTAGATTTCAGCCCTTACATGTCCTGAAGTACAAATTACTGTTGTATTTTAAGATTATTTCTAAATTATATGGTAAGGATAGAATTAACAAATCTGAATTTTATTATAGTCATTCTTTCCTAATTTATAAATATTTTTAATTAAGAAATACAGACCTGTTTCTATATATTAAAGATTACAAGTTAATATCTGTAAAAAGTGTTGGTAATTTGGATTCTTCCTTCCAGTTTGCCTCCTGTAATTGTTCAAATGGTACTTTTAATTTTTGATTGTTTCAGCAATAATAAAGGGTCACACTGGCAAATCAATATCTAAGAATGACATGGATATTTTGAAGCTACATTTGCTTTCAATATTGTTCAAATGTAGGAATATATTGACAAACAATGTAATTGATACCTGTCTGTTCAAAAGAAATTTATTCTAATTAATAATTTTTAATTTTATATTTCCCTTTTTATCTATAAAACAAACAAATAAACATTTATAAATATATTTTCTTACTTCCAGATGTGCTCATAAAAAAGAGTGAGAAGGCTTAGTGGAATCAGTTTTCAGTCAGGCAAACCTAGCTGGTTTGGCAGCTGAATCCACTGTTTATATTACTGTTTCACTAAATGAATTTAGAAATACTGCAGAAAAAAAAAATAATATAAAAAAAAAATCTCTTTGCTTGTTTGGCTTCCAGTTTTCCAAGAAAAATAAAATTACATGGATTGGCAGGAAAAAACCAAACCAAAACACACACAAAACAAACACTCTCCCTCCAAGAGATTTTTAAACCGAGAATAGGTTCCCTGAAAAAAAAAAAAAAAGAAAAAATCCACATGATTTCATTGAAAAAAGAATTTGAGGGGACTTTTAAATATTTATCAATACCCCAACCATTTTAGGATAGAGTGGAATAATCAGTTTTGCTCCACATTTTTCTATGCCATGAATAGTGACGGTTATGAAACTTTAACATTTTACATCTCTTTTTGGATTCCTTGTATTATAGAATTTTCACTTTTATGTTTCTTACAAGTGAAAAAAATCAATCAGTACAGATTTTTAGATATAGTAAGAAAAATAAGACACAAACTATTAATTCATATCACATGGAGAAAAAGCCAAGAAGAGGCTTCAAAAATGCTGTGTTATAAAAAGGTTAGAAAGAGAAAAATAAAGAGAAGCAAAAGTTGAGAGCTACCTCCTGTCAAATGTTTTATGACTCAGTGAGCTGATGTGGAAGATTTAATAGTCAGTAAAACTGTGCGGCATATCATTGCAAGCCAGGAAAGATCTAACTGATTCTTTTTTAAATGGGAATGAGAAGGTTTTTGTGTCAAATGAAGGGAAAGGTATATCTTTCTCAATTGTAAAGTTCAAAGACAGCCATTAAGTGCTTGACACGTTTCATCATCTCTAATGAAAAGGTATTCTTAAACCTGATGCTGACTAAGAACATTCTTATCTGAAGGCAACATATAAAAATAAATAAATATATGAATATATAAAAAAGTAAAGAGTTTTTCCTCCACCATCCTTCCTACCCTCTCCCTTCCCCACTTTAAAGTTAACTGCAGTATGATTAACCTAAGTTTTAAAGAGAGGCAACTGATCAAAAAGCTGGACTGGTCCCATTTCTTCACACTACATCTGATACCTCAAAACTTTGTTTGATTTAAGCATCTCTGATTTTATAACATATAAGAAACCTGGAAATTTGGGTTAGTTTTGCAAACTTTATAACAAAAATCACTCAGTGCCTTGCCTTGTTAGTGAGTCTTGATCAAGGATTGCCTAACATATTGTACAGTTTATATTTATGCTAACCCTGAGACTATAGGCAACACTAACAGCTGTACATCACATTTTATTTGTGGGATAGCATTATAGTACTCAGGTGTCCCACACTGCTAAGATTTGACTCTCCTAAGCAACATGCTATGCAAATCATTTATGCCATTCAGGTTGATATTAGTGGATGTAAGTCATAAAATATGCCCAGAAAAAAGTATTCATGTGTAACTTTAGACCGTTACATCAATACAGTGCCAATACATTTGGAGTGCCACTGTCTATCAATAATCTTCTACCCTGCTATGTGAATTAAAAAGATTTGACACTGAGTCTCTGTAAAATAAAATTATTTTCAAGTCAGGTGAACTTGTAGAGCTATAACCATTTAAAATATAGGTCCACTCTTTAATATGATGAAAAAAATATATGTATGATATGTTCTGTGTTTATGGCTGAGTTTCACAAAAACACAGAATGGTTGAGTTTGGAAGGATAACTCTGGAAGTCATCTCATCCGATACCCCTGCTCAAGCAGGGCCACCTAAAGCCAGGTGCCCAGGACCATGTCCAAAGAGGTTTTTAATATCTCCAAGGTGGGAGATTCTACATCCTCTCTGGATAACCTATGCCAGTGATCAGCCGCAGTAAAAAAGTGTTTCCTAATGTTCAGATGTAGCCTCCTGTGTTTCAGTTTGTGCCCATTTCCTCTGGTCCTGTCACTGGGGACCACCAAAAAGAGTCTGGCTTAATCTTATTTGCACCCTCCCTTCAGATATTTATATACATTGATAAGACACCCCCTGAGTCTTCTCTTCTCTAGGCTAAACAGTCCCAGGATTCTTAGCCTTTCCCCATAGGAAAGATACTCCAGACACTTAATCGCCTTTGGGGCCCTTTTCTGGACTCTCTCCAGTATTCCCATGTCTCTCTTGTACTGGGGAGCCCAGGACTGAACACAGTACCCAAGGTGTGGCTTCACCAGTGCTGAGTAGAGAGTAAGGCTCACCTCTCTTGACGTGCTGGCAACACTCCTAATGCAGCCTTGTCTGCCAAGCCAGTCATTTTGTCATAGAAGTTTACCAATTAAGTAAAGCATGGCTTCCCCTTCATGAATCCATGCTGGCTACAAATCTTTTTCTTCATCTACCTGTAAATGTTTTCCAGGATTAGTTGTTCCATCACCTTCCTAGGGATCAAGGTAGGTCTGACCGGCGTGTAGTTCCCTGGGTCCTCCTTCTTGCCCTTTTTGAAGACAGGAATGACACACTTCCCTCCAATCCGCAAGCACCTCTCCCTGTCAACATATTTTTTCAAAGATTATTGTGAGTGGCATTGTAATAACATCACACAGCTCCCTCAGTACTTGTAGTTACATCTGATCATGGCCTGTGGACTTATGGAAGTCCAGTTTGCTTAGGTATTCTCTAACCTGAGCCTATTCCACGAAAGGTATGTCTTCTTTACTCCGCATTTTCCCTCTGGTCTCTAGGACCTGGGGATTTTGAAGGCTAGTCTTGCTAGTAAAGACTGAAGCAAAGAAGGCATTTGGTACCACAGCCTTCTCCATGCCCTATGTAACCAGGTCCCCATCTTGTTGAGCAATGAGCCTGTGTTTTCCCTAGTCCCCCTTTTGTCACCTATGCACTTACAGAAGCCCTTCTTGTTGTTTTTGACATCTGTGGACAGAGTGAATTCCATTTGGGCTTTAGCTTTCCTAACTTCACCCCTGGATGCTCGAACAATGTTTCTGTATTCTTTCCAGGTTACCTGTCCTTGCTTCCATCCTCTGTGTGCTTCCTTTCTGTGTCTGAGTTTGGCCAGGAACTCCTTGTTCATCAACACAGGCCTTCTGGAAGTTTTGCCTGACTTCATATTTGTTTAAATGGACCACTCTTAAGCATGAAGTAGTGATTCTTGAAAATTAACCAGCTTTCTGGGGCCCCTCTACCCTCCAGGGCCTTGTCTCATTGGACTCTTCCAAGCAGACCTTTGTAGAAGAGGAAGTTATCATTACAGCAATCTATGAACCTCCTGGACTGCTTATGTCCTGCTGTGCTGTCACTCGCAGATATCAGGGTGATTGAAGGCCCCCATGAGGACCAGGGCCTGCAAATCTGAGGCTGCTTCTATCTGTCTGTAGAGGGCCTGATCCACTTTTTCTTCCTGGTCAGATGACCTATAACAGCCACTATAATATCAACTTCATCTGTCCTCACCTAAGAGGAGATACAGGCAGCTTTATTTTAATCTCTCATTAAAATCTTCAAAGGAGTTTCCAAACGTGCTTGCATATGCCTCTTAAATATTTTACACTAAGGGGTTGACCCAACAAACTGAATGGCAGAAAATAGACAATAGGTCACATCATTACAGAAAAATTAAGAATAAAGACCAAGTTCTTCATCGTACACAACAGTATTAGGCCTTTGATATGGTAGTGCAGCAAACAGCTGAATTCTTCAGACTGCATTCTTGACAGAATCACAGCATCACACAATCACAGAATGGTAGGGGTTGGAAGGGACCTCTGGAGATCATCTTGTCCAACACCCTGCTTGAGCAGGGACACCTAGAACAGGGGGCACAGGAATGCGTCCAGGTGGGTTTTGAATGTCTCCAGGGAAGGAGACTCCACAACCACCCTGGGCAGCCTGTGCCACTGCTCTGGCACCCTCACAGGAAAGAAGTTTTTTCTCATACTGAGGTGGAATTTCCTGTGTTCCAACTTGAGCCCATTGCCCCTTGTCCTGTCACTGGGCAACACTGGAAAGAGCCTAGTCCCATCATCCTAACACCTACCCTTTAGATATTTATATATATCAATAAGATCCCCCCTCAGACTTCTCTTCTCCAGACTGAACAAACCCAGGTCTCTCAGCCTTTCCTTATAAGGGAGATGCTCCAGTCCCCTGATCATCTTTGTAGCTCTCTGCTGGACTTGCTTAAGCAGTTCCCTGTCCTTCTTAAACTGGGGGGCCCAACTCCTAAGTAATGCATTCTTGAAACTGATTATTTATTTAGGCCTACAGCAGTCCAACTTCCTACAGATTAGCTGACAAGCCATTTAGAGGGTCAATGTATAACTTCAGATCTAGTGAAAAGGGGATGTAGGACCTTCATGCTGATTTTGAGAGAAGATGCAAAAACAGATTCTATAGATGTTAAACATTGAATGGGAAGGTGGCAAAAGTTTTACCATTCTTCTATCTTGATAAATATTTGTTGTAGAAAAAAGTCATAAAAAGAGAGGAACTGTCCTTCACCCCCAATATAGAGTAAGTATATAACAAGATAATTACATGCGGTGGTTTTTCTAGGCTTTTGTTAAGAATCATTGGGATTTTTTTTCAGTAAAATTATCCATTATAAACTTGTTAACCAAATAAATAATGCAAGGTTGTTCATATTTGATAAAATATAAGGTTATAATTTATGTTAGTCATACAAGTAAATAAGTTAAAATCTCCTTTGTATTTTCATTAGTATCTCTGTGATCAGCACTTTTGGTTTAGGAGTCTTTGACTATGTGTATGCTGTCAAATAAAGGATTAGGGTCTAATCCCTGGCACAGTGATTACTCCCTTTCTAAAATGGATTGGCTTTATATTTTTGTCCTAGATGTTCTGAGTCTAATGGGATTTCCCCATGTCCTACCTGTTTATACTATTTTATCAGCTTTGTATGCCTGACGTAAAAAGTCTTGGGTTATGCTGTTCCACTCAACAGTGACAGAATAAAATTGGATGTATGTGCTACTTGCTTTGGGATGCACATGAAAGAACATAGGAGGATTAAGGCTGCAAAGTTTGTCTTTTGAAGGAGCATTAGATCATTGCAGAGCTTGTAGGGTACCAAACATGGTGTAGTGTCCACTCCACCGTCTTCTGGAGAGATTTAGGAAGTAAACTATTCCCTTAAAATGCCCAGACTGTACCTTAAGGAATGTAAGTTAAAGCAGTCCCAAGCAGAGTTAGGCAGTGAGCTGTCAACTAAGTAGTGTGGATTTAAGGGGTCAAGCTTGTGTCATGACTCCCCTTTATTCAACAGCACAGGTATATTTGGTGGGACCCAGGCAATATGGTCCCAGGAATAGGACTGGGCAAGGCAGTGAATATTCCAAACTTTAAACTCTCTATCCAAATTGCTTGTGGACCAGAATTACTGGGCCAACTTCTAATTTGCATATAAATAAGAACTCCTTCTAGGCAAATGAGAACAGCATTGCTGTCATCTTCTAGATTGAGTACTAAGTTTGTTTTGGGAGACACTGAATTCTCACTTTTTGGTTGTTGTTCAGTCGGTCATTCTACCTTGCTTGTCAGAGGATATAATGACTTTTACTCCTTCCTGAAGTGATTTGAAATGGGCAGTAAATAAATTAAGTATTTATCATTATGCTGACAGGCTGAGCGTTTTTATCTCAAGGTTTTACAAAATCTTATAAAACAAAATGATGATTAAACACCTGGATCTTAATAAGTTCTCAAAGTTACTATTGATGATTAATTTAATGGACTTAAACAGATATGGGCATGTATCAGCAATGATGGACAGAAATTTGGGAGATATTACAGCATCTAGTGCAGAATAGCTCCAGACTATTTGTTAAGTATCTAACTCAGTCCAATACCACAGATTTCTTTTTTTGTTTGTTTATTTGTTTGTTTGTTTGCTTTTGGGTGTGGTTTATTTTTTTTTTTTGGTGTGTGTGCAGGGACAGTAATTCTCTGTGGTGTCAAAACATTAATGTCATTTGATTGGTTTTAATGGTGTTTCAATATTATCAAAAGTTATCCATCAAATTCATTATGGACTGCTTGGAATTTAGCTCTTCTGAAAACTAGTGCTACTCAGTGAATTTTCTGGATATAAAACCTAAGATTAGACTTCACAGACTAAGATTCAGCTCATCAAATAATCACCTACACCTGCACAGCTAGTGTTTCCTTCTACCTGGATACCTTTAAAGGCCTTGAATAACAGAAAGGATCACTGGTCACAGGGTTATATGAAAATCTTGTCAGAATTATTTTTTAATAGAAGAATGTAGTAGGGAAGAAAATGTTGTTATAAATTTTAAATATTTTTTCATGTGTTGCAAGTTCTTCCATGTAGAACTAAGCACAGAACAAAGAACCAGTTAACTAAAGAGTCTATATGTGCTGGAGGAAGGGATCAGATATATGCCATGGCAATGGCTATTTACTCTGCTACAAGTTGGAGAGAAAACAAAAAGTTCCTAATGTTGATCTGTATTCTTCAACCTCAGCTGGAAAAAGGTAAAGTGCCATTATAGCCCAAGTCCATTTCACCTAACTTTATGCACCTGACAGAGGCATCTAAATTAGGAGAATGTTTTCCAACATCTATATTCCCTGTGTAGAGACTTGGATAACTCCAAAATTTATCTCACACATGAGATGGTTTTCATTTAGTATGGCATTTGTCTAGCTAATAACAGATACTTGGAAAACTGTTTATTGCAACTCTTATTGTCCATGAGAAAAAATTTCTGTCACAAAGTTTATTTAAATATGTATTTAAATTAAAAAAAAAAAAAAAGTAGCTGGGGCTGCAGTTTCAACTTTCTAGACAGCTACCTTGAGACCTGAAAAAAAGTTGAATACTGTATTATTTTCTTCTGGTAGGTTTCTTTTACTATAATCAATCTACTTTATATCCCTGTTGAATTCTGACTTCTTGTATGGGTCATAGTTTCTTATTCCCTAATAGTTCTACTAGGGATGTGCAAACTTAATATATTTCTACCATTTACTGAGTTTGCTGAATCACAAGGAACATGCACATGTTTTATGAACTCTCAGGTGGGTTACAATGTACAGAAATGAAAACAATATATGTGATATCTGTAGAGTCAGCTGGCAGCAAAAAGGCGGGGGGAAAACATTAAAAAAGCCTTGTTTGGTTTTTACGGTAACTCTCCTAGGAATAAATTTACTATGATTTGGGATTTTTTTTTTTTTTACACCTTGTAAAGTTATGGTTATGGCTGATGTTAAAGGTATTTTTTCCTAAAGGTACAGATTATGGTTACTACAAACAGAAAAATATAGTACCATGCGTATTACATTTATATTTACATATGGTACAGTAAGAATTACTTAAATATATCCTTGAACAATAGATGTAGACAAAGTTAAGTCATTACTAGTTTCCAAATATTGGCTTATTTTAAAAACACGTTTATAAGTGTTTCAGAAGAGAAGTTTTGCTTAAATTGCCTCCTAAACCTGTCTACCAAAGCAAAGGTTCAGTGGAACGTCAGATGCTAATTTGACTGAAAATTAGTCCAAAACAAGGGTATGAAGCTAAGTTAAAACCATTTAAGAATTTTTTTTAAACTATTATTGTATCCACTGTTTATAACTTTCAAAAGTACCACAACCCCAATTTTTGTTCATTTGATGTTGTCAATACCAGCCAATGAACTTAACTATTTTGGTAAGCTTTAATTACTAAGTTTAAAGCTATTTGTTTATACCCTATTAAATACTGACAACTTTGGATACATCCAGTTGATTCTTCCAAGAGACTGCTCAGTGAGCTCTGAGCTCTAAGACTTGTTTTTAATTCAAATCACAAAATAAGAAGCAAGAACCTGGTCATGACTGAAGGCCACAACTGCTCCAGATGATTTCTGCAGAGGTCCTAGAGGTACAGTAGGGTACCAATGTGCAATTAGGTGGGTGGTTTACCACTAGGCACTCATGAACACCAACTGCCTGAGGCTTCTGTGTAGAAAAAGTGTGAGTGGATTATGGGAAATGTTGTTTATGGTTTCTTCTTGGCTTTTTGGTTCATTAAGTCCCAAGAAAACTGCATATGGGAAAGCTAAGGACCTATAAGGACATGAGTATTCAGTAAAACTTATGACCTCCACAGTATTTCTGGTAGGTTTAGAAACGAGAGCTAGTGTGCTCCTAGATTTTTGTCCAGGATGGTAAGGTACTGGAGACAGAGCTACTGTGAGCATCCACAGTTTCACTGGATACTTCTATATTATTAAATAAAATAGGTTCATTCTCCAGAGTTAAGGATTACTGGTATGTCACAGCTCGCTCTCACCAGAATACAGTGGCTTTTTCCATTCTGCATGCTGGGAACCATCAATGGCCTAAACACTACCTGGAAGAGTGTTAGTTCCCACAAGCCAAAACAGTGCCAGAAGCGAGAGCTCACTACTAAAGAGTGAAGAAAATGCCCAGGGTTTAGATCTGTGTCCCGGTTCTACTGTTTTTTACTAATAGGAACATAATCGTTAGGTTCAAACCTGAAGAGATTGTGAGTTTTGGTAAATCAGAGTTGATGTGAACTGATTGTTCTGATTTATTAAAACAATAGCAAAAATAGTATTGGATGTGAACACAGTTTATGGGAAATAAATCCGAAAAGAATGGGAGAAAGGATATATTTTACAAACTCTAAATACTTCAGTCTGGTTTTTTTCTTAACTCCTTGATAACAGATCTGAGTTTATTTTTTGTTTCTTTTTTCTCTCTCTCTTTTTTTTTTCTTTTAACGAAGCAGAGATTTATTCCCATAAATCAGGGCTACTCTGCTATAAATTAATAATTCTAAATGTAACAGTCATTCTTTGATGGAAATGAATCACATTTTCTTTGCAATGTTTTGTTAGTGTTAGATAAAGTATATGAAGAAACTTCAGACTAAACATAAACATGAGATACAGATTTACAGGGACATTTATTTCCTTTTTAAAAATGTTGATTGTACAGAATACCTAACAGGAATGGACACATCTGCACATCAACATGGCTGTGATGAGATGAAAATTTTGTCATAATATGCTGCCTTCTTTCTATTATCTGTGATAATTCAAAAATTATATTTTTTTCTCTTTTCTACTTCTTCCTCCCCTTGCTCCTTCCACTAAAGGAGTATTTTAAAAATTTAGAGAAAGTAAATAAAAAAAAAAATGGTCCCACTAAAATTCAAATTTTGAGGAGAAGAAGGAGATGGATGACAAAACTATCCATACCCACATTATTTCAGATTTTGTAAGTCTTTATTTTTAGGACTTTCTATAAAATTTGGCCAAACGTTTAAGACTTTTTTCCCTGAAGTGTTTTTCACATGTCTGTCTTAGACTGTGTCTGGTTGTTTGGGTTTGTGTTTTGACAGACAGAAAAAGGGTAAATTTCAGTATGAGTCTAGAGAAGAAATACATTGCTTGCTTTGTGTTAATCATACAGTCATTTTGGCAGAAAGCTGTAGCTTGTCCATGCCTTGGAGAAACAATTTTAAATTTGGCAGCATGCTTGCCTTGCTATCTGGAATACCCCCTTTTGTTGCCATCTCTGAGAAAGCTCTGTGGAATTCAGCGAAGCTGCAAAACTTGGAAAACTGCAGGTTACACATGTTCAGAAGAGGTTCAGTCTGTATTACTAAAGTAATATGCATTTTAACAAGAGAAATAAAGTTTGGGCTTTTCCAGGGAATGGAAGAAAGTTGTTTAAAATGATGAAAGCTATAGATGCAACAACAAACAGAACTACAGCTGTTGGCAAGATAAAGCATTCAGCCTTTCACACTGTTGGCTTAAGTCGATGAGCAATTCAGCCTATGCACACTATGGCTGTTAGCTGGCTCCTTCTATAGTCAGAAGGATGCCTGTGAAGTTTGAGTTCAGTGCCTGTAGTGTAAATCTGACTGATTTTTTATTTCCTTGATCTAATGCATGGATGATTCCTGTTGCTTTTATTCAGGAAGCAAGGTGGGAGATTGACAGCGGGCTCTGTATGTTTCAAATCCCACCCTGGTCAGCTTCCAAAAGGAAGTAGGATATTTTTTGTCTGTTTACTCAAATTGAGTGGTATTTTTACAGCTTTGCAAGAATAATGTATCTCAACATTCTCTCAAAAATCATAAAGCAGTGCTGTTCCATTGTTAGAGGGGAAAACATGATAACTTTATTTCTAAAGGTTCACATAAAAGAAGGAAAATTATATTCCTCCATTCAGTATTTAGATATCTGTAGCTAAAACTAATCTAAAGATTTCAGGGCCATGAATCATTGCTTTAGAACCTAAAGGTTTGGCAAAATCGCAATTCATGAAAAAAAAAAATCAAATTTTCTCATTAATAATTCAAAGGATAAAGGATGTACGTTCTCTATACATATGCCATAGCACATTGCTTCTCATAAATTGCAACTTTCCAGATTTTTCAATACAGAATATGACAGCAAGAATTTATGATTCATGGACAAACACTTGTACAGTCATTATTTATCATAGAAGATGATAATACTTGGCACTTTGTCAACTTTTGCATATAGATTACTAACTTATACATGACACTTGGTTGATGTGGTCTTGTATGATACAGCATTTGTGTAATGAAATAAGGATAAAATTTAAAAAGAAGGGAACAAACAGAAACTCTTATTACATTGAATACCATAATTATATATATTTATGTGTGTATCTGTTTTTTGGTTTTATATATAAAAATGTCAGTAGATATATAATCATAACATATATGTGTTGCGTAAGTGATCAGTACAGAAACTTTCACAGAATCAACATTACATATATTACTTTGATCTGTGGCTGAAAAAAAAAAAAAAAGTGGAAACAGGTCCCAGAGTTTGGTATGCTGATAAGTGACTTTGGAATCAATTAGCTAGCTGATTTTCCTTTCACTGTGTATAGTTTATTATGGTATACAGGCAATAAGAATTTTGCCTCAACATGAAATACACTTGTAAGACTCAGTCCTGGCAGCAAAGAGGATATGAGGACAGTCTAAAACAATAAGAACTAGAGTAATATTTGACACAGTATAATAATTGGTGCAAATTCAATAGTCCAGAATACTTCTACAGGGTGTTGTTCAAACTTAGACTCCTGTACATCAAAAACATTATTTTTAAGGCTCTAAAATACTAAAATTTAAATAGTGATATGAAATGTATCTGAAGTATTTGAATTCCTGAATCTCTGACCACTGAAATGGGAGAGAAAATTACTTTAAAACAGATTTTCAGATATTTTCTACTTTGCCAATAGCACTTTTAAGCCAAAATCCCTGAAGAACAACTTATAATATTTTGGCACTTCCAATTTAAGCTTCCTGAAAATGGAAGAGAAATTGTATTTATCTCAGTGTTTAAGTACCTGAGAAAGATTTAAACAGAATGTGACACTAAAAGTAGACAAAAGTTAGAGAAGTTTCATTTCTGACTCAACTGGTGAGTAATCTCCAGTTCACTGACACCAAAAAAATGACACTTCAGAGAATTATACTGTGGTATTTAGAAACAGTTTGAGACATGAATTGCATCAACATTTCACAAATAAACCCCTGAATTTATTTACTCTCATTCTGAAAATATATCCCCTTCAGCAGTCATATTTAGTCTATTCAGGTTCTTAACAGAATGAAAGGGTGTTGATCAGGAATGTTCTACTCATTTACTTACAATTAAATGCAACTTTTCATAGCCAATTATTGCTTTAAGGAGCATATATTAATAAAGTTCCCACTTCCTTGAAATATCCTTACAGCAAAATCTCAAATTTTCCTGAAATATTTAACAAAGGGATAAATGATAGTAAACAAAAAAAGTTCCATTCTTTTAAAATTATTTTTTTAAAAAAACCACCCTCAAAACAACCCCAGACTCAAAAACCTGTTTTCATTAACTCTTGCTGAAGGAACTGAAATTTTGCAATGGAAATTGGGGGGTGTTCAAAGTTTAGATGCTGAAAATAATGAAGAATGTGTTCCTTGCTTGGTCAGATCAGCTCAAGTGTTTTAAATACAAGGTTGGACTTCCCTTGGCTCGTTTTTACTAAGATTTGGGAATATTTTAACACTTCTAAATCAAGTCTGGTTGAGAAATGCCAATAAATAGCAAGGTCTGTTGGGATTTGACATCTCTCAACAGTAGTGGTGTGTCCAGGATATCTGTCCGCAGGCCTGAACCATGTAAATAACAGCTCTTTGCTGGTCCATTTCATTTAGGAAGGTGTGAGGTAGAATCTGGGAGGGAGATAGGGAGCCAGATGCACAGTTGTTTCTAGAATAAACATTTATTTCCTTAGCCAAAAATAAGCTATATCAACATTACTTTTGTCTTCATTGCAAATTATATTTCTGTAATAACACCATTAAAAAGTCACACCCATATTCAAAGTAGTAACGTTGATATAAAGGATATAAATTCATGAGGTTTTATTTCTACCAGCACTAGGCAGGTTCCTCAAGACAATGATGTAAGACATGCTGAAAGAACAATTCAGCTGGTACTCTCCTCAGCATACCCTGGCACCATAGTAAAAAGGCAGTGTTTGAAACCAATGCAGGAACTGGATGATGCAGGGATTGCATGAAGCAATACCAAGCTCATCAGAATATTTCACGTACCTAGTGAATAATAACTGTAAATATTTAGGTGTTTCTTCAAATAGACTTGTAATATTTTATTCAAAACAACTTTTATGTTGCCCTAGTACCATTTCACAGAATTTCCCTATAAAGATTTAGTGGCTATTTAAACAAAAATGATAGATACTCCCAGAGCTGACGTGATCATGCCGACTTCTATTTCTACAACTTTCTATCAATAGTATTCCGACTGCTAAATCCACTCACTGTAGCTGTTCTTAAAGGCATTTTTCAACTTCTTTTTTTTTCTTTTTTTTTTTTTTCCCCTTAGGTTATTATATTATGCAGGTGATACAAATGTGAATTTAGAAAACATGAAATTTGCTAACTGTGCTACTCTGGAGACTGACAGATTTCAGCATAGTTGTGTGGATTGTATTTGAGCTAGTTTTACAATGGTCACGGTCTATCAGTCTGCTGAAAGAAGGCAGCAAAACCTTTTTCATGCTTCTTTGCAAATAACAAAATACATGATCTAGCTAACTTTTCCCTAAAGTCTATATTTTATTCCTGTCTTCCTGTTTTTCTTCCCGGAAACATGAGTGCTATGATCCTTTCTAGTGCAGCAGAGATTCTGGTCCTTGTGGCTGCTCTCACTGATGGACAGGATATGTGCTTAGAGCAGTGAAATGGCATGCTGTTTAGAGATTTGCTGAAATCTCAGTCCCACTTTGGCTTCTTCCAGGAAGTAATTTAGCCTGTGTTATCTGTTCAAAGCTTTCCACACCTCTCTGACACATCAGCACACATAAAGGCAGTAAGCACAAGTGTGGTCCAAAGTGCTGGGTTTGCCTAATGACTACACTTCTGTGTACCAATTAGCTCATTGTAAACTGAGTTTATCTTCTTTGTAGCCTGGTAAAGGTGGCATCAAACTTATCTAGTAGACTATGCTTCAAAAGATGAATGTAGCTGCAGCTTGCGAGGGAAGGGAGCTAATTTCTTCTGGAGAGCCGCTTGTGGGTGGTGTGATTGGTTTGGGCAGAGATGCCCAGGACCACACTGGGATGTTACAGCCCCTGTGAGCCCCACAGCACAGATGTAGGTGGGCAGTGCTGGTGCTTTTAGGCTGTGCAAAAGGCCTGTCTCTGTAATACCACCTCTCCCCTTGATAATCAGGGCCAGAAGAAGCAGCAAATACCACAGCAGAAAGTGTCTAAAACTTCCTTATCCAGTCATTGAAACCATATCTGCTTAGAAGAGTATGTAAACATATATTGTAGGACTATTCTTCCTTCTCTTACCTTCTTAAATGCTCTTTCTGTTGATCTTCCCTCTATGTGAGCATGCATCAGACAGGATAATATGCTGAAGAGGGGAAAGAGCATAACCTAGAGGTAACTTGGCAAGAGTGGAGACAGATGGCTGATCTGAAAGCATCAGAGGCTTGCTCCCAGAGTACCTCCCAAAATAGAGTCGGTTGTAAATTAGAATTGTCCTTTATAAACAAGGTGTATTGCTCTAAAGTCTGGCCATCTGATTACAGGTGCAGATGGTCTGTTACTGTGGGGATTTAGAGGTGTGAAGGGATACATGACAGGTAAGTGCCCCAGGCTCATGTCTCAGTGGCCTAAGGTTACACAGGGTGGATTCAGTTTGTAATTCTTTTCGAACAAGTATTTTTTTTATAAGAATACTAACAAAGGTGTCAATACCATTGTTTTTTGAGTGTGTAAGTTATGGACACTGCTTCAGTACATAATAGACTAAAACCAAAACCAACTTTTATATGAACTACGGAGCAATCTTAGTTATTCTGAAAGATTATGTTCACTGTAGATCTAGAATATTTAAATATTTGCAATGTGTTATGTATATATGTCCTGATTTTAGTTGGGATAGAGTTATTTTTCTCCTAGGAGTGGGTATAGTGCTGTGTTTTAGATGTAGTATGAGAATACTGTGATAACACAATGATGTTTTAGTTGTTGCTAAGCAGTGATTACACTAAGTCAAGGAATTTTCAGCTTCCCGTGCTCTGCCAGGTGCAGAAGAAACTGGGAGTGGGCACAGCCAGGACAGCTGACCCCAACTGGCCAAAGGGGTATTCCATACCATATGAAGTCACGCTCAGTATATAAGCTGGGGGGAGTTGGCCAGTGGGCTGTGATTGCTGCTCAGGGATGGGCTCAGCATCTGTAGTAGCAGGTGGTAAACAATTACCTTGTGCATCACTTGTTTTGCATATTCTATTACTATTATTATTGTTATTATTATTCCTTCCTTTGCTATCCTAATAAACAGTTTTCATCTCAACCCATGGGTTTTTCTTTATTTTCCTGATTCTTTCTCCCATCCCACCACAAGGAGTGGCTATGCAGTACTTAGTTGCCAGTGGGGTTAAACCACAACAACGTATATGTATATGAATCTAGGTATTTATCAACTTCTGCATACATATACATACACACATACACATATGTATACATAAGTTTACAAATACATAGATATGTATACAAACACACAGAGGTTTATAAATACTTATATGCTCCCATATATAATTGACATATACATTCTTATTTACATTTGCAAAGAAGACTGGCTTCTTCAGGAAGAACTGCTGTGTGCTGTTATGAGAGCACTACAAAACAAGCTGGCCAAAGGGCTTACTGTCAAAAAAAAATGGGTAATGATCTTCACTTAATAAAATTATGGTAATTAATGTATGTTTAGTTATTACACTGAAAAAAACCCAGATTTTACTCAATCAATACATGACTTGTATTTATATATGCTGTATAGATATTAAGTAATACAATTCTCCTTGTGTTAAAGACTTGGCCTTTTAATGCACATAGTCACTGTTTTAGCACATTATCAGACACTTTACAGCTCCTTCTGAGCTGTGGACATCTGGGTTCACAAATACTGTATCACCTGGCTTAACAGGTGGGAAAAAAATATGCAAAACTGCTCCACTAAAATATTTAAGATGTCTAAAATAGTCTTTAAATGGCTTTTTGATATTTATGAGACATATGCAAAACATATAGTGTATTTCAAAACATTTCTCATTCTGTCCTAATCCCAGATTCAGGGTGAATAAATTTAAATACAACCACATATGACATTGTTTGCCCATCTATATGTGGTTCCTATATGCACATTTGTACCTGCATACTATATACACAGTTGTTGTTGGATAACAAGACAGCAGGCATTTAAAAGTCCAGTCCTGGACTAGAAGTCAATACAGGTATATTGCAATGCAATTTGTAATAGATTGTCACAGCTGTTGTGGCCTTATGAACTCAGATGAACCACTTCATCCTGTTATTTCATTCTCGTCTTATCTCTTATTTTACATGCCTATTTAAAATAAAATAAAATAAAAATAATAAAAAACCTGATAGTCAAGAATCATGTCCTGTAACTTTATGTATTTCTGATACAAAATACAGTGTAGTAAAAATAATACTTTAAACCACAGAGAAGGTTATGTTTATTAAAAAGGTTGAAATAGAATATATTTTTCTCTTATCTCTA
This sequence comes from Phalacrocorax aristotelis, assembly GCF_949628215.1. Lineage (NCBI taxonomy): Eukaryota > Metazoa > Chordata > Aves > Suliformes > Phalacrocoracidae > Phalacrocorax > Phalacrocorax aristotelis. The sequence continues at coordinate 37,014,832 of NC_134276.1, read as the reverse complement.
AAAAATATTTCTCCACATCTGCAAGACAGTCTTTGTTTTTCATCTTGTGTTAAACCTTTGCAGTTATACTGATGTTGTTGAGATTTGGGGAGAGAGGACATCAAAAACCTGAGAAATATTGCCGTTTATTTTTTCCATAATTTTTTTTTTAACTGTTCATGCAATATTCCTTTTCACTTGGATTTACTTTAGGTAGTGGAAATTATTTTCAAAAAGGAAGCTTACAACTGTTGGCCATTATTAATGTCTAATATTCCTAAAATGTGCTATAATATTGATTTTTGTGAGCCTTCTAATGTCAGCATTTCAAAAATAAATATTTCTTTTTATATAGGTACAAAGTTTGTTTCTCCCATTTGAATAGAACAGCCTGTAGGATGTCATACCAGTAATTAAATATTGAACTTTTTTTGTTTTCAGTTGGTCTGAAAATTTCTTACCTTATCATAATTGCAAAAAAGAGATGAAAAGAGAAGTCTCAAATTAAGACTTTTATACTAAATAGATTTTTATTTTTTTATATGTATATACCGAAGGGTTATTTAGCTGGTCAAGCTAGAGACAAGCTTTAAAAAAAATGAATGTCCTTATTCAGTTTCAAGTTTTGCCTATTGAAATCAATGAGATGGCACAACTGCTTATAGATAAAACCTTGAAATGTTTCTAGACTGGAGATCACATTTCACTACTGGGGAACAGAACTTGCTGCCCCTCCTCCAAAAATTCTCCTTTATTTGCATCACATTTCTCCTAAAACCCTGAAAATTTTGTAATACATTATAATCCTTGAATTACCTATCAAAATCTATGATAACTGTCACTCATATTTCAGTCATAGTGTAGGTTACAATGGAGTTAATTCCACAGCTTACTCTCATGCTTTTCCTTCTATAGATTGCCCACCAATGTCTTCTGTTTCTTTGTTTCTGGTTACCTTTGTGTCAATTTGAGGAGTGAAGAAGTGATTTTTCAGAGAACTTACTCTCAGGTACTGATACTTTCAAAAGTGACAAAATTATCAAAACAAGCATGTTAGTTCTTTAAAAATGGATCTTTTTTTTACTTATTGGGCTGGTTTTGGCTGGGGTAAAGTTAATTTTCTTCAAAGTAGCTACTATGGGGCTGTGTTTTGGATTTATGCTGAAAACAGTGTTGATAATACAGGGGTGTTTTTGTTACTGCTGAGCAGTGCTCACACCACCTTTTCTGCTCCTCACACCTCCCCACCAGCGAGTGGGCTGGGGGTGCACAAGAAGCTGGGAGGGGACACAGCCGGGACAGCTGACCCCAAATGACCAAAGGGATATTCCATGTCATATGATGTCATGCTCGGCATATAAAGCTGGGGGAAGAAGAAGGAAGGGGGACATTCGGAGCAATGGCGTTTGTCTTCCCAAGTAACCGTTACGCGTGATGGAGCCCTGCTTTCCTGGAGATGGCTGAACACCTGCCTGCCCATGGGAAGGAGTGAATGAATTCCTTGTTTTCCTTTGCTTGCATGCACGGCTTTTGCTTTACCTATTAAACTGCCTTTATCTCAACCCATGAGTTTTCTCACTTTTATTCTTCCCATTCTCTCCCCCATCCCACCAGGTGGCTGAGTGGAGCTTAGTTGCCGGCTGGGGTTAAACCATGACACTTATTTAGCTCAATTACCTGCAAGAAAATATTCCAACTATCAAGTAGCCAGGTACTTGGAAAGAATACACTGTGGGAATTAATGTGTGATGCAGCATGAGAAAAAGTACAAGCATACTGGGGACCTTAAAGGCTAAAAATACACTTCAGTAATCTCTTAGCCACTAAGAGAATGTCTTCACATCAGTGTACATATTTTTGGACCCTTCAGGATGAATTATTCTTTAAAACAAGGACAGGACAAGGTTTGCGAGTGGGGTTTGTGTGCCCAAAAAACTGTCTAATTTTTCTGGCAATTCCGGGTGACTAATGGAAGATGGTACACCTCTTTACAAACTTTATCCCACCAATGTCCTTAGCCCATGGCAGTTAAAACAGAATGACAGTGTACAATTGGGTATTATTTTACCCTAGTAATGATATATGCAGTTTAGGCTTTTCAATAAGTTTCAGTCTTCCCATGAACACTCTGACAATTTAATACAACCTCATACAGCTAAAAGTAATTCTGAGGGCATAAAGCAAAGATTTTGTTGTCTTTTAATTAAAGCTGCCAGAAATAGGGACAATTTTAAATCAGCAGTGCTTTTTATTAATAGAGACCCATTTTCTACTCTCAGTGTCTTACATGGAATTGCTGGTCAACATAGATAAATGTACATTTTATTCAGAGTTGTGTAAGGGGACCTAATGGATGCAGTGAACCAGCACAGTGCCTTTCACGGCTGGAGACTGTATTGAAATGCTAAGACCGTGCTTCGATTCATATTGCACACTAAATGCAATATCCCTGATCCTGCACTACTGAAAGCAATGGCAAAACTTTCATTGGCTTTGCTGAGGGTTGGACTGTTCCCTGAATTACTTGTGCATTCAATAATTGTAATTTTCTATATCTATGGGTAAATTAAAAAAAAAAAAAAAGCCAGACCCAAACAGTTTCAGCAGAATTCTCAGTACTAATGGACAATGGTTAGAAATGGTTAAGCCTCCATGAATCTGAGAGGATTAACTCCCAAAGTTACTTACAATTCTGAGAATGATTCAAGTTTCCACAGAAATAGTTTAGTACTTAGTGAAAACATCCCTCCTTGGAAATTCAGCCTTGTGATTTTGTAAAGAACAAAACTAGTTTTCTAGTCCATTATATATTTATACTAGATACAATATTCGTATCTGTATTTAATGCTCAAAGAGGTAGAAGTTAATAATAAAATTTTAAATTTATTTATGACTGGACAGTAAGCCAGAGGTTCTCAAAGTGCTTACAGAATCCCAGTTTATTAAGCAACCAAAATTTGTTATAGTTGTCTGAGAAAGGTGCTTGGGGGCAGTGGAGGAGTCATGCCTTATTTGCACAGATGCTAAGAAAGTTTTAGCCCTAATTCTCCAAGCACAGTCAATACAACAACTAGAAAATATTTTGCTTTTGAACAGACAGATGGTACTTAATGTCATCTTATATGTTGTTAATAGTTATCTTCAGCCTCTTATTTTTATACTTTCTACTAACCATACATATATTTACATTACCCATACATTAGAAAATCTGTTGCTAATTTATGTTCAGAAGGCAGTTTCATTATCTGCACTGCCTTGCTTACATTGTCTTAGGGCTATCAGGCCAAAATTTACCACAGCCTACAGGTATATGCTGATCCCATGATACCCTTTCCAGACATAATTTTAAAACATTGCTTTAAAAGCTCTGGGAGGCCTCTGAGCTATTCTAGCTTGGTTTAATTCTTTTTGTGCATAGCACGTTTCATAAGAGTGTGCCCTATAGCAGTAAACAAAATCTAATCAATAAAATCCACTGAAATTTGACCTTCTCTTCACCCTTAGACTTGGTTGGACCTTTTTTTTTATTTTATTATTATTTTTTAAATTACTGAACAAATGGAGAATACAGTTTTGTGTGTTCCCTTACGGTTGGCTGCAGTTGTTTTGGGTAATCAGTTACTGGTGTAATAGCTCTTTAATTGTACAGCATATATAGAACTGGAACAATGTATTCATAAATGGGCTCTGGTTTTCATTTAATACTTGAATGCTTCTGAAAGGAGGAGGCTGATAATACTCGATAGAGTCAAGTAAAATGCAAGATTCTTCATTGCTGTTTTAGTGCTGCATTGCAATCTGGCCAAACAGAAGTCCTGCTGCCCTTGTCCGGAATATGATCGGCCATTACCAGATGTCTGAAAAGCCACATGGTGCCTTTACGATGCAGGCAAACATCTTTGAAGGGGGAGAGACCACAACTGGATCATCAGTCATCCATTTGAAGCAAATGAGTATTCTGCTCCTGGTGGCTTCATGTTACAGTTATAAACACACTGTTGAAAACTTCTGTCTTAAGCAAAGATTAAGCATAGAAAGCTTGTTGTACTGCCAGTCAGGTGTGAGTGTAAAGCTTGATTACTTTCTGTATTGTTTGTCTGTAAGCTTGGGCTCTGTTTAGGGCATAGGGTTGAGCTCTGATCCTTTTTAGAAGGCAGATTCTTGGTGCACTCACTGTCATTAAGTGCACCTGGGTGCTCAGTCTTGCAGTCTGCTAGGTCAGTAAAAATTGACTGTCATATACAGCAGTTCATTAGTTTCTCTTTTTCTAAGCTTAATGTGAACACTTTAAGCCAAGCTACAAACAATTCAACAGACAACAATGCAGGCAAAAAGTGCATGGGTCTCAGTGTACATCTACATTACTAAATAGAAGAGGGGCAAGGAGAAACCTTGAGCATCGAACCTGCAAGGCTATACCTATTCCAGGAAGGATAAAAGGGATATATCATGGGTACAGACACACAATTGTTAAACCCACGATGTTAAAGTATTAGAAAAGTAGGTTAGAAAAGGTTTGGTTTACTCCAGCTAGATCTCTCCAAGACAAATCTGATCTACTGAGTCAGTGTGGGTCTAAAACAAGATTCTTCTGGGTGACTTCAGGGCCAGGGATTAATCCCCGGCCTTCCTTTGTTTATCAACTAAAACTGAGCTAAGATTTATCTATTGTAAGCCTCTTCTGCAGTCTACTTCAGGCTTTGCACTGTAGGTACAGCCAGAGAAGTTTGGAGCTACGTCGTAATCTGTCTTCTGACATGTTTGTACAAGGTTTTGCCAGAATTCCTTCCGTTAATGGAATGCTCAATAAACACTTATTTCATTACTTACTTGTGACATGAGGATTAAAAAGGTAGACAAGAGTAACACAAAATCATGCCTGCTGTCCTTTCATAGCAGTGAGCTTTGATAGATGTATCCCACATTTACTAAGCCATTTTCCCTGAGACTATTCAGGGGAAATTAAATAAAGAAATTGCTCCTGAGCTGTCCAGTGCCCTCCATTACAGATCCGGAAGTCTTAACACAATACTGTTTCTGTTTGTTGCTTAAGGCCTTAAAAATACAATGGCAAGCCAGCACAAGACTTCCTATTAAATGACCACGCAATAGGAGAAAAAAAAAAGCATAGATTTTTTATGTGAAAGCTCTATACATATCTCACAAATAAGCAAACCATTACTTTGAGCCATATTCTGACCTCCTGCCATAGCATCTTTGCTGAACTTAGTCAATATAGACTTTAAAAATTAAGATTGCTTAGGTTCAAATAAGATACACAGACTAGTTCACAATCTGCCAGATACTAACTCCCTACACAGAGCTGAGGCAAAACAAACAAACAAACAAAACAAACGAAACTGGCACATCTAAGGCATCTGCAATAGCCACCTCAAAGTCTTCTTAGCTCTGGTGGTGGACTCAGCTCAGGATAACAGCAGTCTAGGTTGCTTGTTCACTTCCCAGATTCAGAAGATGGGTCAGGTCCTTTAAGTTCCATAATCTGGATATTTGCTTTTCTTTGATGAATGTTTTCAGGTCCAGTCATAAATGTGGAATTCACAGCTGTATTTTTAAGATAAAGAAATTAAAATTTGAATTTTATTTGTAGTAGATGAAGTTGCATGTGTCTAATATTGGTACAATATATGAGATAATACTTACTTCCCTGCAAGCGCTGTAATTCTGAAACCTATAATACAATATACTCACAGCTACTAAAGGCCATGAGCTTTGCAATAAGCTTGCAAGGTCTTAGGACTGAGGTTTGTCAGGACTGCTTTGTCTGAACTTCTCTTGACCTGCCTGCAGCTTTGTTTTTATTTGGTTTAACCATAACAGCAATTTTATTTCTGATCAGGTGGTTACGGCTAATTTGTTTTGCTTATCATTATATGGTGCAATCATAGTTTTATAGAGATAGTACTGACAAGTAGTTTTTTCTATGCAGAATGAGATATTTATGGTTCTAAGATAATGATGTAGAGAAACACAGACCTGGTCTGATAGCATAAGCCTTTAGAATTAGGGATGCAGCACAGAAGAGCACAGGAGTGGGATGATAAGGGATGGAGTACTGGCTGGCACTGGAGACCCCATGGTTGAAAATAAATCACCCATGATTATTTACAGAAATGCAGATCTGGAGTCGGACAAAATTGGTCTTAACAGTAACAAAGGAAAAAGAATGAGTACCTAACATACCTAAAAGCTATTGTAGATACTATATTCAGCTACAGTATTTAGCTGCAGACCAGTGAAGAAAGAGAAAGTTGTAAAATTGTTTTAGCAGACATATAAAAATTATTCCTGGTGAATCCTAGAGTGAGGAAGAAGAAAGCCTCAACATAAACACCAACCATACTCCTGGTGAAGGACTTCTGGTACTGACAAATCACTGCAGCACCCCCTCCACGGTCACCAGAATGAAACTTACCCCAGGAATCAGAGAAGCAGGAGGAGGGATAATGCCAGGAAAAGCATAAAAATGAAATGTGTCTGTAACAGTCTTCATTGTATTACTGCTACTATTGGGACTTTTTTTCTATAGAGAAGGGTTATTTATTTTCTATAACATTTTGACCTGAACTAATAATGCTTCCTGGATCAGATGGTTAAAATAGCCACTACACTAACAATAAATCATTTGCTTTATACATAAGGTATGTTTCTTCTTTCCCTTTAAACAAGATTTTGAACATAACAATATTGAATAAAGTCTGAACTGAAAGGAAAAAAAGAGTGGTAAATCCTTTTAGACTGCTGCAGCTGCTTATTGCTTAAACGTGTTTTGCTCCTTCTTTCAAAACTGATTACAGAGAGAAAAGCAATAAAGGTCAGCTTAGTTCCCCAGATACAAAAACACTTAGTGGCATCTGAGAAACCCTGGGGTATCCAAGGTATCTATAAGAAGTTGTCAAGTATGACATAAAACCTATGAATGACCCACATTCTCTTCTGGAGTGTCAGCAGAAGTCTGCTTAGGATAATCTAGGGAATCCCAAATGACATTAGAGGTCTCCGCTGAGGAAACTTACTCCTAAAAAATGTTCCTAGATCTGACATAGAGGAGACCACTGGAAATTTAAACACTCTGAGTTTTGAGGAGTTTCCCAGATAATATTTGACCCTGTCTTATTTTACCTCAAGATCAAATAACAACTTGAAAAAGACTATATTCTGATACCAATTCAAATTCAGCAAGAAACTCACAGGAATGCCTTTCTGATAATTATGGTTTCAGCCTACTGTGGATTTTATGTTATTTACCTGTAATATTGATTTTTAAACTCAATCACAGAACTGTGATTTACCCTTGAGTACTACTCTAAACTTTTTCCAAATTTGTATCTGAACTTTGAGTTTTCATTTCACACTGGATTCAGACGCATCTTTGATGTGCTCTTTAACTTGATTTTCCATAAGTCTGAAGTATGAGAAATACTGTTTATAGTGAAGAAACAGAAACTTTTAAATATAATGCAAATTACAAGGGAAGCTTCTCAGGCAATTGTTGGTCAGAATCACCTTGCTGAAAATGACATCACTTGTGATACAAATATCCTTAGAATTCAAAAAGAAAAGACTGCTAACTAGTGTTCTTTCTGGTTTTTTTTCTTTTTTAAAATAATCAGAAGAAAGACTTTAAATATTTTAATTTTTAAACAAGATCTTTAATATTTTAAACAATAAAATTCCTATTCTGATTGTAAATTTGCATAAAGGCTGGATAAAGATCGGCTTTACTGTATCTTTCATTCATATTATGTTAGTGTTGTAGGGTGTCATGGTTTTAGCTGGGATAGAGTTAATTTTCTTCACTGCAGCTGGCATAGTGCTGTGCTTTGGACTTGTATGAAAACAATGTTGATAACACATCAATGTTCTGGTTTTTGCTTGTACTAGTCAAGGACTTTTCCAGCTTCCCATGCTCTGCCGGGTGCACAAGAAGCCGGGAGGGGAGGGGGCACAGCTAAGGGAGCAGATTCAAACTGGCCAAAGGGATATTCCATATCATGTAACGTCATGCCCAGCATGTTACCTGGGAGGAGCTGGCCGGGGGAGGGAGGCAGAAATCACAGCTCAGGGATTGGCAGGGTCAGTCAGCGGATGGTGAGCGGTTGTATCGTTTGTGTTTCTGGCTTCTTCCCTTTTCCATTTTATTATATTTTTGTTACTGTTATTATTATCATAATCATTATTATAATTATAATTTTAATTATTAAACTGTTATTATCTCAACCCACAAGTGGTTTTTTTTTGCTTTTATTCTTCTGATTCTCTCCCCCATCCCAGAGGGGTGGGGAGAGTGAGCAAGCGGCTGCGTGGTGTTTAGTTGCTGACTGGGGCTGAACCACAACACAGGGACATGACATAATTTATAAGACCATTATCACAAGCAGTTAGCTCAGAAATGTCAGCTGAAAAAAAATCAAACCTTCAGTTTGAAATACAATTCAAAGCCAGTATACTGTAATGTTTTTATCCATGTGAACTTTCAGATTGTTGTGCTGGAAAAAAAAGGAATAGTTTCTGTTTTAAAAACTTTGGTTCATATTTTCAGGTCAATCCTATTTTAGTCCATTGACTTGCATTTTATCTCCGTATCATAAAAAAAATCTATTTCTTTTATGGCAGGGACCATTTTCAGAAACATTACGATGATAGCTGCCTGATTTGGTAGTGAAGTAGAAGACAGACCCAGAAGCCTAGATACAAAGGGTCTTAAATAAAAACTGATACTATTGAAGATGAACTTGCAACAAAAATCATTCGTTACCCCGTTCCCTCATACAAAACAGATTTTAATCAACAGCTGTTACTCTCAGGTTAATGGCACATTTAGCTAGTACTTTCTGGGGTTGAGTAAGTCCCAAATGGAGTGAAGAGAAGGGACAATCTGGCATGGACCTCGCTGTGTACCAGCTCACCAGTGCAACAGTGAGAAAATTTTCGATAAAGACAGTCGATAATATGGCAAGTAACATATGCAGACACTGACCTTGGCGTTGTAAGAGAGTAATTCTTTTAAGGCTTCCAGTTTCTCCAGTCTACTAGGTGCAGTATTTCTTTTCTTTTGTAACAGGGATACATATTTTTGTTTTCCTGAGACCTAATGGGGTGAATCCTTACGTCCTTTCTCTGTTCTTATTCCCCTGGTCTCCATGCAGAACTTTGTCTTGGAAAAGCCAGCTAAGGATGCAAAGGTTTGATTTTAAAATCTTACACTGGTCAATGATTTTATATGTGTCTTTAAAGACTTGTCTTATATATATACTGATACCAAAGAACCAATTTATTGCTTGCACTTTATAAAAAAGGAGGAGGATCAGAGGTATAGAATAAGCAGTTTACGAGGGTGTAATGCTTATATCTGCGGTGTATGTTAATTGCAGGATTTATTTTCCAATACATGTGATATTTTTGCATGTTTATCTGGCTTCAGGTAAATAAAATTTTGTTTTGGCATCCTGCACCTTTAATTTAAGTTTTCTGACATTGTTTTTGTCTTTTCGGTTGACAGACTGATTTGCCCTTTAAAATTTCCAAAGAGAATACTATTTTTGCTAAACCATTTTTGAAGGTTCTCTCTTCAAAAGCGTTAAGCACCTCAAAAAGGTCTTTATGTGATTTTAACCTGTCACAGCTAGAAAAGTATAAAATCCTTAATACTTCTTAAAATTTAAGGCCTTGTGTAAAGTTGTGGCTATAGGTCCATCACTTACTATTCTTGCTCTTTATATCATGAGTGACTTAGAAGTGTCACTTCAGCTATATATTACTGTACCCAAGCTTCTAACATATGAGCCCATATCAGCTAATTGTGTACATATCCACTGTCCCCTTGCCAACAGTTATACTATGCACATTTAAAATGTTAAGAGAATGTAAAGATTTGCATGTCAGGGAAAAAATCATCAAATGGGTGATGTGAACAAGAACTTTTTTTCTTAACTTTTCTCTGCTCTGTCATCCTATCTCTGCAGTTTGCAGTACTTACCAGTGTTTCAGGTGGCATTTTGGAGTAGATGGTTCATTGATCTGTTTCAGTAGGAGAGTCTGGCACAGCAACTTGTTACCCAGCTGCATGTCTAGACTACCTTCCCTACACATTTTGTCTTAAAAAAAAACCAAAACCCACAACAAAAAAGTAAACCCAGATCGCTTTCCCATCTAATTTTAGTTTTATTGCTTATTAGATATGCTTTTGTCTCCTCTAATGCTCCATGTGTTTTCATCACAGCACTGATTATTTTTAATCTTATTTAAACTGTATGATGTAAATGCTTTTGCTGATGCTATTTTAAAATACACTGCTTTTATAAGTAGCTGAGTATCATTAACGTACCAGCTTTAAGTTTAAAATTATTTTTTTTGTATTACTGGAAATTTAAAAATTCTTTTTTCTTAAAATTTTTTGAAGCCAGTTATCCTATTTCTTCCTAAGACCCCTGTTAATTTTTATATGCTTTCTTCAGCCTTCATCATAAAACTAAACTGTGATGAAACTCATCCCTCATTGGATCAAAGAAGGATTTTTCACATCAGTTAGCCAGCTTGACAGCAGCTTTAATACATTTTGCAATGATGGTTATAAGCATGTTGTTAGAACAAATGCTTACACTTTTTAATATTATTCCAATCAAATAATCTTTATGAAGGATTAAAAGGCAAAAGTCCGTAGAGAGAGGAAAAGAAAAGTCTGGTAGATGAATCCTTTGCCTTGCAAACAGTGTGTGAAATCCTTGTTTTAATTCTACTTTAATAACTCCCTTCTGACCTTAAGTTTTTTAAGGCACTATATTTCATTAAAGAAACAGCTCATACGGGCATGACTGAATAAGCTTTAACAGTCTAAACTAGCAGAAACAGTATAGATGCAGATACATAGAAATTACACTGAAAAGGAATGTAAAGAGAGAAATGCTAAAGATCTCAAAGTAAAATCTGAAAATTTTATTTTGAGTAGTTTGTATCTCAAGTTCTTTCTTGATGGAAGCTGACTTCTTTCAGAACAACATGTGAATAGCTGTAGTGAACACCCTTCCCAAGCTTAAGTTCATGGTGTTGAATAGGAGACAATAGGTAAGGCATCATCAGTAAAAACAGACTGTTTTTTATCTGTTGTTCCATATTAAAAGCTTAATTAATGTTTTCAGATGAATACGTATTTTCAGCAGTGGGACCTATATGCAGGTTTTCCACTTATATTATAGGGCCACTGTGTTGATTCTACTTTTCAAGCATCTTGGATATGTTAAAACAACAAATAAGTCACTTAAACGTCACATGCTGAGCATTATCTTTTGGGACTTTTCATTTCCCTACAATCCTATTAACAAGTTGATCAGGTCTGACTGCTAATAAGAACATACTTCTAAGCATCAGATCTGAATGTTAATAAGAACATAGTTCTAAGAAATAGTTAGCAATATTTACTCATTCCTAACAATACTTTAAACATAATTTCTTCAGACATGCATTGTAAGACAGTCAATTCTAGATATTGTTAAAAGACTTAGAAGGATCAGTTCTTCATGTACTCCTTTAGCTATTTACTTATTTTAAATGTTTTCTGGAAAACACAGGCAGCAATCCTGTAAAATCGATGCTCATGTTCCAACAGTAATTAAAAAAAATAGTCCTAGACAGAAATAGTTCACCAGTTTGGAATCAGTGCTACAGTGATTTATACCTGATGTGACACCCTGTAAAATATTTATCTCACAGTATTAAAAAAAACAAAAGCTGTTAAAAATGATCCTATCATATTTTTGTGATATCCATGAAGATAATTCCCTGGGTCCTGAAAATGAAAATCCTTGTGAGAATCAGAAGCTGGTCTTTGAGGCAAGCGGTTGAATGGTACTGAGTAAACACCAGGTGTGATGGTTTGACCCCAGCCAGCACCTAAGCACCCACCAGCTGTTCACTTGCTCTCCCCGCAGTGAGATGGGGGAGAGAATTGGAAGAGCAAAAGCAAGAAAAGCTCATGGGTCATGATAAAGATAGTTTAATAAGCAAAGGGGAAAAAAGCTTTACAGTCCAAACAACAGGTGATGCAAAGGCAATCACTCACCACCTCTCACCAGCAGACCGATGCCCAGCTGGTCTCCAAGCAACAACTACCTTGGAAAGATTCCCCCTCCTTTTTATTGCTGAGAATGATGTTGTATGCTATAGAATTTCTCCTTGGTCTGCTAGGGTCAGCTGTCCCAGCTGTGTTGATTCACAACCTCCTTCCCACTCCCAGACTATTGCCTAAAGGGGGTGCAGGGTCACTCACATTTTATATTAGGAAACAGACCCTGAAAGTCCACAGCACAAACTCTCAGTGTTTCCTTTAATCATGGGTGAAGGTTTAGGCATCTAAACAGTCTGGATGGAAATGGTGGCAAAAGATTCCGGGGGAAGTCTGTGACACAGCCAGGGATGACATTCACTGCTCCTGAGCTATGGCTATAGCTGCAAGATCATACCTGTGGCTGCCTTGATTTCTTACTGTTAGGGGAAGAAGATAAAAATGTTCTCAGTGCTTTGTCTTTTTCTGGAACCACCTCTTTTTCTGATCAAGATGAATAGCCCAATGACCTCTCCAGTACAGGTAAGACACCCTTCAGTTGTAGTAATGCCTCAATTGTTTCTTTTTTTTTTTTTTTTTTTTTTTTTTTTGGGCTGCACTTTACAAGGCAAGAACATACTTTCTAATGTGTTAAATGAGCTGTTCAGAGTAAAAGATGGAAGGTTTTGCTTACCCTGCTCACCCAAGAGAAACTAAGTATTGCATGATATCCTGTGGGGTCTGGATCAGGCAGTAACCTGAGCATTATTTCAGATTTGAAATATTCTTCAGTTATATTGCTAAATCCACTTGCTGTGTCAGAAGGTGAGCGGTAGGTCAGCAGGCCAGACACAGAACATATTCATGTAAAGATGAGAAATGTATTAAAAACCAGTGAAGAGAAGACCACATTTCAGTTTATTAAACACAACGAGAGGACCTTTACAAGAGGGGAGGAATAGATTAGCTCCCAAGAGCAGTGTCATATTTGGAAGTATTGTAAGAAACAGTTTTGATTTTGAGTGAAAATAAACCTTTCCCAAACTTCATAAAAGTTTGATTTTGTTCTTGCTTTCTTAGTTTTTCATTATTTCACCTGTATATCATTATAGTATTGGCAGTATTCTATGCTTCATGAGATATTGGTGTTTTTTCATGTCTCTTAAGAAAGACCTTCTGCTTGGGAAATATGGAGCTTAGGCATGCTGCAGCAGATGTCACTTCCTCTCCAGGGCATCCCACCCTGCTGAGCTGATGAGACGCAGACTCCAATGTTGGCTTGCTCTGGTGATTTGCTCCAGAGGATAATCACACTCCTACCTCAGAGTCCTGCAGTTTTGAAACCTTGGGCTTGTAGCTTCCTGATTTTTCCAAATTTCTCAGTGTTGCAGACTTTAAGGATTGATCCCTGGGGTTTCCATTTTTCCTTCCTTTCCCTTAGTCTACAAGCTAGCAGAACACCAAAGCTATCCAAGAACATGCTTGCCAACCATGGAATTTTGTTAATAATTCAGTACCATTTCTAAGCAAGTTAATGCCCTCCAGCTAACTCATTTTATAGGTCAGTGATACTGAAAAATGACATTGCTACGTTTGAGGATTTGAAGTCAAATATTTTTGACCGGGAAATCTAAAAGAGTAATTTTTAATGTTTTGTTTTAATGGCTTACCATGTAAGCATTCATAATTACCTTGATTAACAATCATTGTACTCAGTGGCATTTATCACATATGCAAACCAATAAAATGTCATCAGACTTTGTGCAGTAGAAGTAGAAGCTAGGTGCCACAACATTGACATATTAATCTGTATTGGGTTTTCGTGGCAAGGTTCTGGTAGCAGGGGGGCTACAGGATTGGCTTCTGTGAGAAGCTTCTAGAAGCTTCTAGAAGATAGACAGGTGGTTTCAGAATCATGTTCCTGTGGCAGACACCACCGAGAATGAGGCACCGTGGACCCAGGTGACTCACAGGAGCAGGATTCCACATCAGCCTGCACCCTCCACCATCACAATCAGAAACAGATACGAAGCCTTAATGACTGAGGACACCCATGAGCAAGGTCTGCAAAGTCCCCAGCAAGGGAAAACTGTACCAGCAACACACAGGGGACATCCTAAAAAGAAACGACAAGTGCTCGTGGTGGGTGACTGTCTGTTGAAGGGTACTGAGGCACCCATCTGCTAACGTGACAGGGAGTCACACGAGAGGTATGCTGCCTTCTAGGAGCCAAGGTTCGAGACATGGATGAGAGGGTGCCGCAACTCATCAAGAGAATGGACTACTATCCACTGCTACTATTTCATGTAGGCATGAACAACACTGAGAGCTGTAACGTGGGTAAAATCAAGGAAGACTTTTGAGCTCTGGGGGAGCAAGTGAAAAATATTGGAGGCCAAGTTATCTTCTCCTCCATTTTGCCAGCTGGAGGGAAGGGAGCAGCCAGAAACAGGTGCATAATGTATATCAACTCCTGGCTACGTGGCTGGTGCCACCGTGAGGGGTTTGGCTTTTATGACAATGGGGTGTTCTTCAATGATGATAACATGCTAGGGAGGGATGGAATCCACCTGTCTAAAAGTGTGAAGGGAATCTTCAGCAGTAGGCTGGCTAACTTGGTGTGGCAGGCTTTAAACTGAAGGACTTGGGGGGTGGGATCCATTGCGAAAACACTCACACCAGCACATCCAGCAGGGGAGTAAGTCAGGCCAAGCAGTGTGGTGATAAAGGTTCCTTAGCTGGCTCCCAAGAGGTGAAACAGAAGAGTAATTACCTCAAGTGTATGTATACAAATGCACACAGTCTAGGTAACAAACAGGAGGAACTGGAGCTCCATGCCCACTCAGAAAGGTACGACATCATAGGAGTAACTGAAACATGGTGGGACAACTCAAATGACTGGGGGATTGCAATGGACAGGCTCTTTCATAAGGACAGGCAGGGTAGAAGAGGTGGAGGAGTTGCACTCTACATTAAAGAAAACCTTGAATGTATTGAAGTCAGCTATGGTGACTGCGATTACTCTATCGAATGCCTCTGGGTTAAAGTCAAAGGGGTCATCTCCAAGCAGGACCTCACAGTGGGCATCTGCTATCGACCTCCTAACCACAATGATGATGCCAACGAAGCGATACTTGGGGCACTAAAGCAAGCTTCTGGCCAACAGAACCTGGCCCTGGTGGGTGACTTTAACTACCCGGACATCTGCTGGAAGAACAGTATGGCAGCTCGCATGTCATCCACCAAGTTCCTGGAATGTACAGAGGACTGTTTCCTGGTACAAATGCTAGATGTGTCAACCAGGAATGAGGTACTGCTGGACTTGCTATTCACAAACCGAGAAAGCCTGCTTTGTAATATCTCTGTTAGCGATAGCCTTGGCTGCAGAGATCATAATATTTTGTAGTTTGGGATCCTGCTGAGTGTGCTGAAGGTCAGCTCTAAGACAAAGGTCCTGGATTTTAGAAGAGCAAACTTCAGTTCACTCAGGGCTCAGTTGGGAGGGATTTGATGGGAAGCTTCTATGGAAGACAAAGGAGCTAGTGAGTGCTGGGTGTTCTTCAAGAACAAAGCAAAGCACGAAGCTGATTTATGCAAAGGAAAAACAAAGGAAGCACAAAACCAATTTATTCCCTACAAAGGAAAGGGAAGTAAGCGGAGCAAGAGGCCCCCTTGGCTCAACCATGACCTCCTGGGTCTACTCAAATCCAAAAGGGAAGTATACCAGATATGGAGAAGTGGAAGATTATCCACCGAGAGCTGCAAGGGCATTGCCAGAGCGTGCAGAGATGCAGTTAGAAAAGTAAAAGCCCAGCTTGAATTGAAACAGACTGTAGATGTCAAAAATAACAAGAATAGTTTCTTCAGACATGTCAACCATAAGCAGAAACAGAAGGGAAACATAGGCCCACTGTTAAACAGAAAAGGAGAGCCAATCACCAATGATGCTGAAAAGGCAGAGGTCCTCGACACTTTCTTCACTTCTGTCTTTACCAGCACTGCTGGGTCCCAGGCTTTGGAAATGAAATTGCCAATTGATCCAAACACCAACCCACCATCAGTGAAGGAAGATTTAGTACAGGAATTACTACAGGAGCTTGACCCCCACAGATCAATGGGCCCCGACAACATCCACCCAAGGGTGTCGAGAGAGATGGCTGACGTCATCGCAAGGCCACTCTCCATAATCTTCGAGAAGTCATGGAGAACAGGGGATGTCCCAGAGGACTGGGGGAAGGCAAATGTTACCCCTATCTACAAGAAAGGCTTGAGGAAGGATCCGGGTAACTATAGGCCCATCAGCCTTACTTCTAATCCCTGGGAAAGTTACAGAATGAATCCTCCTGGGAGCCATCAAAAGTCAAATGAAGCATGTGATTGGGAAAAGCTAACGTGGCTTCACTAAAGGCAAATCGTGTTTGACAAACATGGTGGCCTTCTATGACAAAGTGACTTGCCTGGTTGACATAGGGCAGGCAGTGGACATTGTTTACCTGGACTTCTCCAAGGCCTTTGATACAGTCCCCCACAGTCTCTTCCTGGAGAAATTAATGCGTTATGGCCTAGACAAGTGGTCTGTGCAGTAGGTGGGGAACTGGCTGACAGGCCGCACCCAAAGGGTGGTGGTAAATAGCTCTTTTTCCAAGTGGCAACCTTGGAGTTCCAAGTGGCAACTAGTGGAGTCCCCCAGGGATCAATATTGGGCACAATGTTATTCAATATCTTTATAATTGATCTGGATAACGGCATCAAGTATAGCCTGATGAAGTTTATGGATGACACCAAACTGATCGGGGAAGTAGACACTCCAGATTGCCTGACAGAGCCAATGCCAGCTTGTTCCAAGATGGACCTGCCACTGGCCAAGGCTGAGCTCATCGATGATGGTGGTAGCGTCTCTGGGATAACATAGTTAAGAAGAGGAAAAGAAGTGGAGAGCAGCAGCGGGGAAAGTGGACTGAGAATGTGTCAGAGAAACAACTCTGCAGACACAAAGGCCACTGAAGAAGAAGAGGGAGGAGGTGCTCCAGGCACAGGAGCAGAGATTCCCCTGCAGCCTGTGGTGAAAACCATGGTGGAGCAGATATCCACCTGCAGCCCATGGAGGACCCCACACTGGAGTAGGCGGATGCCTGAAGGAGGCTATGACCCCATGGGGACCCTTTGCCGGAGCAGGCTCCTGGCAAGACCTGTGAAACCCTGGAGAGGAGCCCACACTGGAGCAGGTTTGCTGGCAGGACTTGTGACTCTGTGGGGTACCCACGCTGGAGCAGTCTGTTCCTGAAGAATTGCACCCCATGGAAGGGACCCACCTGGATCAGTTTGTGAAGAACTGTAGCCTGAGAGAAAGACCTACATTGGAGAAATTCATTGAGAACTGTCTCCCATGAGAAGGACCTCAGGCTGGAGCAGGGGAAGAGTGTGAGGAGTCCTCCCCCTGAGGAGGAAGGAGCAGCAGAGACAATGTGTGACGAACTGACCAGAATCCGCATTCCCCATCCCCCTGCACCACTTGGAGGGAGGAGGTAGAGAAAATTGGGAGTGAAGTTGATCCTAGGAAGAAGGGAGGGCTTGGGGGGAAGGTATTTTTAAGATATGGTTTAGTTCCTCATTACTCTACTCTAATTTGATTGGCAATAAATTAAATTAATTTCCTGGAGTTGAGTCTGTATTGCCCATGACGGTAACTGGTGAGTGATCTCTCCCTGTTGTTATCTTGACCCATAAGCCTTTCACTACATTTGCTCTCCCCTGTCCAGCTGAGGAGGGGGTGTGATATAGCAGTTTTGGTGGACACCTGGTGTCCAGCCAGGGTAAACCCACCCCATAATTCAATTACTAGGCAAAATGAAAGTTTCTGTCAAGTTCAAGAAGAATCTTGCGAACTGCAAAAACTCAAATGTTTGTGACATCTGCGGTGAGGAAACTAAAGCCTTTGTCTATTTAGACTATGTGGCATGGCAGACTGGTGGTATGGCTTGCAATACTGCCTTTTAGGACCTGACTTCTGCTGATGTTCATTATCCAGCTGTACTGAAACACCACCTGAGCCCATACCTATGGTGCATCTTTCACCACTAGAGGGCAAACATATCAGACACGATTGCATAAGTGTTGAAATCACCAATTTTATTTGTGATTTTGCTTAATTACATAACATCTTTTAGAATTAGGGCTAGTGTATGGTTTTTCATGAGGTTCCATAAAGATACGTGTAGAAAAGAATAATAAAAGGTAGTTCTTCTATTTGTTCGCTAGAGTTTTGGGGGTTTGGGTTTTTTGGTTGGTTTGTTTGTTGTTTTTTCTGGGTAGAAGATCCCAAAGAATCTCAGACAACTGTTGAAACATCATTAACTGAAATTTAATCACTTTTAGGAAATTGGAGGGAAGGAAGAAAAAAGGAAGGAAGATAATTTTGAAAGGAAACAGAAAACATTTAATCCTACAATTTTCAGGATATGTTAAAACAAACACTACTAGGACCAATCATAGGATTTTAGCAGAAAAAGGTTATAACCTTCCCACAGACGATCCTTCATACAAAACTTGAAATTTATTGCAAACTAAATTCATATTTGTAGCCTTGTACAAATGGTTATATGCAGTTACTAACATTCAAAAACAAGGTTTAATAGTATACTGATCAAACAGAAAATAATACAGCTTGTTAACTTTATATAAAACACAATGTCTAGTCAATTTTGACTAGAAAACATGGTGAGTTTTCCACATGTAATCACAAACTCAATAGAAATAAAAATCCATAAGGTCCAGCTTTTAAACAGATTGTCACCCTTCCTAGTTAGCCAAAAAAAAAAAACCCACCAAACCCCAAAACACCCCAAACCAAACCAAAAACCCTAAAAAGCTAAAAGATATTTAAATAGTGCATAAATATTTCATACAGTAATGCAGTCTGGATTACAAAGTGTTTGAAAGACTTCAGTTTTCGAATAGTGCACAAACTCATACAGGATATCTTTCATTCTAAAGTAAGCTTAGGCATAATATATGCATGCTGACATGTAGCATTGATTTTTCCTTATGTATGGATGTATTAATTTTTAAAGTTCACACAGACAAATGTGCACCTTTCAGAAGCAGAAACAAGCAAATGAATAAGATCCTCAGTAGAAACCTCCATTATGAAACTTAATGGATGGGTCCATTTAAAAAAATAATTCATTTTTGTAGTTTTTAAAAATAGTTTTGTAAAGGATGGCACCTTATCTTATACTGTCGTATATACAGATTTTACATACACAATGTTGCTTTAAGTTTTAACCCTTTTTCAAGAGAAAACTTTATTTCTACAAGTGATATTTTATGAATTCAATAGCTGGAAGCAATCAGCTTTTGATGCTGTTTTTTTCATTGAAACAGTAAATAAATAAAAAAAGCAACAAACAAATTCAACCCTGTAGCAAGTTCATTACAGGCAAGTTTAAAACCAGTGCCTACTGTGTATTTTCAATAGCACCAAAAGCAACAGAATATATATTATGCAAATTATTTAGAACTATTCATCACAACATAGGAATTGCAGTAAGGGAGTGTGCTCTCTTGCAAACTTAAAATGCAGAGCAGTCTTATTCATCTATCTCTCTGGCTCGCCCAGCCCGACACCAGACTTTCATCAAATTCTACAAAACAGCTCAAGCTTTTACATCTTGGAATTTTTATTGTCGCTGCATATATTGCTGAAAAAACACATGATGGAAATGACACTTTTGCAGTGTGATTGCTAATTGTCATTCCCATTACTACGGCTACACAAAACATAGGCAAACAGAGATTTTCCTCCCAAGTGATATCCGCTCACGTTGGATATGCTTATTTATTTTGTTAAAGGGATATTTCCTCCAGGCCCTTCAAATTTTGTTTACAGAAGAGTAGGGATGCTTCATATCATTCAGGAAGAAAGCCCTAGATTGATAATTGTTTACTTGGGGAAGGAGGGTTGTTTGGTTGTTTGGTTCGGGGGTTTGGGGTTGTTTGTAGTTTTGGTGGGTTTTTTTGAGACTAATAATCCTATTAAAGGACTTTAGACAGAGATTAATAACAGCTTAAAAACCTCCATCTCATTAAGATTTCTTCGGTTGCTACTGGAATTAGAAAATGAGATAATGGAAATGCCAACTGTGATTCCACCAACTCTTCTGTTAAGGGGAAAACAACTTCATTTACTAACCAATACAAATAAATCTACTGGTAATTAGACCATTGCCCTATTAAGATACAAAAATAAAGCCAAATATTGACAATCTAAATGAATGGATCTGGTGTTATATACTTTCTGGGTCTTGTCTGATTAGCAGTTGTTTAAGTTAACAACTAGTAGAGTAAGCTTTGGACTACTTAAGATGTTTTATGGGAGGTAGTCCAGAATCCCCTTCATTGATTTGCTGGGACTGTTTGGAGTGAATGCAAAAATGTCCTGTAGACTTTCACACATACAACTGAATTGTCAAACCTAACGTGAAAATGGAGTAACAGTTACAAGGCTGTTTATTTCAATTTCTGTGAGGCTGAATGTATAATGGAGGCGTGACAGCTATATCTCCTCAGCCAGGCTGTGATTCTGAGAACTTAAATTCAGCTTTGAAGAAGTGATTCACTCTTACTCATAACAAAAGGTTAAGTTTTGTGACAGCATTTGACAGAGAGTGGGATTAGGTGAAGACGGTAAAGAAGGAAGCTTCTCTGCAAATGTACATTATATAGAATAAGCTGCAAAACAGAACAAAATTGTCACTTTTTAAGAAAAAACACTTAAAGATGGTAGCCACATAACATCTTTTCTATAATTACACTTTGTGCTGATGGCAGTATTTGACTGGTTGAGTAGTTCATCTCCTTCCTCTGGAGACTGTACCTGATTGCTGATCTTGTGAATGAAACTAGTATGAGTACTGCATATTTTTACTGTTAGAGATGTCACAAGGCAAAGCACAAAGCTGTAAGTTGTCAATGAGTCAGTAGCAGAGTGACATTACCTACAAGTTCTTTTGAAATTGCAGAAACAAAATGGTTTTGCAGATAAATTGCCGTATATAGTAATACTAGTATAATAATGATGATAACACAAAAAATAATCATAAAGATCAGGTCCCAAGTACTTACAGTTTGAAAAACAAAGTGAAAATCAGCTTTTTATCCAAAAAGTCTACTGAAGGATGTGTCTTAAAATTTAAAATAGGGTAAGAAAATAAGTCACTTCAGAGTGGATTTTTTAACTTGTTTTTTCAGCCATGTTTCCCCTTGCATTATTTAGTTGTCCTTATGTTAACCAACTAATTCTGTCAAAGGAAACTTTTAGATGCAGCTTTTAGACTACAGTAATGAGACTTCTACATAGTCTCTCAGTATGCCAGACAGAAGTGGAAATATTGATTGATTGATCACCCAGGAACGCTTACTGATGTTGTCTTGGTGATAAAGTGAAACTTGAGAGCAAAGATGAGAAAACCCACCTGCTGAGCTTGCCCAACGTATTAGCCAGTGCCAGTGCAAATCCTGCTTCAGTTCTAAAACCATTAAGTATTAAGTGCCCACACTTTAAAAACATCTGAAATACAATACATCCTTCATAAAGAAGCGATCTGATTTAAAGGTAGATTTCAGTTTTGGACTTAGGTGTTGGACTTGTGGTCCGGAAAGACACTGCCTCTCAAAAGCAGATTTTTAGGCATATTTTTCCTACTTTCTTAATTTACTGGAACCTGGGAGCTGGTAGTTTCCTTTGTGCCAGTGGATGGAACAGCTCCGTCACTGCCTCAGCTCATCCGTTCTCAACAGCATGTGTGGGACATGACCAACATTACCTCCTCAGCCACACCATCCACTGACAGCCTCCTTCAGGGAGGCAGCAGAGCATCTAGCATCTATCCCAACCTCTGCAGTGAGGCATATGGTTATTTTGGATGTAGTGTGATCAGGAGATTGTTTATTTTTATGCCTTATTACTCCTTTTCTATGAAAATGTGATTTACTCCTTACCTCTAGAAAAACAGCAGTGTGTTTGAAATAAAAATAAAACCTAAAGCTTTCTTACCTATAACTTTCAGCTAACCATGCTTTAGGTAAAGGTCCACACAGGTGTTCTTGAGAGACTGTCAAGGCTGATATATTGGCCAGAACATTCAGTGCTGAGTGAACAAGACATTATTTTTATCCCAGGAGCTGTGTACAGTTTCCTCAAGTCTTACCAACCCAGAAAACAACAGATCAGAAAAGGGCAAATCATGTTACTATTAACAGGCTGTCAAACTGGTCATACAGGTGAATGAGTATATAGGTAACGTAATTATTTTCATGATTGGAAATAATTGCCTATTACAATTTTTAACTACACACTGAAGGTATGTGTTTATTTTTTCTAAATCTCATTCCTAGCTAACCAGTCTAGAATAATTCCCTCAGTAACTCCATCATCATCATCCATCTTAGGTGATCTTCCCCCTCAAAACCAGGAAGTACTTATTTAAGAGGCTTCCTAGATACTGGCAAAGGTGGTAAGATACATAAGACTGAAATAATTAAGGTATAATTTTCAGTGAGTAGTCTTTTACATCTTTTCATTGTGTTATATGCTACCTGGTTTTGATTACATAAAAGCTGGTACAATGGAAAAAAAGCCACTATACTAGTTTTACTCCAAGAAATACTTTTTTTTTTTCATTTTTTCTGTGAATGCAGAACCCTTTATAGCATTTAAACACATTACCTTAAGGTCTGGTAACCAGTTCAGATACAAGTTTTAAGTCTTACTAGAAGCATAATATTCACTGGTCTAGCAAACAGATCCTCATTTTAGTCTGAGGTTGTGCTCATCCAGTCTAATCTTCTATGATAGATAAGGCACAGAATTTCCCCTTCTAATTCCTTCCTGCTGCCCAGAAACTTTTACTTAAACACAGAAACTCTGTGTAAGAAAAGTTGTACAGGCTCTTTTCTACCTCTCCTACCACTGCTTATCTCAAAAACAGCTTGGTCTGGAAACTTCACGTTTATTGCATTAACTAAGCCTGAAGGTGAACTATGCACAAGGGTATATGCTATGTGGCTAATTTAAAAATTATTTGCTAAGGAAAAAGAAATTAACTTCTGGATGCTATGCAAAATCCATGCAAAGGTAATGGCTTTAATGAAGAGTTCTTAACAGCCTGCGGGATTCACAATCTCTTTGCTCAGTGTCACAGCAGATCATGGTAGCATACATGCCCAATTGTCACTATTTACGCAGCACAAATCCTTATTATTCAGTATTTCCCTCCACTTTATCCTTACAAAGATGTCTCCCAAGACAGCATATTTCAAAGGATTTAATAGTGGGTCTCACTGCCTCATTTCCCAAATTCCCTGACTTAGAGCTTTCAGATTTTGTCAAGCAGACAAAATTTGCAGAAGTATAAGAACCTTGGTTCAGGTGGTTTTGGTCCTGAGGTTTAAAAATTCTTCCTCTAAGATCTTTAATAATTACAAGAGTACCAACAACGGTAATAGTAGTAGTATGCCTTGAGGTACTGACTCAGCAAAGTACTTCTATGTTTATTATTTTCTATATACTTATCTGCATTTGTAACGATACTTAAAGCTTGTGCATTTTATGGAAAAAACCTCACCCTCTTTTTTTTTTTCAGTGATGCAGGTTGCAAAAGTGAAAAACCTGTAAGATATATTAATTCACATACACATAGAATCACATCATATCAGCGTAATAGTTGATCTAGTGCACGGTGTGACATGTCAGATGGCGTATCCATCTGACCAAAGATGTTTTGGAAGAAGATACAAGGAGACCTGTAATGGAAAAATCTGTCCATGCAGAAATTTTTTCTCATTTCAGGCACATACCTCAAAGCATGAAAGTCTATTCATTTTAAAAGTAACCATGCATTTTCTCATGGCTCATATAGAAAGCTGGGCTTTCCTGTTCATCCTGCCTATCGTTATTTTCTTTCTACTTTGAATGCCAGCATTTTGGGACAATGTTTATTCCTGAATTGTGCTGAACACTTTCAAGTTCTAATTTAGCCAAACATACTGCTGATGAATTTAAATAAGAACTAACGTAACAGGTCTAAATCTCTTCACATCTAGATTTCAATTGTGGTCTGAGCTTTACTATTTTTATTGCTTTCTATAGGAATTTAGATACTAAACCAAACAAATGTAAGCTGTGAGATAGGAAATATTTAAGTCTTGGCCTCAGTTATGTGATTCTGGTCCTAATTCACAACCTGAAATTCAATCACAGTGCAAATTTACCCCACCTAAAAGTGTGCGCTTATTGCAAGTGAGTGTGCAAATAAGCTGAACACCATGATCATAAATTCTGTTGCATTAGTAAAAAGAGATAGGCAACTTATGGCTACATCTTCGGTATTCCGAACCAACTCTCAAACGTATCTCTGGCCAGTGACAAGAGAGAAACTAAAATGACAGGGCTCGTTAATTAAGCTTTTAGTTAGATGCCTGAACTTAGATGGGTTGGTTCAAGACCTTTGTGTCCCATCATGAAATTCAGTATATTTTGATTCAAGGAAATGGGATTAATGATGAATTCAGGATCCTATATTAGGAGATGCCAAGTATACTGATCTGCGCATATAATTACTCTCACACAGCTTGCCTAAGAGTTTAATTTAAGAGAAACCAAAGTCTCTTGTAAAAAGATTTAATAGGTTTCGTATGGTGCTAAATATTTTTTCCTCATCATTCTTTCTAAATGCCAGTGATAGATAACCTAACCCACCCTCAGAATGTCTCTTAGCTGCTGTTGTTTTATATTGCTTTTTAATATTAAGCATGCTCTTTAATTAGGTAGTTCATAGGGTACTTCCTTTGACATAAGAACTGGTAGTAATTCTATTTCTTCTTTGATCTTATTCTTCTTCTAATCTCCTAAAGACTGCCATAGGATTTACAGCAAAGTGCTGTATGCGTCTCATAATTTAAGGATGCTGTAGTTGACTTTCATACACTTACAGTGTTTTTTTGCTTCTTCTTAATTAAAACATTTATATAGAATAATTTACTGAAACATAGACTCCATTATGACAGTTCTTATACAAATGCTTTAAATTACTCACATTTGTAACAGGTAAATATTTATCAAAGTGCACGAAACTGTGCTACCCTTGCTCATACAAATGTATTTTAAGCCATTTTTCCTGTACATTTAGCTAAATATCAGTAGTATTTACATATGATCATAATTAATAACTACAATACTCAGGAAAATTTTTGTTTTTTAAAAAGGTTATTTTATTTAAACAGAAAATTATGTTTTTAAAAATGCATTCATTTCTTTAAATTCCCATAAATATGACCCTAGAAAGCCTGCTGCTGTACTAGCGCATCTTCCACTGGATCTGTATTTATTGGAAAGGTCTGTTGGTAGTAAAGAAATTTATTACTATATATGTCCTTGTAGAGATGATAAGTGATACTGAAACATGCATAAAGGGACAAACCAGAACCCCACGTCTGTGTTTGTGTTTGACTTTTGATGGGTAATTAGGTTGAACAGAAGTACCTGCTTTGCAGTTTGCATTGGACATGAAACTTGCCATGTAGTCAGTGATGGAAAACTTACAGTTTTCAAAAGTGATTTTGTGTTGCAGAGCTAGCTTATATACGTGCTACTTCCAAAGTCCATAAGTGGTACCATCAAAGTCACTAATGTTATTACACTTGTTCTATTTTCATCATAATTTAATCATATGAAGTCTCTTTTTCTACCTTCTTTTTCTTTTGTTTGCAAACAGACTGTATTTGAAGCCATCAAAGCTGTTTTACTGATCAAGAACCACACTTAACTCAGTCAAAAGAAGTCATTTGGAAAGGTATTTCAAACTCTCTCCTGGAATGTAAGGAATTACTTTAAACTGCAGTAAAATTAACTGAGGCTGCTTTAGAACAAGTTAATATGTAATATTTCCTCAATAAATAGAATCACTTCAGCCCAGATAGATTCATCCTGTCCTCCTCTTACACAGGTAACATACATTTCTTTGTGGATAATGTCTTGTGTGTGCGCATGCACATATGTATGTGTGTATTTACTTTAGCATCCTGTAATGTCTTTCAATGACAATGTTATTTCTTACTTGGATTTTTAATTTGATGAAAAATACAGTATAATATCAATTTTATGACTTTTTTCAGTATGTTCAGGTTTATCTTGGCAACTCACACTCCTTTTGTTTGCATTTGTTTCGTTTTTTTTTTTTTTAAATTTTTCGTTCCCCTCAGCCTTTTTCTCAATTAACATTTTTTGTTCTGGTATCAGGTTACTCCATTCCATTTGAAATGATATGTTTCCTATGAAGAAATAATCATTTCACAAGAGATTTAGAAGAGAATTCTATGAAGCTAAGAGGAGACTGATGAGGGGCAAAATCCAGGGCTTTAAGAAAATTAGTTTGATCTTCAAAGTTATTCTGAAGTATAAATGCTAAGACAAACCTCTGAATATGGTATAAACAAGTGAATTTCTTACCTGTGTGGGTAAATCATCCTCTTGTCCATCAATCTAAACCTTATATGAGACTCTGAGGAAAAGGTAGGGCACATCTCTGTCTTTGGCTGAAGATCATGGCTAGGCAAGATGCTGTGAGAGTCAGCCTCCCTTTGAGATGTAGGGCTACTGTCAGTCCTCTGCACACTTTGGGTACCACATAGTATCAAACAGCAGAATATGCTATCTCCCTCTCTGCCTTTTCTTATTTCTTACTGCAAATTACTTTAAAGGTGAAATCAAAGGTAAAATTGCTATCCAGTCATTACACAGATACACTAAATACATGTGTGTACTTTTCCACCTTTTCCCATTTACTACTAGGTTTTGCCCTATCTGTAATTGTGAGAAAATGGGGGGTTTTTGAATGAAAGTGAAGATGAAAAACATTCTTCTACTGGTTTCTAGATTATCTTATTTCATGCTTCATTTTCAGAAACTCTCGCTTACTGAAAATTGAAGGCGATATAAACAGCATAACTATTCTGAACATAATCTGAATTTGTATTGACCACAGTTCGATTTTTGGCTGTGCATAACTTAAAACCTTTAGCGCAGGATCCAGGACTCTAAAGCCACATGCTAACAAAAAATAGTGATTTCTCAGCATGCATCGGTTTGATGGAGGTGACCATGTGATTGTATTGAAATGTGCTAGTGCGGTGTCTGATTCAATATGCTTGTTTTGCACATGCACGTGGTTCTGTAAAGGTTTTAGATAAAAGTTGATGAGGTCTGCACTAAACTCTGCAGCTAGATGGACAGTTATTCTAAATGCTGCAAGAAGCTCAATAATAATAAATAATTATAATATAGGTTATAACAACAGTAATAACAACAATAGTTTGAAGTTGGCTCAGGACAAAACCTGGAACACTCCTTCCAGACTTTGTGGATTATCAGTTCCGATATCAGATTTGGACCTTCTTGTGTTCTTGTCCTCATTGGTCAACAGTTATCTTTTCTAATAAGACGAAAAAATAAACAGACATAGTAATATGCTCATGTAATGCAGTGATCACATATTTAATTAAGTGTCTGAACATATTTGCTACAGATCAATTATGAATTTCTCAGACACGTGAGAAAATAAGTATTGTCTGAGGAACAAGTTGTAATGAAAACTGGGAAAGCAAGTTTGTTGGGGTTTTTATTTTCTGGTTTTTCTTTATTTTTTCCCTCTCTGCATTCTGAATATAATAATTGTCAGAAAGAGAAATACATTTCTAATTTAATCTGAATTTCCTTATATTCCAAGTCTCTGCTAACACCAAACAATTCAGATATCTTATTCTTAGGAAAATATTTTAAGAAAGAAAGTACGATATAATTGCATTTAGGCTGAAATGCATCCATATGGATGACAACAACTGTAAAAAGAATAGATTCACTTTTGTCAACAATCTAACAATTTCTATTCATGAATAACTTATGCTCCATTTATGCTCAATTTCTGTCTAAGTTCCACTGGAAAGTTATACAACACACCTTTTGCATATAAATTGTGCTATGAAAAAACCCCGCACAGAGTGGAGAGCTGAAAAACCTGATACTTGGGGATACCTCAGATGTTTATGACTAGCCTGATTCATGTGGCACCT
The DNA here is from genome assembly GCF_949628215.1 of Phalacrocorax aristotelis. Classification (NCBI taxonomy): domain Eukaryota; kingdom Metazoa; phylum Chordata; class Aves; order Suliformes; family Phalacrocoracidae; genus Phalacrocorax; species Phalacrocorax aristotelis. Next base: position 36,986,667 of record NC_134276.1, on the reverse strand, counting down.
GAAAAAACAAGTCAGGTGTGTGGTGTTCAGACTAATGACCCTCCAATGCCTTTCTCTGGACTGGCTGTTACTTCATTAGTATTCAGCACCTACCATAGCTTGAAAGAACAATAATGTTAAACTAGAAAAAAAGGAAAACATGCTGTTCCTTAATTGTGCTATGGCCTTCTTATGGAAAGGATAAACACCTAAAATGAAATAAATTGTAACTACAAGCTTTATATCATTAACAGTAATGCTAACTAATTAAATGCCATGTTAATGTTTGTTATCTAATGTAGGAAATAGCTGAAGAAAAGGACAGGAATGAGAAGAGGAAGAAAGGAAAGAAAAAACAAGTGCAAATAGCCAAGGAGCAACAAGAACATAGATAGCAGAGAAGCACTTATGGCTAATTGTGCAGAGACAGTGAGGGGAGGGGGAGGAAAAAAGCGACAACAAACAAATCAACAAATAGAAACACTCAGAGCCAAAATCCTAACACAAATAGATATTAAAAGGATAATGCTTTCCTGTACTAGATAACAACTACCAGCATTGCAATTCACTTTCAGAAATAGGACAGGTTTATCAAGAAAACATCTTGCTGCTATGCATGCAGAACTTTTTGCTCGGTTTCCTCCCAAAGACTGAGTATGGTAGTGTTATTCCTAATATTATTTAGTTTTCTGTTAACATATTTTTTTTTCACAGTTTCACAAGAAACAGTCTTGTGCAAATATATTTTGTGCAAAAATATTTTAAGAACATTTTTCTACCCATCTGTTTTCTGAGGTGAAAAAAGTAATATATTTTCATCTACAATAACTAATGTAGATCAGTCCTTAAACATTTTCAGAGTGAAATGAAATTTAATAACTGTGCTTCTATCTGATTTTACATAGTATGCTGTGCTTTCCATGATATTTAATTGCATTATGTACTTTACAACACAGAAGTGTCATTAAAGAAAATGTTATCTAGTTCTTTTTACAGGAGAGTAATTAGTGTATGTCAGTGAAACCCGTAACTTTGCAGTGAAATCAATGTCATTTTTTTCCCTAGCATGTACTTGTATTACTCATAAATGCATCATTCATGATTGCTTAAAAGAACCTACAACTATAATTGTCTTTATCATAGATTAACAAGAAAAAAAATTAAAAGAACAGAATCTCACATTCACATATTTATCTCCTTCTTTCAGAGCAACATCTTATGGTTGTAAGGAAAAAAGAAAAAAAGTCACATACAAATCTCACAAAACAGAAGCCAATCTTGAGAAAGTGAATGAAAGCTCAAATATTTAACTTTTTGATTCAGAACAATTTATTGCACACATAAAACCTAAAAACACTCCAACCAAAAACCACACAGAGAGAATTTCTTTACATGAAGGTGATTGCAAAAGTCACGTTCCTGAGGGTTTGAGACGGCATCACGTAGACCAGAGCTCTCCTCATCAGGGCAGATGAGGGATTGGGAGGGTGGAGGCAGGGCCAGCTGCAGCCTCCAGAAGAGGAGCCCCAGCCCTGAACTGCTCAGGGCAGTGGCTCACAGTTGTGCAGGGTAACATCACCAGCACAGGTAGTCCTGTCTGGATACAGTCCGTAAGCCAAGAATGGGAGGAGATGGGTGAAGATTCCCTGTCCGGGTGGGGCTAGGCGGGGCTGGCAGAGGAGCTCCTGGGACTCCTGACTCTTTGCTGCTTATCTGCAGCTGGATGATTCACAGATCCTTTTGCACAGCCCAGGTTGTGTAAAGTTGCACTACTGATAAAGAAATTTATGGGTTTTTTCAATATCTTGTCATTTTTTTTTGTGCAAGCACTGGGGATTTTCAGTACTTTTACATCGTTTTTAAGGGACAGTGTCAAAACAGCTGTCACTGTGATTTAAATGACTCGATTTGTTCCAATTTATGTACATGCAATAGCTGAACTTGAGTGCACATACTTTTAACTGTTTTAGTCAAAGTAGATCAAGATAAAGCTTATGCTAGTGTTAAGATAGCCACAGGTTTGGTTTTTGTCTTTTTTCTAATATCAGGTATGCGATGTCGTTTTAATATTATGACATGCTAAAACGGAGTAATTTATATACAGAGAAGTCATATTTCAGCTCAATTTTAGGCAGTTAAATGTAAATTTTAGCTAACTAGAAAAGAAAAATGTTAAAAAACAATTATCAGCAATACCTAAACTGTATTATCTGAACTCACACAAGTTTGTGTGTAAGCAATGTTTTAAACATGCCTATGAGGAAATGTTTTAATTCTGTGAAGCTGTAGTCAGCGTAGTGAATCTTTTCTCTAAAGCAGAGAAGTAAATTTCTCATGTAGTTTATTCTTCTGTATTGATCAGATACAGCAAATGAAGATGCCATCTTATCTTCTATTTTTATGCCCCCACCACTACATTTGTGAGATTTCTGATGGGAAAATCAGCACAAGGATTAACTGGAATGATATTTTAGCTAAGGTAATATTTACATAGTTTGAAATAAGCTTTTAAAAAAGAGATATTGTCTCAAAAAGGTCTAGTAGAATAAAAGCAAAAAGATCTTCTTGTAAACAGAAACCCAAACTATTTTGTACACAGTAAAAAATTTCTAAAATCCTCTAAAATAATGGTGTAAATTATTGCAGAAATAGCATTTAAATAGCTGTTTCTTTAGATGGCTATGCTGGCATTTATAAAGATTATGGACTACGGTCAAATTTTATTTTCCATTCCTTGCTGCTTTGGGGACTTTGATTGTTTCTAAATATACGGAAGAAAACAATTTAAAAAGCTTTACCTCTGGAGGTATAGAAATAAAGCATTTCAGAACTGCTAGTATGAATTATAGGGTTTTCAAAAGAGGGAAAAAAAAAAAGTAAAGAAGAGAAGAATCACACAGGAAGCTTCAAAAGGAAAAGATAGATTTCACGGGGCATCTGTTTAGCCAGCTCTAGTTAAAAATGGCATTCAGCTGTAAAACATCAATATGTCAGGCTCATTACTAATATAATTTTTATGACAGCGTAACATATTGTGAAGACATGATCCTTTTCCATTTTCTTCAGCCCCATTCAACTGCTTGTCCTAGTCACAGATCCTCTTTCAGTGAACCATTTTTTGGTGAAAAACTGAAATCTCTATGCCCGTAATTTAGGCTAACCAGCAGATTTGCCTTATATTCTGCAATTACCATTCAAGTAAATAATCTCCCACTGTTAAGTATTCTGCGAAACTACTAGTATCCCAGTGTGGCCCAGATGGTAGCATGCACTACAGGGGACTTTACTGAATCCAGAATTTCTGGGCTACTGTTACCTGTAGGAATTTAGACTGCAGCATGCAGAACAGAGTGAATTAATGAGAAGATTTAAGTTACATATTTATATACGTATGATTTTGTACAGGCAGGCAGAATTATGTTGCATAAAATCCCTTTCATTTTACTAAAAATTTTAATTGTACTTCCATGTATGCAGCCCACCACAAGTTTATGCAATACCTGAAGTTTCAATAACAGTAAAGTGAACTTCTCTGCAGTACGTATACGTGCCCAGGTAACACAAAAGGAAGCTTAACATTTTTTCCTCATAGGATCCCTGCTTCATGTCTCTCACAATGTCTTCAAATCACTCACTCGTTTCTTTGTCGGCATGTCTCTGTCTTCACAGAATTTCTTCACATCTGAAAGTATAAAACCTCACCACGTAACAAGACGCAAGAAACTATCATTAACAGAAAAGGAGCCAAGCCTACCATCTCGGCATTTCTACCAATGGCAGCAGGTTTTCTTTGGGGCTCAAACATGGTGGGAATGTTACAGTAATATCTACCCAGGAAAACACCATACTGGTGTCCTCATCAGATGCCCTAGCGGAGTTTACATCTTGTCTTACTCATATAAGCTAGGCAGCAATAAGCTCCACATAAGAACTGCACAACCTTATTAAAAATCTCCTTATCTTTCCCACCGAGCCAGGCCTCTTTTTCCACGGCATAATGGAGTGGTATGAGCAGAAATCAAGCAATCATGCCTTCAGAACAGGGTTTCTCAAGCATCTTTGCTCCCCCTCTTCTTTTCTTCCACTTTCCTCTGTAACACTTCAAGGTGAGGCTTGTTACCTCGTTAAGGGATTGCTCTTCCCAAACTGAGCCTGGAGGTCTTCCTCTGCCCACTGGTTTTACTAAGAATTTTTTTGTGTAAAAAAAGCACAGGGATTTTTCCTGTTTTCCCTCCGAGGCACTCTGCTGATACCATGAGTTTGTTCATGACGAAGTGTAATAATGTCATTAAGCGGAACAAATAATTCTATTCTAATGTTTTATTATATGCAGGCAGCATTATAGAAATAGCTCTTCTGGGGAAAAATGGGGAGTAATGAGAATTAAAGAAATGTAAATGATCAACAAGGAATCTGCACTTTAAGTTGAGCTATCTACTGTTGGTAGACTGTGAAACTCAACCATTCCCACCACCTTTCCTTTCCATTCTTCTCTCCTCACTAGCAACCTGTGCTCGTAGTCCTGTTTATTTCTATTTTAATGATTTTTAAATAGGATTGAATGAAAATTTAGGATGAAAAAAATCAATGTTTACTTTCCTGTGGTATGTTTACCTTTCCAGCTGCCAGATGCCTGCCCAGCTGCTCTCTCACTCCCCCTTCTCAACAGGATGGAGAGAGAAAATAAGATGAAAAGGATTGTTATTGAGATAAAGAGAGGGTGGTCACTTATTAACTCCCATGATGGGTAAAACAGACTCAACCTGGGAAAAATATAATTTAATTCATTGTCAAATAAAATAGATTTGGATAGTGAGAAACTAAGAAAAAAGCTGAAAACACATTCCCCCCATCTCCCCTTTTTCCAGGTTCCACTTTACTCTTGCATTCCTGATTCCTTTACCTCCTCCCTCAGAGAAGAAAAATCTAGACTGAAAAATAGAAAACAAACAAGAAAAAAATAGAATTTTATTCTGTATAAATTCTCAAGCTTCTAAATAATCTCATGAGTTTTAAATGCTTGGGGTTGATTATCCTAGTAGACTTTTATCGCTTGCATTGAGTCTGTGAATTGACTTGAATTCCATTTCTGTGAAATACTGCATTGTCCAGACCCCTTGGTTGGGAACCAGATGCTTCCACAGTTGTTTCTGAACTGCATATGGTTCATATAATTTCCAGTTCTGGCATCAGTTCTTCTCCTCTACATCATTGTATCAGACACCAAAGCAGTGCAAGGAGCACCAGCAGCAGGATGTGTGAGGAAGATTACACATGGACAAGTAGAGGCTTGTCTGAGCATAGGGTGTTCCCCAAGCAACTGACCCTAGACCCACTGATTGGAAGACAGCAAGGAGAGGAGCCTCCTCCCAGCAGCAAGGGATATTTAAGCATGTGAAAACAATCAGCCCAGCTGATTGTAATAGATGCTGGAGCATATATATTTCCCAGCTTCCAGGTGTGCAGCAGTGAGCAGGTGTGTGGCAGCATGATGACCACCTGGTAAAAATCAGGGTCCCCTGCTTCTCCTGAGTTTCTAGCACCAGATAGAATCAATGCAGCTGCACAGATAGAGATCCTGTTCAAGCATGCAGCCACGCAGATTTCTGGCTGTAGGATGTGTGAAGGAATATTCCTAGAGGTGGAAAGGTGCCTGCAAGCAAGACTGCAGGAGGTGCGACCAGACTGATGAACTGCTGTTTGGTGGCTGAGCTGCAGGAGGAGGTGAGTAGACTGAGGAGTATTTGAGAGTCTTGAGAGGGAGAATGATCAATGGATTTGTAGTCTACCATCTATGATGCATAGAAGCCAGCTCAACATGGTCACTACAGAGGTAGGTCCTGGATCTTCTTTGTGTCAGGAGAAAGGCAGTGCCACAAGGGAAAAAGAGGGGTAGAAGAAGGTTATGAAACAGACTTACCTTCTAGGTTACCATCTAAGATACCTGTACAGAACAGGTACAAAGCCCTGGGTACAATAGATGAAGAGCATAATGAGAAAGAGGAGGAACCTGTTCATGCAGTCTTGTTAAGATCAGAGGGGCCAACCCCAAATAACAAAACCTGTATTAAGACCAGCACTGAGAAGGAACAATGATGAATTATGGTCTTTGGTGATTCCCTTCTGTACGGAACAGAAGCATGCATTTCAGACCAGACCTTCTTTTCAGTGAAGTTTGCTGCCTCCCTGGAGCCTGAATTAGGGAGACCACAAGACTGAAAAGCCTAGTTCAACCTTTAGACTACTAACCATTTCTGCTATTTCACATGGTTACAAATGATGTTTCAATAAAAAGCCTGAGGTCAATCAAAAGAGGCTTCAGAGCCCTGAGAAGAAAGCTGAAATATTCAGGAGCACAAGTAGTATTTTCCTTAAAATTCCCAGTAGTAGGGGAGACTGGAAGAAACAGGAAAACCCAGCATATCGATTCCTGGCTTCAGGACTGGAGCCTTGGCCAAATATGGCTGTTTTTAAACTGTGGAGGACCCTTTGAGAGACAAAGTATGACAGGGCCTGACAGGATCCACCTGTCTCAATGGGGAAAACTCACCCTTGAGTATAAGCTGGCGGGGCTGATCAAGAGAGCTTTAAACTAGAATCAGTGGGGGAAGGGGATACCAACAGAATTGCAGTAGGTAAGCCAAGGGTTGGCATGGCATCACCAGAGGGTGTCAATCCTAGTGGAAACACTTAACTGTGCTCCTTGGAGTGCAGAGGGCTCAGGAGCTTATCTGAAATGCTTGTACACAAATGTATGCAGTATAAGAAATAAACAGGATGAACTGGAAGTGTTGGTCTGCCTCCAGAGCTACGATATCATTGGTATTAGTAAGACTTGGTTGAATGAGTCTCATGATCAGAGTGCTGGGATGGAGGGCTACAGGCTTTTCAGGAGGGATAGGCAGGGCAGGCAGGGTGGAGGTGTCACACTATATGTAAGGGAGAGGTTTGATTGCACAGCGCTTACTGTTAGTGGTGATGTGATGGAGAGCCTCTGTGTAAGAAGTAAAGGGATAGAAAACATAGGAGGTGATATAGTGGGTATCTACTACTGATCGCCAGCCAGTATGTAAGCACTGATGAGTTATTCTATAGGCAATTAGGAGAAATTTCTTGATTGGTAGCCCTTGTCCTTATGGGAGATTTCAACTTCCTAGACATCAGCTGGGAATAACATATTGCTGTGATGAGCAGGTCTTGGAAATTCTTGAAGTTTGTAACAGATGACTTCTTGTCACAGGTACTCAGGGAGCCAACTAGGAAAGATTCACTATCTCCTTCAGTATTCTGGGATTAATCTCATCAGGACCAACGGACTTGTGAATACTCAGCTGATACTGCTGGTCCCTTATGATTTCAGCATTCACAAATGGAAAGCCACTCATGTTCCTCTGGCTTGTTATTTGTGCATAGAGAAGGGCTTATGGGAGGTGTGATGGTAGCTCACTGCCTTGACCACAGTGATGATAAAACAGTTGAGTTTCAAATTTTCAGTGTAGTGAGAAAAAAAGACAGCAGAGTTGCCACCCTGGACTTCAGGAGAGCAAACTTTAAGCTGTTCAGGGAGCTATTTAGCAGAGTACCCTGGGAATCTGCTACACTTAATCTAAAACCTAATAACTGAAAGTAGGTTTCACACTAACTAAAAATCATACAAAGTTGTATCATAATTATTGTCGTCTTGGGCTAAGTTTTCTTTGAAAATCTTTAGGAAAAAAAAACAAGCCAAAACAAAATGCAATCCAAAACATTTATTAGTAGCTTCTCATGGTCTTTTTATAAGAGGATAATAGGGAAACATTGAATCAATGAAATCTTTATATACGAATGTAATGATTTCACAAATACTGCGCTATAGCCAGTGGTTGATAACAGAAAAATATCTTATGTGTTTTGAAACAAAATATGGATTTAACATTAGATCTTGTCTGCTAAATATTTTAATATTAATTCAAGGCCCTCAAATCTGGTAAAAGGCTATTAAACTTGTCATGAAGCAGTTACACTGAGGAGTGGTATAAATGTATAACCCAACTTACTTTCTGCAAAAGAATGATGGAATCCCCCCTTAGTGTGGGAACACAAAAGAAAGCATGCAGAGGATTTTTGTAGAAGCTCAGCATTGAATTTAAGTAGTCCTGTGTTGATTGCTCAAATTAATAATCCTCAATAACTTCAGCAGAAGCTTGATTTCACAGTCTTCCTATGTTTCTTCACTCACTCTAGCACAATGATCTCCCTGTCCTTGGTGGGACAGTCAGGTTCAACACAATGCAAATAATCAAAATCATGACAGTTTAATATTAAAAGTAGATAAGAATATACCTAGATCAGAAAGTAGTTGAAGGAAGGGAAGTTATATTTCATTTCTATAGACATCCTATACATGAGCTAAAAATGACAAAAATCAAGGCTACTACATATGGCTATTTCATTGTATTGCATGTAGTTGAATTCAGAGCAAAGCTACAAAGGGAATGGAATAGAGAGCTGAGGAGACAGCACATTCTGGAGTCCAGATATGAGATTTTTATTTTTAATGAGTTTAGGACCACAAAGATTCCTAAAACCACTGGAAATAAAATCTTGAGGAAAACAAATATTCCATAGCACCCCTCACTCAGCTGTGTGTGAGGAAAGAGTGATCTTGTTTTGTCCACAGACACAGCAAGACCTCCTAGAATATTTTTATCCTGTCTAACTTTAAATATTTGAATCAGTAAATGCTAAATAAACAAAAGCCACATAAACTATATCTAGAAGAGTTCCTAAGAGGCTAGTACACGATCTTTACAGAAAACAAGATTAAATATACTTAAATTGACATTAAAGTGGTAGACAATAAATAAGTGAAGTCATTCCTCTCTCCATTTCCCTCTCCGATGGCATTAAAAACTGATACCTTAAAATATGATAATTTAACAAAAATACAGGTTATAATTTGAAAAGGTCAACACCTCTGTGTGTCCTGTCCACGCAAAGCATGGCTACTGCAGGCAGGGTATATTTTTTATTACATAAGAAAAGTTCATAGTGAACTGATACTGTCCTTGTTGTAACATGTCTATCAATTCACTGACATTGCTGGACTGTTCTACAAGAGAGTATATATTTTTATTTTCCTCCTGATTTTCATGCATTTTTCAGCATTTAGCAACAGATACCAAGAAAGAAGAATAATTTACGAATGTCTCTGAAAACCCAAAGTATAAGCTAACAAAGTACCTTTAAGTTACAATTTTTAATGAAAATGCCATTTATGTTTTTATTTGCACTTCTTTACATAAGGATGATTTGTGTCTCTAACTGTTTGGCAAAATCTTCACACTCCAGACATTTACCCTTATTACTGGGAGATTGCTGGATGAAAGAGGTCAAACTGTAGCGTTAATCACTATCTTTGTGAATTCAGATGGATAGTGTTACCTTACATAAAGGTAAAAGTAGAAACTTAGTTTTTTTAAGTTTTCAGAACTTCTGAAAGCAGAGGACAGTTTTTCCCCTAATGAAGAAATTACTCAGGCTTGAAAGCTACAATATTGTTACATATTTGTATGTAACATGACAGAAATGCTAACATGATCTAGGCAAGTCATGAAGACATTGGAAAATGTATGCCAGGAGGTGGGCAGCATTTCTTATTATTACAAACAATTGAGGTAAGTTTCAATTTAGAAATTCAGTTCTGTTGACAGACATTTTACACTCTTGAACAATTATCACATTTGTATTTGCTAAATAAGATGTGAAAACTCAAAGCAGTGGAACAATCACATGTGCATATTATACTGCACAGCTCATAATGTGCCGGTAAGCTGTGGAAAATCCAGTACTGATTTCAGCAATATATTTTTTTCAGGTATTAATATGATTCAGTGCATGCCAAAAACAAGATTGTGGCTGGAGACATAGTGAACTGTCCAGAAGTCATTTAGGTGGTGACAGAAAGGGTACCTCACTGACTGTGTTTCACTTCTTCAATGTGTTCTGGTAGTCAATGGAAAAAAAATAACCTATCTGTATGAATTCTAGTGCAGAAATCAGGATATCAATTCATTTTCTTCTTTCTGTTTTTCTCTCTCTGGGAGGAACAGCCTTACAAGTTTCACTTCCTATCTGTAAATATAAAATTTTGAACAGGACCATGACTTAATGCAGTTACTGTGAAAACCAGTCATGTCCTATTAATTATGTTGGTTTGCACTCCTGCCATACTTTTAACTCTTTTTCTTTGTTTTTCTTTCAGCTGTGGAGATGATAATCCATTAAATCCAAGCTGCTGAACTGAAAAAAATACGTCTAAGTTTGATAACTCAGATATCTGAAACACAGTGTGATAATGCATAGGTAAATTTCTTCAGTGTTGTTTTGGTTTTGGTTTTTTTTTTTCCCTAGCATACTATGAAATGCAAATATTTGCTTATGAGTCTGTAAAGAAGTGAAAAAGGAAAAAAAAAGTGCCATTCAATCCACAATTGACATTGATATTTTTTTCTTATTTACTACTAAAAGCTAAGGCATTCATTACCACTGTTATGGCAGCGCAAGATATGCAAATCTGTTGCAACTTCTTTGTGACAGATGGTAGAAGTGTTTAATATGCCTGTTTCCAGTTTACTTTCTAAGTCCAATATATGTTGTGAAAAGATGGGAGCCTGGGCGGTAAGGAGGAAAGCTGCTTGTTTGTCTTCATATAACTGCTTCACTTTGGGTTGGGAGGGGCCATTTGGAGACAGAGGGAGACACCGTTGTCTGAAATCTTTTCAGCACAACCAGCTTTGGGGAACCTGGGAGTGGACGTCTGGCAACACAAACGCAGCCTGAAAGACCCTGCAGTTTGCCAGGGACATGCCTGTGGCAGGGAATTAATCCACCCACAGTGGAGCCTCTGAGGTGACAGAGGGCAGAAAACTTTTTGCACAAGCATTTAGTGGAGAGTGCTCAGCCCAGCAAGCCTCCAGAAGGTATTGGTCTGTTAGGTCTACTGGGAAGGTCTAGAGTAAAATATTTGTTCTGCAAGACTCAGGAGCTGTGTTTGTTCTCAAATCTTCAAACCTTCCTCACCAACAGATCAGCATTATCTCAATGTAAAGTCTTACCCTGGGCTTGTGTATTACTTTAGTGTTCAAGACCAGCACTGGTGTGAGAGGTAATGAGCCTTCAGTCCTTCAGTATCTTTTGATATTTTCACTTTAAAGAAAAAAATAATGGTAGTAGGGACAAAGGGAGCAGTGGCACTCAAAAGATCTGGTGTACTTGAGCCCCAGCCACCAACTTCCAGACTTTTGTTTTCCATTAGTGACAACATTTGGGATAGAAGATAGCTAACCACATCACAGAAGCCACGAAGCCAAATTTTTAGTTCAGACACAAGTGTGGCCTCACTCTATTCTTATTCACATGAGAATTACCACTAACATAATTACCATCTTTTAATCGGAGAGGATAACCAAACCTGTTTGTCTGCCTTTTTGCAGACTTAAATTCTTCAATATAAATGTGTTTCAAGAAGCTGCCTTCAGTCTTAAGAATCTATATAAGTGTGCCATATAGTCAAAAGGAAAAAATAATTAAAACCAGTAATAGGAATTTCAGGTTACAAGTATAGCAATTGCTTTAACTTGGAGGAGGTAGACCTCAAATGGGAAAACACAGAAACAATTTTCCAAATGTACATCCTTATCTCTTGTACAAATCTATTTCTCTTTTAGGACATTGCCTCAGCAAACAGTGCTGGAGAAGACATAGTTTTGCTACAGGGAAAAAAAGATTTACAAACTGAATCAAAAGATTAATTTGGCAACTTCATGGACTGAAGCATTAAGAAGGAAAAAAAATGGGACGTCAAGTACACCACGTGCTTCCATGTTTGACTTTAAGAGGAAAGCAAATTATTCTTAACAGAGATGCTAGTTCAAAGACTTGGCAATACATTACATTATTTAAGTCCTCAGCAGAAGGCTTGTGCACAACTTTACTGGTCACATGCTACTTATATTTTTAAATAAACTGGGAATTTAATGGTTTTTTCATATATGGAATTGTTCTAAGACAAGTATAATATTTTCTTTGTTATTTCCCCAGTGTTATTAATTTCCAGGAAAGGTTAACCCTTTCTGCTCTAATTAATTATAAAAAATAATCAAAGACAATGGTTTTGAAGCTTTACTGCCCTCACTGCCTTCATATAAATTTACCTCTGTAGCCATAAAATGTCAATGTTATGTTCATAATAACTAACATTTGTAACATGTAATAATTATGTTATAATTTACTATATTACTTCCCTATACAGATAAAGAATGTAAATTTACAAGGACAATAACACATTAACTGGAAAAACATTGATTTTTCTCATGCTAGTGATATGTTTGTTCACTTATTAGGTTTGTCAAAGTTTTCATCATAAACCATGCTTTTCAGGGATCTATAACTAGCACACCAAATTGCTGCAGTCTTAAATTTCACACAGGGTACATAGTCTTAGCAAGGGAGAGGCATTCATTTTACCTTTTTGATATTGTTTTAGATATTATAGATACACTTGAGAGTAACATAACGCAGGTATATAACAAACTACGTTTAAAAAATTCCCATAGTAATTTAGAGTAATGGAGAATTGCCACCCTTTTTTTCTGACATAATCTGTAATTAAATAAGCTTTTTGAGACATATAGAGGATTTACTGTCCAAGGCAATGGAGACCTAGCTGTCTGGGATGATTAGAAGAAAAGGGTGGAAAAAAAAGTAGCCACAAAAGCTCAGCAGGGATAGGAAGGGGCTAGAATTTGCAAGTTGAAATTGCATGCTGGAGACTGATCCTTGGGTAATGTTCCAAAGGACAGCAAGAGCATGATCCGGACTTAGGGAGGGACTCTGCTGAGACCTTGAGAATCACATAGGAAGACAAATACATGGTCACTGCAGGCCATCACTATAGCTCATAAACAGGTTGAAAGCAGTTGTGACCACAAGTCTGAGGGAGAATATGCTACTCTGTCTTCTAAAACACACTTGGATGGTGAAAATGTCTTCCGTTTTTTATGGCGAAAGAGCCGTAGGAAGTTCTAGTCATAGGTGATGCTAATATCTACTACTATCTAATATTTATTAATCATCATTCAGTGACTTTTTAAGGTGAATCTTTGTTCTTTTACATTCATAAATCTCTTAGTTTCACAAAGATTAAAATAATAAGAAAGAAAGGGGTGGGGGGAATATAGTTAACTGATGAAAAAAGCTCAGGTGTCAATAATCCCTTATATGCCACCGAAATGCAAGCAAATTTCTGGTTCTACAAACGCTCCTTTTTATCCATAGGAAATTGCTATTTTAACTCAATACAGTGCAGGTTATTGGACCCTAATGAAGTCTACCTCTTCTCTCTGTTTTTTAATAAATTATTTATTGCATTTGTTTTGGATGTTAACTACATTTCTTTAAACAGTCCTTTTGGGGCATATAAGGCTTACCTTTTGTTCTCTTCTTCACTTGAGGTTTAGTGCTTTTTTTGAGCTTTCAGTTAGCGTCATTGCCATCAACACAGCCAGCATTTAAATGCATGCATCTGCTAGGGACACAGTTCAAACTATCAAGGATGAATAACACCCTTTAGCCTCAGATGTGATAAAACTTTAAGTAAATATCCAAGTGGATATTGCTTTTTATCCTCCAGAATTTTTCTCAACGTTAAGAATGGTATTTCTAGGATGCACCACATCTCTTGTACAATCACCGTATAGGTTTCCACGTGCAATAAACCCAAGACTTTCTGAATGCCCCAGACTTCCTGTGTATAAACCAAACTTCCTCTGCAGGCACAATTGGTGAACGCTACTTGCCTGGGATGTTTCAGACAGAACCGTAGTCTGGTTTTGTTTTCAAACATCATTAGCAGGAATTTTTCAGTGGTATTTAGTGTCCACATGCACTAAATCAGATCTCAGTGAGGTACTTTGCAGAGGGGAGAGCACTGGCTATACAGACAGAGAAAGAAACTAAGAGGAGGTTGAACTGAAAAATAAAGAAAAGGAAAAATTCAGCTGACACAGACTTTAGGGTTCAGCTAAAGCTACAGACTACCGAGGGAAACCTTAATTACCTATCAAATAGTTCAAATGTTCAAACTAGACAGAGGGAGATGCTGACATCCTAGCAATTCCCAGCTAAATACTGTGAGCATTAGTGTTGAATTGGCATTTGCAGAGCAATTGTGAGACCACAAGTGAAAAGAACCTTGTACCTTTTCAAGTATAGCCATCTCTGTACAAAGTACCATTATCTGATTAAATTTAGGAATATTGACAGGCTGTCTTGAATGAATTACTTTAGAAATGAGTTTGACTCACTTTATTTTAAGCACTTTGTCTTAGATCTCAGGCAGTCTGATACAGAAGCAACCTCAAATGCAACTTCAGATGACAGGGAAGGCTTCTTTGAAACAGGTGTTATTGAAAATTCCTTAAGGTTTGTTGAAGTGTTTCCATGCTCTAATTAGATGACTAAGTTGATATACAGACTTTGTCAGAGTTGAAAGCTTATTCATGTAACAACATAATTGCAAAAGTTTAGCATAAATATACTGAAGGAACTTGTATTTCTAGTTTTATAAATCTGCTGATTAGGTAGCCTACAAAAGAAATTAAAGGAATCATTGTTTCCAGCCCTTGAAAGTGTATAAGTATGCCCCTAAACCAACACTTGTGAAAAGAACCATTACATGCATGATGATTGTGCTGGTTTTGGCTGAGAAGGGGTTAATTCTCCTCACTGTGGGGGTCGGCTGCCTTTCCAGCTTCCCGCGCTCTGCCGCGTGGCTGGGGGGGGCTGGGAGGGGCAGGGCCATGGTGGGGGCGGCTGACCCCGACTGGCCAATGGCAGGTTCATTCCATACCATGTGACACCATGACCAGTATATGAAGGGGGGGCAGTTGCGGCTCGGGGGCGGCTCAGTGTCGGGTTGGCGGGCGGCGAGCGGCTGCGGCGCGTGCGGTTTGTTTCGGCGGTTCGTTCCCCCTCTCCCCTCCCTTCCCCCCTCCCCCGGGGCTTTGCGCCTCTCGTTGTTCTCCTTTACATTGCATTTCTGTTGTTGTTTCTTTTAATTTTAATTATTAAACTGTTCTTATCCCAACCCACGAGCGTTACCCTTCTGATTCTCTCCCCCATCTACCGGTGGGGAGTGAGCGAGCGGCTGCGTGGGGCTGAGCTGCCGCTAAACCACAACAATGATGCATCTTGATGAACATAATTTTTAGGAGAAATTTACATTTGTCTTAAGAGGGCAACAGAGTGTTTTAACTTGTTTTGTTCCATCTGTTAAAAGTTATATAGCTTGTGTTGAATGACATTTTATCATTATGAATTGTTACAGAATTTTGATGTTCCCAGGGAGATAGAATATTAAAAAAAACCCCAAGCACTGGATGAACTCTGATTAGTAGCTGTATATCCTTACCCATAATATTTTGCTTTTGTAAGGGTTTAATGTTTATGTAAGAAGAAAAGTCAAGGATTATGCATGCATCATCATAAGGTAATGTAGAACTATTTGTGGTTATGTGCAGGTGCTAGTGAAAAAGCTGATAGCTTGCCTTGTGAGTTATTGAGGACAGACAACTAAATTAAACACAAAATTCCTCTAAATTAGGACTTTCATTGGTGTGCATTTTCTATGCCAGATTTAGGTGACTGAAATGTGGCCTTAGGCATAATTGGGTAGGAAGTGAGACAAAAAAAATATGTGCATTTTTTCAGAGGACTATTTAACTATTTTAAATGAAATCAAGTACATATAAAACCATGAAAAAGTGATGACAATCCAGAGACTTTCATCACACCCAAACTATTTTTAAATTAGCAAAAATAAAACAGTAGAGTTTTACCACCAGATGGATAGTTATAGGAAACAAGTAGATTTTTGTTTTTCCTTACTTCTGTATTACCTACTATAGTTGGTAGGAATTAGTTTGACAGAGGTTAAACCAATAAAAATTAATCCTCCCTAATTTTCAGGTAGGGATAATATGCCTTATGCTTTACTTAGTAGTAAAACTACAAATATGGTTCTCCCAAAATATTTAAGAAGAGGTAAAAATGACAACTTTTTTCTTCCCATCTGAAGGTGGATAATTGCATGTGGAATGAAGCAGTTAAAGTTCCCAGGAAGAAAGCGTTTTAACTCAATGAAAAGTGATGCATAATGCAAAATTCTGAAAAGTGCTACAAGAGTTTCACCAGGTTCTATGTACATTTACCTTTTAAGTTCTATTCATTGTAACTATTAGAAATACATGAGAGATGTGGTTGTGACATAAATTATCAATATAATAAGTAATATACTAAAATATTATTAGTTTTAGGAAATATTTTAAATGTTGCATTCTTTTTCACAGTTAGCTGCCTACCTATGAACTCAGTTTTAGAGGGGGAAGTATCTGTTTTTCTATATCAAATCATGCTCACTAAAGCAGAAGCAAGTTTGTATCTGCCTTCTGGCTTGTTAATAGAATACAAAATTTTTATTTTTTTTGTATTTTACTATTGAGGAATGTGGTGCTTCAGATTTTTAAATTCTAAGTGTCTTTTTCAGGGTGACAGTATATGTAATACAAATGAACTATGAAATTCAATGATTCTATGATTTCAAATGATTCTATGATTTCAAATCTCATATGTTTTCCATTCAAAAGCAAAGCTAACCCAAAACTGAGATACTGAATTGTTAAGCAACTAAAATTCATACTTTAAAGTTCTGCCTTATTTTTCTCTTTTCCATGCACATATCCTTGCTTTCTACTTTAAAATAAACACAAACTATGGAAAACTTTATTAATGCAATCTCTGAAGAACAATAAATACATAGCAATAATTCCAGAAACATAATTTTCATTCATTGTTTAGTAATTTCAAGGTTTCAATAATTTAATTTAGATCATCCATACTATTTTACATTACAAAGAAAACCCAACTATTTGTTTCTTTTTAAAAATACTACATGCAAGAGAAAAATAAAGTCTTTAGTATTATTGTTTTTGAAATTGCCCACAAATTAATAATTTCTCTTCTAATGAGAGCTCTTTTCTGTAAGGTCTCATTCAGTTCAGCTCTTGGATACATGCTGTGGAGTACTTTTATCAATGATCTAAAAGAACTCAGAAAATCATTACTGATGAATTTTGTAGACGGCTTGAAAATTGAGAAAGTAGTAAATAATAAAGAGGATGTATTGCCCTACAAAGTTATCTGGATCATTTGACAAGCTGAACATAATCAAACAACATCTGGTTCAATATGGCCAAAAGGGAAGTCATGCATTTAAATGCAAATGAATTAAATTGTATTTACAAGATGAGGCACTCCAGCCTAGAAAACAGTGACACCTAGGAAGAGCTGGGCGAAGAGCTGGGCTAAGAGCTGGTCCACCTGAGCTGGAAATGAGTCCTAAGGATGCAACCTGAGTGCAATCAATCATTAAATAAATACATGATCAAGTCCCAATACCTACTTTCCAATTGTGTTTGATGTGCAGATACAGAAACTGTCAAGCTTGCTTCTACAGCGCCTTCATGGGGAGAGAAAGACCTGGCTTTTGCATAATAGCCTTCTCACTAGAGGACTCACTCAAAACTGCAAACTTTACTTTAGGTCCTTTTCATTCTGAGGGAGATTGAAGCTGATGGCCTGACCAAGAGGCTACGAAGTACCTCAGGTGGGTGTGAGAGTCACAAGCAAAGAATGAGGTCTAGAATGGTAACAGACAACAAAGGAACAAGACTATTCTTGCTGAAAATTGAATAACTATTTTTATGGTTCCAGACATCAGGACTGACTCTACTTTTCATACAAAACACAAAATGCATTGACTTTCCAGACAATAAAGCTTCAAAATCAATGCTTATGCTTCCAGGAGAAAGCTGGATGTTTTCCTGCCTTCTCTCTCTGACACATGGGGAAATGGTCAAGGACATAGTGGATCATGTGGTTTTTTTCTTTGACCCTCCCTCTGAAGTGGAACGGCTTGAGAAGGAGTGAACAGGTCCTGCAGGTCAACCTCTGATTTTTGGACTGGTGTTCCATTTTACAGGGTTGGATTTTACAACCATAGACCTCTCTTTGAGGATCAAGGACTGCTTAGAACATGTGGGATCCACTTGATAAATGTGTAAAGGGCCTTCCAAATTAACAAAGACACAATAAGAGGGAGAGGGGCTATTGATCATTGTTTGCCTGTTCCTTAGAAAAAGAAATGTGTACTGGCTTTGAAAATCTACTGATTCTGGAAACTATGCTGGTACTGTTACTCAGGAAGTTTCACTAGATAACAAAGTGCCTCCTTCTCTCCTCAGAAGTTGCTCACTCAATAAATCTTTCCCTGTGGTCTTCTAAGACAGCTTCACAAATATAAGTTGCATGAATGCATTTGAAAAATGAACTTGCTTGAAATCATTTTGGCAAACTATGTGCCTCTACATACATAGTAGTTGGAGTTTTCCAGAGAACGGCAATCCCAGAGTAAACATTTATCTCAGAAGCACTTTAGAAGACCTTTGTTTCACTGTAAAGAAATACGAATACCTGTTTTAAATAGCTTAATTAGAGTAAATATTTTCTAGCAACTCAAGCCTGTAAGTAAATAAAAAATTCACTGCTTTACAAACTACATACAATGTAACAGTCACCAAAGACATTTAAAAATGTTTTTAAAAGTCATAACTGTGAGTTTATTATTAAATTGTTTGAAGGTCTGTAAAAGGGAGCTTGGAGGTTTGGCATTACCTAGCCTCCAAATCAACTTTCTGGTTGAATTCCAGCAGGATATTTTCATCCTTACCTTTTACTATGATCTTTTCAAATGGGTAATTAGAACCTGAAATGGGGTAATTCTATTAAACAGAAACAATTCAAACAAGCTGTTACTACAGAGTTTCATATTTTGTGTGAAGTCAGGACATTTTAGACAATATCCTTAAAAAATATACAGTCATGATTTCAGATGGAAAATGGTAACTAATTCTAGCAGTCAGTATGGTTTGTTAATGAAGATCAGATTAATAATCCTACACCCTATTTTTTTCTCTTTGGAAAGAGGGAAAAAAGGTAATTCTTCTTCTATACTGTTTTATACTGTCTGTTTACCTGTGGTTGCACTGAGGCAAATAAAAAAAAAATAAAGACAGTAAACTTTCCTGTTACAGATAAGGCACAGAAGAGTGTAAATCACTCACTTTTATTTACCTGACAGTACATCAAATGTCCTTTTGTTTACCCAAGATTTAGGTTGATTACATCATACAATAGTGATAAAATATTTTATAAGGGATTGGAGTAACAAGTTCGTATTGCTGTTGCTGCAGTTAACATTGATTATGCTACATACTGTGTAGATTTAAATAAAGATGTATGGAATCTCTGCTGAGGATAATCTAAATATTGTGATTAATTTTATTATGATTAATTTTTAAAAAATGGTGCACTGGTTTTAAGTTCTGTAAACTAGTGAATCATCATAGTTTTTTAACAGAGTTTACAGAATTTTTCTGGCTAGGACTCTGGTCTTCATTATGTGTGGAATTCCATACAGTTTTTGTTTTTGTTTTTGGGTGTTTGTTTTGTTTTTGTTTTCTGTAAATGTACAATATTGTATTTTTTATGTTAAGCCTTCATAGCTTTTCATGGTTTTCTATTTTTTTCCTTTTCTATACAATACCACTTGAAAAAAATAACAGAAAAATCCACAGTAATTTTTAGGTAGTTTGCTTTTGTGAGAGTTAGACAGGGAAAGGATATAAATATTATGCACAAACCTAATGTGTTTTCTTATTGCCATGACTAACTATGGTATTCAAGGGAAACTGTTCACATTAAAATTACCCACCATACTCCCCATGACTGTGTCATACTCATTGGGTTTGAGAGTACTTTTTCGGCAAAATACTCAGTAAAAGAAAACAAAACAGCTATAATAGTTGAGGTTTTACCTCTTCATTTCTTATTCTCTTTTGTTATTTTTGCCTGAATTCCCTGGGTTTTGGAAGGCTTCCAAATGCCTAGATACATATTAGTAAGATCATGTTATTTTGATGCTGAGTGAATCGTAGCACAGGTCCTTTGGACAGCTATCAGTCATAGGTATGCAGGTGACTAAAGGTAGTAGTGCTTATAAGTTCCTTCTGAAAGAAGGTGGTGGTTTGCTGCAATTCATGCAAATATTTAGATTAGATAAATGTGTGCCACATATTTAAAAATTGTCATGGTTAAGATCTGTACTTCTGGGCAACAGTACCTCTTTAGAAATACTGGTACCTCCAAATAAATTTTTGGTTAACTTATGTACCAGGCTCTATGAATTCAAATAAGTTACATTATAATACTGTGCAGAGAACTTAAAGGCCAAATAGCATTTGAAGATGGGGGCTGTGAGGGTCTGCAGGGAGAAGAGTTGGATGTAAACTTCCACACTTTTCATTCACACATATGCTTTGCTAAAACAGATTTTATTCTACAAGTAGCCTACAACTTCTGTGAATAAAGTCATGGAAGGAGCCAAAGAGAGAGAAACACAGAGTGCTAATGTAGCACATTAAAAACTGCAGAATAGGTATTAGAACTATAAGTAGTGTTTTGATCTTTGTGTTACTATTATGAAAGTTGCATTTTCTTCAACTTACTATGTGGAATTAATTATAGTTGGTAACTATTGCTATATTTGATTAGAATTCAATTAATAATTTCAGTCAGAATAGTGGAGGTATTGGAGTTCGGGTATTCAAAACATGCTGGCACATTTACAGAATCATAGAATGGTTTAGGTTGGAAGGGACCTTTAGAGGTCTCCATGCGGATATTGAGCCATTGACAACTACCCTCTGGATGCGACCATCCAACAAATTCCTTATCCACTAAACAGTCCACCCATCCAATCCATATCTCCCCAGTTTAGAGAGAAGATGCTATGGGGGACCATGCCAAAGGCCTTACAGAAGTCCAGAGAGGTGACATCCATAGCTCTTCCCTTGTCCACTGCTGTATTCACACCATCATAGAAGACAAGTAGGTTGGTCAGGCAGGACTTGCCCTTGTAAGTAAAGAAATGAAAAATATTTCAGGTTAAAAAAAAAAGAAGACTTTATAAGTAAGGTAAAAAAAATTGAGTTTCTACAATCTTTGTTATAAGATTGTGGATTGGGACCTGATAAGGTGCATCCCAGAGTCCTGAGGGAATTGGCTGATAGAGTTGCCAAACCACTCTCCATGATATTTGAAAAGTCATGGCAGTCAGGTGAAGACCTTGGGAACTGGAAGAAAGGAAACATTGTGCCCATCTTTAAAAAGAGTAGAAAGGAGGACCTGGGGAACTACCAACCTCTCAGCCTGACCTCTGTTCTTGGGAAGATCATGGAACAAATCCTGCTAGAAGCTATGCTAAGGCACACGGAGGATAGGGAGCTGATTTGACACATGAATGTTTATTGCATCTTATTTTCTTTGCTACAGTCATATTGCCTTTCATTTCCTAAGTTTTATAGCAAAATTTCTGTTTTTAAGTATTCACAAATACTGCAGTTGTAATCACACCTGATTAGTTAGTTGAGTGCCAACTGCTTTATGTGGGAACAACTGTATAATGTGAGAGCAATTATGTGATTAGTTTATTCCTTCTAAGTTTAAGCATTATCTAGAGACCAAAAACTGCAGGTTATGAGGTAATTATTTTTTCAACAACTTTATATATTGCCACCAAGTGATATTAACTATTTTACCATGTTATATAGTATTAATAATTATAAATTGCACTGAATTTTTGCAATGGTATATTTTTTTTTCTGATATGTGCTGGCCCTAGGGTAAATCCTGTGATTGTCTATGCTGCAAGAGTGGTGCACAGGTTTCCCAACTTATCAGAGAAAGAATTAGCTGTAGACCTGTAATCAGTATGGTCATTTTAGCAGAGCTGCAACAAGCTAATTCCTCCTA
This sequence comes from Phalacrocorax aristotelis, assembly GCF_949628215.1. Lineage (NCBI taxonomy): Eukaryota > Metazoa > Chordata > Aves > Suliformes > Phalacrocoracidae > Phalacrocorax > Phalacrocorax aristotelis. The sequence goes on along the minus strand of NC_134276.1, from coordinate 36,964,716 downwards.
CCTTAGAGATAATTTCTTGTGATGCTGCATAAGGCTGACACTTCAATGCTATTTTGGGATCTGAGCTAGCATCTCTCTGCTTGACAGTGTGTCACTTCAGGTGGAGGTTCAAGCTTGCTGAGAGGTAGTTTGGGCATCTCCCACACTGTATTGCATTATGCAGTGTATTCGTGACCATAAATGACTTTTTATCAGTTTCATCCATGTTTTATATTGGCAGTATTCACCCTGGTACCTACTTTGTCAATAAAAGTTTCATAAAGACTACTTAAAAACTGATTATTGACTTTAAGATATGATAATTTTTTTTTTTTTTTTCACATTCACCATGTAACTTTACTGGGTACAGCAGAATCCTCTACAATGAAAAAAGTGCAGGGGACTGCACAAGTGATTTTCTGTGCACCTGTGACACTGTGCCTGAAAAGATAACAAAAAAATAGATTCAGGTCCGATTTCAGTATCATAAAAAGTGGACAGATTTTCAAAATTTAGCCATGTAGTTTCCTAATTAGTACTGCAGTCTTGAAAAAATCAATTATTTGGCTCTTGAGATGGGAGCTATCAAGAGCTAGCTGAAACAGTTCAAATTTACCAGTTTTTCGCTTGTAGTGTCCATTTCTAAAGCCAGAAACACTTTGCGTTATTGCTGATTGGTTGAGACACATCTTCCCATTCAATAAAACAGTCCAACTGGGTTTCAGTTTAGATTTAATGGCAAGTATATACCAGGCTGAGAATTTCTTACTGTTCTGAATTAACAAGACTCATACTGTTTTCCCAGAATTTATAAATAGCACAGGAATGCTCTTTTAGGTCAATATAGAAACAATTTCAGTACAGTAAATGATACAGCTACCGGTCATAATGTGCTGCTCTACTTTCATTCCTGTTATTTTCTATCCATGTTGCCGACATTAGTAATTTCATTAGATACAACTGAACAAACTTTAATGAATTTTATTGACAGAATGAGGAAGTAATTCTGTCTTAGGTCTGTAGTATTGCTATCACAAAAAGGAGGAGACAGCCACACAATATAAGCCTCTCTATACTGTGAATACTCTCCATGAAAATAGTGAAAAATTAGGCTGTTTGAAATACTATTTGACAATTTTTCCTTCACTAACACATTTTAAACATTTTTACAGTTACCTTGCAAGGAATAAGTTCAAACTTACCAAGGTTCAATAAAATAAGACTAATAGACATTGAAAGCCAGGGAAAAATAGAGCTATCTGTTGCAATGTCCAGTAAAAGAGTGATCACATAATTTTACTCAGTATGTGAATAAATCCTTAATTAGCATAAATCAGCCTAGTAACAACGACATAAATAAATACTAGAGATTCAACTCACTTTTGCTTAGTCTATATTTTTGGTTATTTATTTATGTATTTTGTTTATTTCCTTATATTTCTATCAACTTTAGTCACAGTAAAATTGTTTAAAACGTTACTATTAATAAAAATAGATACCTCTGAGTGATTAATCTGCTTTAATTTTGGGGTACAAAATCAATATCTAGGAATAAGTTATTAATTTTGTAAGCTTATTATAAGTTACGAAAGGAAATACATACAGCTGTTCAAAGATGAGAAACTAAGGACACGTAAACTTTTTCTTTCCTTGGCTATAAATTATTCTCTATATTAACAAGAGAAAAGGAAAGTGTGCCTGGAATATTTATCTGTTTAGACTCATTTCCTGCAAACGAAGTACAATTTAGTCTGGACTGAGAGCAAGAAAGTGAACACAGACTAAGAATATATGTATATGAAATATTACCAAAGGTAAGAAGATAAAGCAAATATAGTTTATTTCATACCTGGCTATTTTTAGCCTTAGTTTAAAATTATTTCAGATTTTCCATGAAGTTCCATGCCGCGGGTAGTATTATACCAAGGAACAATTCTACATTCCATTGACCAAGATGATCTAAGTGATCATTTTTATATCTCTTCTAAAACTCTAAGAAAATGCTGCCTGATCATAGAGTTGTTATACGCACTTTATGAAAATGATAGCATTTACAATGAAATCAGGGTTCAAAGAATGTCTAGTCATATCACTTGATTGGCTTTTCTTTAAGTTTACTCTAAGTTAACCTACATGAGTAAGCCATCAGAATAATTTGGGTTTTTTTTTATTCAAGCGATATATACGTGTCTGTGTATTTGTACATATGTATATATGTATGTACAGAGAATATCTTTGCAGATATTCATGGTGTCCAAAGACAAATAAAACCAGGATTTCATTTCAAAAATCCTTCCATAAATATAAATGGAAAATCTTATGTCGCAATACAGTTTAAACTACAGTTCATCCATATGATTTCCTAGTAACTGTGTTCTTTACTGTCATGGTTTAACCCCAACCAGCAAATAAGCCCCACCCACCCACTCATTCACCCCCCCTTGGTGGGATGGGGGAGAGAATCAGAAGAGTAAAAGCGCAAAAACTTGTGGGTTGAGACAAAGACAGTTTAATAAGTAAAGCGAAAGCTGCGCGCGGAAGCAAAACAAAACAAGGAATTCATTCACTGCTTCCCATGGGCAGGCAGGTGTTCAGCCATCTCCGGGAAAGCAGGGCTCCATCACGCGTAACAGTTACTTGGGAAGACAAACGCCATCACTCCAAGCATCCCCTACTTCCTTCTTCTTCCCCCAGCTTTGTATGCTGAGTATGATGTCACGTGATACGGAATATCCCTTTGGTCAGCTGGGGTCAGCTGTCCCCTCCCAACTTCTTGTGCACCCCCAGCCCACTCACTGGTGGTGTGGTGTGAGAAGCAGAAAAGGCCTTGACTCTGTAAGCACTGCTCAGGGGTAATGAAAACATCCCTGTATTAACATTCTTTCCAGGACAGATCCAAAACATAGCCCCATACTAGCTACTATGGAGAAAATTAACTCTATCAAAGCAAAAACCAGCACATTGACATATAGGTTCAGTTAGCTCAGGATTTCTGGCATATCAAAAGTCATGAGATTCTTTAAGGAAGAATTTTTATTTTTGTTTATTTTTAACGTATTTCATTGTTTTACCTCCTTTGATTTTTGATCTGTTTGTTTCCAACTACATTTTCTCTTGCTTGCTTTCCAAATTAATGTTTCTAGACTTAATAAGAATACAAGACTAAGTGAGGGCATAATAAGGGGGAAAATAACAAGACAAATATTATATAAGGAATTTAGCAGAGGAAAAATATCTTTTATTTAAAAAGTGAGTTTTTTTTTTTTCAGAGGGAAAATATAATAGATCTCATACAACTGTTCCTATAAAATATTTGGTATGGTTTCTGCTGAGAAATTATCAGTTAAATTTGTGAAACTAGCATAGGCATAAGCTTTGAAATCCAGGTAAACTGCTAGCTTAAAGTGAAGACATCAGTAGATTATATTATATAGATGAACTAGGGAAGACTTTTATTAATGGGGAATCAGTCTCAATTTTGTTATTTCACTGGAGATAAATGTAGGATTATTTTACAGAAATTTGGTTAGTAGAATAAAGTAGAAGACGTTTCCATAATAAAAAGATATCGATACATCATACAAGAATTTCTCTATGATCTATATGATATGAAATGGAAGACCTTCTAGAAAAACTTAAATGGAAGAAGGAGGTTTACAGCATGTGGAGAAAGGGACTGGCCACTTAGGAGGAATATAGAAACGTTGTCAGAGTATGCAGAGATGCAACAAGGAAGGCCAAGGGCTACTTGGAACTTAATCCGCTGAGGGATGTCAAAGATAACAAGAAGGGCTTCTTCAAATACATCAGCAGTTAAAGGAAGACTGGAGAAACTGTGGGCCTGCTGCTGAATGAGTGGGTGCCCTGGTGATGCAGGATAAAGAGAAGGCAGAGTTACTGAGGGCTGCCTTTGCCTTGGTCTTTACTGCTAAGGCTGGCCCTCAAGCATCTCAGCCCCCAGAGGAGAGAGAGGAAATCTGTGGAAAGGAGGACTTCCCCTTGGTTGAGGAGGATGGAGTTCAGGATCATTTAGGTGAACTCACAAATCCATAGGCCCTGAAGGGGTGCACCCATGAATGCTGAGGGAGCTGGCAGATGTTCTTGCCAAGCCACTCTCCATCATCTTTGAAAGGTTGTGGAGGACAGGAGAGGTGCCCAAGGACTGGAGGAAAGCAAATGTCACTCCAATCTTCAAATAGGGCAAGAAGGAGGACCTGGGAAACTATAGGCCAGTCAGCCTCACCTCCATCCCTGGAAAGGTGATGGAGCAGTTCATCCTGAATGTCATCTCCAGGCATGTAGAGGAAAAGAAGGTTATCAGAAGTAGCCAACATGGATTCACCAAGGGACGATCATGCTTGACCTACCTAATAGTCTTCTATGATGGCGTGACTGACTGGGTCGATGAAGGGAGATCAGTGGATGTTGTCTACCTTTACTTCAGCAAGGATTTTTGCACTGTCTCCCATAACATCCTTACAGGTAAGCTTAGGAAGTGTGGGTTGGATGAGTGAGCAGTGAGGTGGATAGAGAACTGGCTGAACGGCAGAGCTCAAACCATCATGATCAATGACACAGAGTCTGGATGGAGGCCTATCACTAGTGGTGTTCCCCAGGGGTCTATGCTGGGTCCAGTCCTGTTCAACATCTTCATTAGTGACCTGGATGAAGGTACAGAGTGTACCCTCAGAAAGTTTGTTGAACACAGGAAGTTCCACCTGAATATGAGAAAACACTTCTTTCCTGTGAGGGTGACAGAGCAGTGGCACAGGCTGCCCAAGGAGGTTATGGAGTTTCCTTCCCTGGAGACATTCAAAACCCACCAGGATGCGTTCCTGTGTCCCCTGTTCTAGGTGTCCCTGCTCAAGCAGGGGGGTTGGATGAGATGATCTCCAAAGGTCCCTTCCAACACCTACCATTCTGTAATTATATTAATCTGTGATTCTATGATCTCAAAGATAGACTAACAAAATCAGTATTCAATTCAACACAAAACACTTGTAAGATCTCGTCTGAAAATTTCTATTGTGCATTTATAGTTCATCACTTTGGTAGAAGACAAGAAAGACGAGGTATGAATTTACTGGGACAAATACAGTATAAAGTTGCATCAGGTGTTATGGTTCCAGTAAAGGAAGGTGAACATGAATAACATTCAATGAAACATGAATAAGACATCATGTAGACTACTAAGTGGGGTAATGCAGTTCCAGAGTTTCTTTTCAGTTTGAAAGACTCTTCCTGCGTTTGGGTTTTATCGTATCTCTTCTATGAGAGAGTGGTGGTACTGTACCTAGAAGTGTGGGTGAGGAGATGTAGGGTTTTGTCATATTACCAAAATTTCTATCATCTGTTCCCCAGGACAGAGGCAAACCAAACACTCACCAGTCACTGGAGTTTTTCCCAAGTAGAGCTGAAATTCAGGAGTATTTTCTCACTTCTATCAACAGCCAACATAAATTAATGTTAATGTTGACATTTCGTAACAGATATTGTGATAAAAAAAGATCAAACTGTCAATAGTTTACTGTAAGTCATGTTATTCATTTTCAGTATATGCATATGTAATTGTTTCATGTAATTTAAAAAGCTGTAAGGGGAAAAAACAACCCCAAATAGTCTAAAAGGCATAGGCTTTATCTAAAAACTCTGGCCATGACAAATATTCACAGATATACAGTTCTTTCTCATCTATGCCAGTGTAAATCAACATGAAAAGTTCAGTAGCCAAAGGAGTTATACTGAAGCTTGGCTAAATCCAAAGAAGAACTTCTCATGTCACTAGCTCCTACATCCATTCTACATATCAGGCGAAGACAGGCAGCAGGCTTGGAATACATTTAATAAGTATATGTTGTTGTATTTGTTGTCTATTATGTTTTCATCGCAGCAGAGAGAAGCCAGGAGCATGAAACAATTTAATGCAAGCATGTGATCAGTCAGGTTTGCAATAAAGTTAAGAACTAAAACATATGGTGTTTCATTGTACCTTCTCATAGTAAATTTAATGCAAAAATCTATAAATAATATAAGAACTAAAGGACATATACTGCACTTGATCTTAAAATTAAAAGATATTATCACCACTATAGAACATTGTCAAAGGATAATGGTGCCCTGCTACCTGTAAACACTAAGGTGAAGCCAAGTAATTTATTTTCTAAGTTATTGATCTTATGACAAAATTCTATTACAATGACTTTATTTCTAATGCACCATATGATAGATGTATATTTAATAACGTTATATGATGGATGTTGATGCAGTAAATTGACAGCAGCATGCACTGCTATCATTACCCTACTATGTATGGATTGGCTACCACTCAAACCACAGGTACATTGTACCTTTCAGATATTCAAAGACTGATTTACCACAGAAGCAGAGTTTCATCCCTATTATTATGACTTATTTTGACAATTAACAGGGGGGGTTTCCATTAGTTGAAACAATTTTTGTTAATATTTCTGCCTCAAGATTGAATGGCATAGATTAAGTAGCTACCTGATTTAAGGTACCTTTCAATCTTTACAGGTTGTTCAAATAACAGAACATAGTGTAAGAGGGTGTGGAAAGCACAAACTGCAATGCACGTTTTTTGGACCAAATAGGAGGCAATGAGAAGAGGAAGGAAAATAATCTCACTAGACCCCAGCTCAGCTCACTGCATATGTCCTTTTGTACCAGCCGACAGGATGGCTGGTAGGGAAGAAATTTATTTCCTTGCAGTGCTAGAGTACAGGAATATCAGAGAATGAACTGTGTTTTGGAGAAGTTGTGAGGCTAGCGTGCAGTTAAATAGTGGAACAAAATGTGCTTTCCATTACTTGTATAATCTCAATGTAATTCTCACTGATATCAGTGAGATTTTTCATTACTGGAAAAAGAAAATTTTGTCTTTTTATGTCAAGTTTTGCATCAGTTACACCTTTTTAATCCTGTAGACTACCATGACATGGCATAGATTGTGATGGCAGAATGTTTGCTGACAACAATTTATAACATTATATTTTCAAGGAAAATATTAAGTTGTTTGTAAAATATACATTCCAGTTTAATCAGGAGAGATTCAGGGTAGACAATCCTGAAACAGTATGATAAACTTCAGAATAATGACAATTCTATTGGACACATTTTTGAATTATTAATGGTACTTAAAACAGTATCCAATCTTCTCACAGGCACTAATTAATTTATGCTCATGACATTATGTAAAGATAAACTTTTACATACACACTTCATAAAAGGAAATGAAGCTCAGTTATTAATATCACTTACCTTTACTCATCTTAAGTTTATTATTAAGATAAAGCTGACAATACAGAGGTAGCTACCAGCAGTGGCACAATTATTGCAGTTATTATTAGGCAACTTAAACATCAAGTACCCTTTTAGTGAACATTTCAGATGCGCCACTGTTTTGTGAAGAATATCTTGGCATACACCCTCTGCCAAGCCTCATCATGGGAATCTTTTCCACAGGTTCCATGGGATGCCTCATTCCATGCTTGGGCATTGGACTTACCCAGGAAAGGAGAAACTAAGATGCAGCTCCTTGAGGTGGTTCACATACACAGCTCCAATCTTCTGTAAGATTATTTAAACATAAACATCCAAGAGTGAGACAAGGCAATCTCTCTTCATCATGCTGATGATAATACTCACTGCAGAAAGAACTGAAAAATGTTGCCCTTGGATTTTGAACCCTCCATCAGCTGCAATACAACCCACTGGAATCCTTGCTATTCTGTGGAAGCTAAGATGAGCAGGTACGGTAGCAGGCACCTTAAGTCTGTTCTGGGGAAGGCCCAATGCATCACTGTGTTTTACTGATTTCTGATTGATAATGATTTCTCAATAGCTTTTAAGTACTGTTTTTTACCTGATTATTTTTAGGTTAATATCTCTTCTTACACATCTCTGTAGCTACAAATATTGAGAGTATTCTACTGAACAATCTCCTGAATCAAAAGATTCTCTTCTTCTTTCTATGAGGAACCTTCAAGTGTTAGTTCTTAGCCCTTAAGGTAGACAGACATAGATTGGCTTTGTTAGTCTTTGTGGAAACCTAATTACTTTTATAAAATGTTTAGTTAATGGACAGCATTAAGAATGATAGGAAGAAGTAATCTTTTGGTGGATGTATGTAATGTTTGGTGTGAATGTGAGGAATTTCTATATGGAGCATCTGATTGTTTATTTCCTGTGTCTTGCTGCTTGCAATTTGAATATGTTGAATGTTATAAAGGCACTTAAAGCCAGTGGGATCACCTCATCAAAAGAAATGTAAAGAAATAAAGGCAAACTCAAAGGGATCATCTTGCAGTCTTTGAGAATACAACACTCCCACTGTGACTATAGCAAGAGTTGTCTGCACTGAATAGCTGGATGATCAGAATCATAGACTCTGTTCTGACCTATAATCAGTTTTTCTTCAACTATAACAGTAGATGTTAAAAACTCAGTGTTCCCTACCTTGTGCTATTTCCTGTACTTTTTATTTGCAGCATATCCTACACTTAGAGTCAGAACTCCCACAATAAATGTAACTATTATGAGCAGTAAGTAGCTTCCACTTCTTCAAATAATACACATAAATATATTATTACTTCTATAACCAAGAAAAATGTTTTTAATAGATTACTTTTAATTGAGTCTAGAATATTTGTTACCATAATCATCCATGAGCACTTGTAGATGCTGACTAGAAGATTGCATGCCAGAAAAATCCAATTGCCTGTTTAGTACCCTAATTACCATGTACACATAAGCCTTCTTAAACACAGAGAACATACAGATAAATTTGGCTTATATGCAGAGAGCAGAGGATAGATCAAATAAACTTTTATGTAAAGGGCTGTAAGGAAATGCACAGGAGGGAAGTTACTGTGAGTGATGTGGTATGATAGCTCACAATTAACTAAAAAACACCCATTTTTGGGGTTCACAGGGGAAATGGAACCGGGGATCAGAAGCTGAATGAGGTAGTGCAAAACGGCATGGCTGTGGACACTCTTAGCTTTCTATGGACCTGAGAAGCTGGATCCATATGCTAACAAAATGAATGAAATTACCATCATTGCATTCAATGGATGCAGGGGTAAGTGTCATGAGAAGGAGCAAAATCTTTTTCATTCACTTCAGCTGTAACAAGCCCAGAGAGACCAGGTAGCCTTGCATAAGGAGACCTGCTTGATCTTCAAAAACCAAGAATTTAAAAGCAAAAGTTCACAGCCAGCCCAATAGTTTATCTGCTACAACCATTCATAGCTCCAACCTGGAAGATACATTGAGCAAAAAAATCACAAGGATATTAAGATTTCAGATGGAATGTTACACTTGAATGACCATATATTCATACCCAGTTTTATGTATTCAGTACATCTCAGCCTATATACCATTATCTTTTGCTATTGCCATTGTTCACCAGGAGTAACAGAAGTTGCAGAATTTGTTATGGAAAGCCTATGTAAGGACACAAAAAAGAAATGCCTGTAAATTGGCTTTGCATGACAGACTTCTATTTTAAGTTCCAAATGCACTGAGAAATGTATTTAACTAACCATATATTGACTGCTTGCCATTTTGGACTCAAAAAATTAAGAAGGAACATGCGAGGGCTTAAAACACAGACTCCTAACTCACCAGCTTCCCATACAATATAATAATTAATACACTATTCAGTGTGCCATCTAAAACTATAGATATGACAATTAAAAATCAGAAAAAAGGAAGAATAACATGGAGATAACAGTAATTCAGTGTATGTCTTGTCTTTTATTATTTCTGTGGATTTGTTTTGTCTTAAATATACTTTATACCTAAAGAACAGATATTTACAAATGCACATGTACATTAGGCCTACTATAATATTTTATTTCATCCACCAAAACTGCCTTATTAATTTGAAATATTCAGAGGATTTTATATGTTTAAAACAGATATATTGGACATAGATATCAACTATGACTATATCTGGTTATGCTCAGTCTTTGAGTTCGACTGGAAATGTAAGACACTAACCCTGTAAAAGGACTCAGTTATACCATGAATCTAATAGTAAGCGCAATAAAAAGACAAACATATTTGAATTTGAATTCACAGAATTACACAGAATCACAGAATGGTGGGGGTTGGAAGGGACCTCTGGAGATCATCGTGTCCAAACCCCCTGCTTGAGCAGGGACACCTAGAGCAGGGGGCACAGGAACGCATCCAGGCGGGTTTTGAATGTCTCCAGGGAAGGAGACTCCACAACCTCCCTGGGCAGCCTGTGCCACTGCTCTGGCACCCTCACAGGAAAGAAGTTTTTTCTCATGTTTAGCTGGAACTTCCTGTGTTCCAATTTGTGCCCACTGCCCCTTGTCCTGTCATTGGGCACCACTGAAAAGAGCCTAGTCCCATCATCCTGACACCCACCCTTTAGATCTTTATAGGTATAGATGAAATCCTCCCCTCGGTCTTCTCTTCTCCAGGCTGAACAAACCCAAGTCTCTCAGCCTTTCCTCATAAGGGAGATGCTTCTGTCCCCTGATCATCTTGGTAGCTCTCTGCTGGGCTTTCTCCAGTAGTTCCCTGTCTTTCTTGAATTGGGGAGCCCAGAACTGAACAGAGTACTCCAGATTAGTAATGAGAATGAGTCATGGATACTAAATATGTATTTTTTAATCCAAAATTACACTACTTTTAAAGTAAGTTACCTATTTTCACTGGAGTAAATTACTGCAATTGCAGGACTGTGTATGACAAACTAGTTCAAACCATGAAACACGATCTTATTATTAGGCATCCTAAAAATCATACTGTTAAATATAGTTGTTAGCCAGTACAGGTAAAGACTACTTGTTTTAACAAATATCTTCTAATGGTAGGTAAGGCTGAAAGAGTAACTGATTTTTCAATTAAATAGGTGAAAACAGAGAGAAAAGAATATCTAAATGCCAAATAAAAGTAATATTTGCATTTTTTTCTGTAGAAGTAAAATATAATTAACTTTCCACATCAAATTTTGCATCTCATCCACATTGGTTATTTAGGGTTAACTGGGGTGGGGACTGGACAGGACACAAATAACATGAATTTCTCAAAAACTATGATGTTGTTCTTACTTATTTGGAAAACAGACTTACCTGCAGACAACTTTGGATCAAGTCTTCATCCTGTTTTATTATTACATTTCTCATCAAAACCATGTATTGCTATTGAGAATACGGGTTTTTGGTGAGGGAAAGAAAAAGTGAGTACTGGAAAATCAAGATGCTTCTATGATTTCTGTTTATAGTCTTTCACATTTTTTTATGAATCAGCAAATACAATTTGGAGAGGGAATCATCATTTTTTTCCCTTATTTTTTTTCTTTTAGGAGAGGGTCTGAATGTTCAAGCTAAAGAATAATTCTTATGTGCTTGCTCTCTGGATAAATTACTATTTCAACGTGTATAACACATGGAGTGAAGCAGTTTTGTCATGAAGAAACAGTAATTCAATATGCCCTTTTCTATGGTAGTGAGACAACTTTCCTGCAGATTGAGAATCCCAGAACTTAAATGCACTCTTCAGCTGAATAAAGGGCAAAAATTGCCTTATGTTGCCTCATACCTCTGCAAATGCCCTTTAATCAACATCTTGTAGTGTACCTTGGACATAGCCTGAGCTGTTGCACCCTGGACTCAGACTGAGCTGTTGGACAAAAGGAGCAGACCAACATAATAATTTATTACTCCAGCTCTGTAAATTCATTTTTAGGCAGCATCAGGGGAATCCATCTTAAGAAAATTGAATTTACTGAATTCAGCTGGAATTAGAAAGCCGTTTAAAGACTGTACACACAACAGCAATTTCTATACATATTTGGAGTCTGGCATTGGTAGACCTTGTCTGCCCTTTATAATTTTGCTTCCTTTTGCTGAAATGTCAAAGACAGCTTTTTGAAAGGCCTATGACTTAAGCATGCTCATGAAAGTAATATCTCAAATTAAAGTGTATTTCCTTTGCAGTTTCAGCTGAAAATAATATTCTTTTTTTCAATTCCTTAACATTATACAGTGCTGCATATTATTAACCATTTGTTAGGTTTTGTTTTTCTTATTTCCTAAAAAACATGCATAGCTACATTTTGTCAGAGATTATATAAGAAATGCAGTAGTAATGAAGCAAAAATGTGACCCCTCCAGTGAGAAAAGAAAAACCCAAAACATTATATATTTCTTTCCCATTAAGCAAAAAGAATTATTTGACTACAAAACAATATAAAACAGTGTCTTTATTGCATGCAGTCTACCCAGCATTGTATAGTACAAGTACATATAGTTATCCAAAATATCAGTATTGAATAAGTTTTAATGAATGCTCTTGTTAAACAAAGCATCAAACAATAGCTCTTTTACTTCACAAGCATTAGATTAGTTTCCAAGGGAATTACCAAGGTACTCATAATTTAAACATAAATTCACAGTTTACTGTGTATTAGTAGACCTATTCACTATGAGTATGGGTTTGTTTTCTTGCTCTGTCATGGAAATCTTTCTTCTCTTAGGCTGCATTTTGTTTTAATTAAAAAAAAATATTGTTCAACATAGACTGCCCCAGAAAACAAATAAAATTGCAACCTTTGGTTAATTCCTTACGTCCTTTGTGGGGTTCCTTTTCCTTTGAAGTCTATTCAGTTCAAGTTTTGCTGCTGACAGTTAAAACATGGTACAGCTCTGATCAGAACAGATTACCAGGCAACCTTTCATACTCTGTTCCCTTTATTATCCTGATACTGTCATCATGTTTTCCCCATATCCTTTTCACAGTCGCCTATTCTGTGTACAGCTACGGATGCTGTTACATCACTGTGCTTCATTCAGTGGCCCTGCTGTGATAGTTTGGCCCTCAAAGGGAAAATAACGGTACTAACATTTATGTCCATTTGGTTAAGCCATTTACCATTATGTTTTGTGGTTTACAGAAGAGATGAAAGCCAGGGGAAAATAGTATTAAGATGGAATAGACAAAATGTCCTTGTGCTGTGACAGGCCTTCAAAGCATGACTACAAACCAGAAGGATTATTTTGTTGATTACAACATATTCCAAGTGCCATTGTGTAACACCTCTAGTCACTAAGTACAGTGCCTTACACCCATCAAAATGATAAAAATCTCTTGTATTATAAGATTAGATAAAAGCAGAGCAAGCAAAAAAGTACAGTATTTTATTAGGTTTATTAAGTTTACCTGTCTTCAAATCTTTAAGAAAAATATCTTATCTTAAAGGCTTATTAGTCTTCAGTTCCCATATTCCTTTTCATTATGAGGAACAATGTCTCTTCGGAGAAAGGCATGAAATAATGACCGTTCCTGGCTGTGCAGTGATACATCCGATCTCACAATACTTGGTCTAATATAGTGCATGCGAAGAAGAAGGAAGAAGAGAGAAAACAAGGATTGCTTATGTCTAAATATGTGTGGACAAGTAAAGGGCATCAGCGTGACTTATACTTACAAACCTCAGAAAACACAATGTTCTGTTGCTGTAATGCAGATATAAATACATGTTTCAATAAAATAAAATTACATTTGAAGGATCTTTATTATAGAATAACTGAGAGGGAAAGTAGTATCTACCTGCTGTCTCGTGGAAGTGAGTAAATAAATTACCACAAAATTATGATCTATTTTCTTTACCTATAAATGCTGGAAGTCTGTATACTGTAAAAGATGGGATTAAAACCAGAGGATTACAGTAAGTAGAGGTGTTTTCTCTTTTACAAATCTGTATTTGTGTCAACATTTCAAATCTGAAAGTATTAGTACTCTGTTGCATCTGGTAAAAACCTGACTTTCCGCTGAAGTCCAGTATAATAATATTCCTCTAACCGGGAAAAAAAAATCACCATATCTGTACTATAAAAAAAATCAGATAGTTTTTGCTTTTAGAAAATGTTTTTATTTAGAAGTTTATAAAAGCTGCAGAGAACAGTGTTGAGGAAAAAGAAACCTCTGAGTTTCTGTAATCTGTATTTTTCATTCCTGTAATTCATAAGCTTTCTCTTCCAGAAGTAGCTGTAAATTCTGACTTTCAGGCAGTGCCCCAGAAAATTTAAAAAAAAAAATTAAAAAAAAAAAAAAACACACCAAAAAAAAGGCAAGCAAGCAAGCAAGCAAACAAAAAACAACCAGACAACAAACATGTTTTAGTGCTTTCAATTATCTGCTTTGTTTTCTCTGTTCAGCCCTGTGTTTTTCCTGTTCAGTTGCTCAGTAACAAAATAACCATTCACACTCAGTGCTAACAGGCTCATGCAAGGCCTTCCAGTTAGGTTTGTCAGCTACAATTCACTATCATTCAAATATATGTGTATACGTATACAGAGGTGTATATATACATGCAGATGAATACACACTGCAGGATCAGAAAAGCTTATTTAATTATCAAGCTCTCTAGTGTAACTCTTTACATTTGCAGAACAACTCACCTCCTTCACCACTGTTTTCTTCCTTTAAGGATGGGTTGTTTTTTTTTAAGGATGGGTTTTTTTCTGAAATACACTCAGTGTGCGTTATAATCCTATCTTTGAAAATCTAAATCACTGGTCAGATGCTTTTACTACTCAGAAATTAGTTTTCTAAGATTCTTGTTTCACTTTGATGAGGCTTTGGGAATAATCATGTGTGTTCTGTGCACATATCAATAGAATTTATTTTACTCTTTCATATACTCCTTCATTACTATAAAAGCATAAATTTGCAGAAAAAAATTACTTAACCTTTGGAAGGCCTGGGAGACAATGTGAAACTATTAACATTCTATTATTCAGAGTATATTGTGATTTTTCTGTGGTGCACTGTAGGTCATGAAAGCATTGCAACAATTTTGTTGAAGAAGTGAGGATGCAACCAGGAGATTCCAAGACTCCCTTTTTCAGTTTCAGGCCCCTCCTGAAGAAAGATCTTTGACAGACAATTTCCATTGCCAGTCTACGTTTTAGAAGTAGCTCTTCTGATTAAATCTCCCTGTGTACAGATCATTTCCTTTAGCTGTATGCAGGAGCTAGGATTTACCCCTTTAAAGGCATGAATGGTTAGAGGCTTATGAATAGAAATTACTTGAAAATGTATCCCAAAGGATTTCTTTTTTGTATCGTCTTCCAAGCAAGGGTTTCAAAAAGATAAATAGTATTTTCTTATTAAGTATTATTTTCTTATACTTAATATGCTGGTAAGTAATACAGATAGTATGTTCATACCAGTCTTAAAACCTTTATGCTATAGAAATTATAGGAAAAGATACCATAAGAAAAATGTTCAATGCTCCGCTCCTCTCCTCTCCTCTCCTCTCCTCTCCTCTCCTCTCCTCTCCTCTCCCCTCCAATGGTATGTTTGTTTGTTTTTTAAACTATGTTTCTGGGAAAAAGACAACAGTAACAAAACAAACTAGCAAACATCACCCCTTCCCCCTAAAGCAGGTCATGCTTAATGTCAACAGAAGTTGTTGGAATTTATTCTCAACCTTGCCAAAATACTCAGCGCATAGCAGAAGTGAATTCTAGCTTCCTGATTGGAAAATTAAGGGAAAAAGTAAATAATACCATGGTGTTGCTTGAGATATCAAATGTTTTGAGACTGGTAAACCCAAAATTTGCTTGGAATGCAAAGTTCTAGGAGTCATGTGTTTAGTTTTCTTCTTTTTTATTTCCCCTCCCCCCCACGCATCCACCGTTCTAGTTAGTAAAGAGTTAATGGTAACTAGAAAAAAGAGTTTACTCTTCATAGGCTTGCTAGTAAGACCACTGGTCTCCAACCTGTTCAATGTGGCATGGCATAAAGTGTGCTATCTACCCAGAAAAATCCTATAATATGTGTCAGATGTGTGGCATCTTAGAAATATGCCTTCCTGCCCTGCAGTCTCCATGGAAACATTTTCATTCAAACAAAGCACCTGCTTAATCAATAAGATTAAGGTTGGATGCAGCTTTGAGCAACATGGTCTAGTGGAAATTGTCCCTGACCATGGCAGGGGGTTTGGAATTAGATGATCTTTAAGGTCCTTTCCAACACAAACCACTCTATGATTCTGTCTATTCTATGATAATATCAAAGTAAAAGCTAAATTACGTATTGTGAAGAGTTGGAACAAGATATAAAAGTAAAATAAATGTGTGTATTTCTCCCATCTTTGAAGGATAACTCTGTAAGCAGTAACTTCTTCAGGGTCTGGCGATCTGCCAAAATCACCTCTAGCTTTCTTGCCATCTTTTTGTTAGGGCTTTATTTCTTCAGAGAATTGACACAAGTGGTGTTATAGAGTGTGCGTCTTATAAGCTGGATTTAAAAAGTGTTCACTCCTTTGCGTACTTTAGACAATGTGAACTTCCAAAACGTTGCCTCTCAACTCCAAAGTGTCACTGAACATGGAAAAACATGGAATCATAGATTCATAGGATCAGTTAGGATGGAAAAGACCCTTAAGATCATCAAGTCCAACTGTAAACCTAACACTACCAAGTCCACTACTAAACCATGTCCTCAAGTGCCTCATCTACTTGTCTTTTAAATACCTCTATGGATGGTGACTCAACAGCTTTCCTTGGAGACTGTTCCGATGCTTGACAACCCTTTCAGTGAAGAAATTTTTCTTAATGTCCAATCTAAATTTCCCCTGGTTCAACTTGAGGCCATTTCCTCTCATCCTATCACTTGTTGCTTGGGAGAAGAGACAGACACCCACCTCACTACAACCTCCTTTCAGGGAGTTGTAGGGAGTGATAAGGTCTCCTATCAGTCTCCTTTTCTCAAGACTAAACAATCGCAGTTCACTCAGCCGCTCCTCATGGGACCTGTGCTCTAGACCCTTCACCAGCTTCATTGCTCTTCTTTGGATTCATTTCAGCATCTCAATTTCTTTCTTGCAGTGAGAGGCCCAAAAGTGAACACAGTATTCAAGGTGCTGAATGAATTAATGTTGAATCATGAATCCTCCTGTCAGAATAATGCCTAGGAAGATAAACTTTTTGTAAATGGGAGGTTTGGAATTTGACCTACCAAACATACTGCCAACATCAGGGAAGTAACCTCTTCTAGAGGCATTGCTTCCCATGAGAAGTCTCTTTGTTTTTCTTCTCACTAATTACCCCCAGCGACACATTTTGCCCTTGGGCTTCACCATAAATGATTAAAGATAATCAGCAAGAAGTACCAAAAATCATCTGTGAACTCCGTGGAGATGGGAATATGGCATTGCCATGATTTAGGGCTAACTTACCTTGTACGATATTGAAAATGATAATTTCTCTCACCTGCCTGCTACTTATTCACCTAATAAAATCTTTAGCTTCCCTGACCTTAATACATGGAATATAGGAAAGCTAAATATTTTAAAATGAGTAATTATTCACATGTTTTTGTAAATTAATTTTTCCTAAGAATAGATAGGGACTAATTATGATATAGAGATGTACTGGGTTGCCATGTCTGGTTGCCGGAAGCACACCAAGCTTCTCTCTCACTCGCTGTCAAAGAAAAAAATATGACAAAAAAAGCTCATGGTTTTAGATAAAGGTGGGGAGATTACATACCAGTTACCATCGTTGGCAAAACAGACTCCACTTGGGGAAAATTATTTAATTTATTACCATTTAAAGTGGTGAGAAACAAAGACAAATTAAAACACCACCTTTCTCATACCTCCCTTTTCCCCAGGCTCAACTTCACTGTCATTCCCAACTCCTCTTCCCCCCTGCCCCCACAAAGTGGTGCAAGGAACATGGGGAACGGAGGGCTGTGGTGGGTTCATAACTGAACTGTGGTCAGTTGTCTCTGTCTCTTCTTCTTCCTCACACTTTTCCCCTGCCTCAGCATGGGTCCTTCCCAAGGGCCATAGTTCCTTCAAGAACTACCACCTGTTCCAGTGCATTTAATACCAAGACTAATGTTATCCTGGGTTGCATTAGACAACATGTTGCCAGCAGGTCAGGGGAGGTGATCCTGCCCCTCTACTCAGCACTGGTGAGGCCACACCTGGAGTACTGTGTCCAATCCTGGGCTCCTCAGTACAGGAGAGACATGGACATGCTGGCAAAAGTCCAGCAATGGGCCACCAAGTTGCTTAAGGGTCTGGAGCAGCTCTCGTATGACGAAAGGCTGGCAGGGCTGGGACTGTTCAACCTGGAGAAAAGACTCAGTGAGGATCTCAACAATGCGTATAAATACCTGCAGAGAGGGTGCAAAAAGGGTGGAGCCAGACCCTTCAGTGATGCCTAGTGGCAGGACCAGAGGCAATGGGTACAAAATGAAACAGAGGAAGCTCCCTCTGAATGTCAGGAAACACTTTTTTTCCTGTGAGAGTGACTGAGCAGTGGCACAGGTTGCTCAGGGAGGTTGTGGAGTCTCCCACCTTGGAGATATTAAAAAGTCATCTGGACATGGTCCTGCACAACCAGCTCTAGGTTACCCTGCTTGAGCAAGGGGGTAGGACCAGATGACCTCCAGAAGCGTCTTCCAACCTCAACTACTCTGTGTTTCTGTGAAAGAACCAAATCCACCTTGTTCCTTACTGACAGTGCGGAAGACACCCGTTATTTTCACCTGCGTGATTTTACTGTTCAAGATTTGGTGCCCTGACTAGTGAATCTTTTCACAAATAGGGCCTTAGCACACCAGAAAATCAGGACTGTCTAAGGTCTCTCAAGTTGACTACATAAAACTGAAGCATCAAAAATGAGTTGTTACTTTGAACTGTAAAACCTGATATTATTGCAATAGAAAATATCTGCCCCAATGAAAAGTAGCTTCCAGAGGGAAATGGATGTTGGGCTGTTGGTGAGAAATCTTTGAAGTGAAAGATTCCCCCATCTACATAAGATTTGAAATAATTTACCCACTTCATTGAAAACTCTAATTATATAGTATGAATTCCTACATCAAAAAGCCAAGCAATTAATCAAGCCTATTACTAACTCTTCAAGCCACCCCAGCTGTATGTGAAGGAGGTGTGAAAAATTAAAGTTCAGTAATCTAAAAAAATACTCCAGCCTTTTTCCTTTCTTTGTTGGCTGGGAGTAGTTGTGGAGGATTCACAGTACTATTCACTCTGTGGGTGATTTTTGAGATGGGCTTTTCTGATCTAAACCCAAATTGTATTCTAAAATTAAAACACAGGTTGGATTTGGCATTTTCTGTGCCAAGAATTTTCTGAATCAGACATACCAAGTAAGCTCCAGTGATTTTCTGAGTCACTTATGCTCTTAGTAGTTTTTATAATTAAAGCTTTTGAGAAACTCAGTTCTAAGCAGCTGCACTATACTAACTAGCAAGTGCTCGTGTCTCCACTTGAATTAGTTTCTGTCCTACTGTGATAGTGATCTGGGCTGGAGCTAAAATAGCATCTGCAAGTTAACGCAGGACAGATCGTGATCTTTTATGATCCCGCTACCAAAGAATATGTAACCTCATTTCAATCAATGCATCAGTTTGTAGAGTAAGAAAAGAAGCCAGAAATGTCTGAGAGTACGTAAAACATGCACACTTTCCTGTGGGAACTGGGTGGTTTAGCATAAAGTGTCCTGTTGTTTCTGTTTAAGTATATATAGACATAAAGTTCTGTGATCTTAACTTACCATTAAGGATTGATTGGGTTTTACAAACATTAAATACAAATGAGTCTTAAAGAAGAATATGAAAGAGAAAATGCCTTTTGGGGTGAAGAAAAAGTGTATTTCAGAGGCGAAGAACAGGTTTGGAAAATACCTGTCAGATTTGAGGAAAAGTAGATAAAGTAGCAACAGAAACAAAATTCTGAAATGCAACAACAAATGAGGTGTCAATGGCTGACATAACAAACTGAGGACAAACATTTGAGTGACAAGAATTGTTGAAACACAGGGGTGAGTGGAAAACATAAAGGGCAAAGAGCACTGTGGAGTGTATCATATAAGTAAGAACATAAAAGGCACAGAACTGATCATCAGACAGTGTATAACAATTAAAAGATGAGGAGATGGGAGAAACAGAATATTAAAGAATATTATAATAAAGAATATTATAAACAGAATTTTAAAGAATATTTAGACAAATGCTAAGGAAACAAAATATTAAGAGCAAAGGTGAGAGCTGAAGAGGTGGAACACCAAAATCATAAGATTGAGTATGAGAGAAAAAAATAAGTGAAGCATATAAAGTTGAGACAAAAGTTCAGAGGGAAAACAGTAAACACAGAAATAAAAGGGAATGAGAACCACATATGGGAATGAGTATGAAAATGATAAGGCATGATTCCTTTCAATAAAATAGAAAAAAATAAGACTATAAAATACAAAGATGTTTCACAGAACCTCTACACCATCTATTATTGCATTTAGGACATTCACCTTTCCTTCCTGAAGAAAAGTCTCTGATCATTTCTTTTGCTTGAAGTCTCGTACGCTGAGCTATCAGATTATATTTGATAGTTAGGATCCGGTAAAGATCACTGTCTCTGATTTCTGTTTTGTCATTCTTAGCAAATTGGTTGACCTAGTTTGTAAAGAGGAATTTGGCACGACTGTCTGAGCTTCTTGTTCTCTCTTTCTTCAATCAGATTGGCACTTTCCCTCTCCTAGTCATGAAAAGCAGATCATCCAAGCCTTTGTCTGAGCACAAACACTTTATATTTTCTTCTGGGTTGGTTCTTCTCCCATTCCCCTAGCCCTGGATAACTCCCTTCTTTAAAGAAGAAGATCCCATAATCATTGCTAATCTTTCTGCAACTTAGTATATAAAAAAAGTTTTCTGTACACCCAATATCTCATATATAGACTCTTTTGTTTCATCTTCCCCTTATGTTTTAGGAAACTTTATAATAAATAGACTGATTAGAGCAAACCAAAGAATAAACCCAGCTTTCAAACACCAGGCCATTCATCATTGCTGACGGAAGTTTCTTCAAAGTGTTTTTAAAGACCCTCAATGAGGAAAATTTCATAACTTCCACAGGTATATTCAGACTAAATTCAGCATCTGAACATGAAAGTAAATTGGCTGAAGAACTCTATTTTGGGATTGTCTGTCCTCAGCAGTTTTGGAGAACTCTGCTACTTGTCGCAGTAGTGATTTTGGTATGTAACGTTTTAGATGTCAAATTTGCAAGCCTTAATGGTTTCAAAGTTTTAGGAAATACATGCACAGCACAATGAAAAACTAAGGCTCCATTAAAACGTCTAAATTTTGGCACACAGAACTGAAACACTCAAAATTGTCAATCATTTTGAATTACTAAGATTAACAGTATTAAAGATCTATCACCCAGTAAAAAGAAAAAAAAAACTTCCAGGAGAAAATGGTGGTTTATGGCAAAGCTTTGGCCACTAGAATAATTTATCCACTCAGTGAAAAGTCTATTAATTATACAGTACACATACGTCAAAGAACCACACAATTAATCAAGCCAGTTTGTATAACCTTAAGTTGTTCCAGCTGCATGTGAAAAAGGAGTATCACTAATTTTAACATGATAAAGTTTGTGTCTAACCAAACTCTTTCTTGCAGCAATTTTAACCGTTATCTGCTTTTCTTAAATCCTACACGTGAAAAACAGATTATTCTCTTCCTTTCCATGTCAGCTTTCTATGAATGTGAATATGGTTTATCATGTCCTTCCATAGTTTTCCAGGGAAAATGATGGCTGTTCTTTCCATCATTTTTTGTACCTTGTATTTACTAGATTATTCCTGTACTTTCTCTTGGGATTGTTGTCTCTTCATATATTTGTTAAAATGTAATGCTCAAAACGTTGGAAGTTTTACTCCTTATGTTTTACATTATAAATCACTGTTCATACATCCTAATAGAGGCCTTAGAATGTTTGCCTCTTTCTGCTAACTACGTAATCAATAGTCTAGTATCTGAATAGATAATTATTCTGTATAAGCTTATGAAAATGCACTTGCCCTTACTTAATTTTACCTCTGTTTTCCAGTCCATTTCTCCAATTTATGGAAATAATTTGGAATTCTAATCCTGTCTTTCAGCGTCCTAACTGTCCATCCCTGTCTCATGCCATCTGCAATAATAATCATGCTCTCTATTTCATCAAAGAGGTCATTATTGAAACATTGGGTGCTCTGGTTTGATGTTTGGTAGGGTATCATTATTTATCATTACTTCGAAACTAGGGAGGAAATTCATTATTACTATTGCTCTACAGACTTGCATGCCAAACTACTTCAGACAAAATACACAGAAAAAGCACACACTTGATGTGGATTTACAAATTGGGAAAAGATAGATACATATCTGAAAGCTATCAAGTTTCCTCCTGTCACCTGAAGCATCTGATGCTCTTCAAAGACTACAAAACATGTAGTAGCATAGTAAGTCTACAATATTCTCAGGGGAAAAAAGTAAAATGTATAATGATTATACTATAACACATAATAGCTAAAGAAGAGCTTTTGTTACAAGTCTATTACACTGAACAGTTTGAAAATGTGCCTGGAAATTTCCTAAAGCATTTTCTATATTTAATGCTTTGTTTTACCAGGACATTAAAAAAGAAAAGTAAAATTTAAATAATGAAACAAAATCCTTTGGGTAAGACAGATTAGGAAAACAAAGGGGCTGACAGTCAGCTTCCCTCATCTTTTCAAGTGGGACCTTTCCAAGCAGTTTTTTTCTCTAATAGAAATATGCAGGTGCTTCAAGCAACAAACTCTACACTGCCTCCTCTTTGTGTCTGCGAAAATAATTTTGTCATATCAGATTTGACAGTGTATCTGCTTTCTTCTATTCCTAGGCATCTCTTAGACTGGTAGTCATATCACCTAATAGTGTATATCTATGGTGTCCTGTATATATCTCAGTTAGTCACCCTAAGCTCTATATTCAGTCAATGGAAAGAAACAGATGCTTATAGAGTGAGTCATAAAACTATTTTGATGTCTACCTTAGGACATTCTGATTAATTTATTTCCCTTGACTGTAAAAGGAGTCTTCATGATTAGTTCTATATCACAGATGTCTGTATTTCTTCAAATGAAACCCTTTCCTCTATTTTTTCATTGTTTCCCATCTGCAACCCCTCTCTCCCTCTTTTTCCACCTCTCTCCACACTCGTACTTATCCTGCCTTTAAGTCCAGAACCACCTCCTGGCTGAGCACACTCAGATGCCATTGGGGGAGGAATCATTTCTGCTCTCTTCTGGCATTCCACATGGTCCAGAGTGAATCTGTTAGGACAAACAAACTCCCAGACATCTTTTTTCTTGCCACCTTTTTACTAACATTTGCAGAATCCATACAGTACACTTAGAGCAAATAAATAAAAGACAGATACTGTGTCACAGTGCTCTTAAGTAGAAATGACTACTACAATTTTTTGCATGTTTTATTTCCAACTGAAATATGAGAACTAGTGGGAACAAAATAAAATATATTCATAAATCCATTTATTTTAACTAAAATAATGAAATTGGAGGAGACTATGTAGTAACAAGTCATGATAGCAACTTTACAGGCATAAGAAGCAACTGTTGCAACACAGTAAGTGATTTAATACCTTTGAATTTGGATGCTGACAAGAACACTCATGAAGATTTCACTGGTTTCCATAATGTATCGCCTATGATGGAAAAGGTCCTTCTGTTGGCAGTTACAGAATTTAAACAACTGTTACTAATTTTATGATGACTTACCCAAGACTAGCCTGTGTCAGATGTAGCGACTAGATTGTAACAATATGAATAGTGTGTCATATATTTTTTTTTCCTCTGGCTATGTTTTTTAGAGTGTCTTTAAAACTAAAATAATCTAAGAGATATCTTACTATTATTATTTTTTATTTTTTAATAATATTTTTATAACATTTATATTTAAAAAAAAATAAAGAAAAGCCAGCCTTACCCAGACTGTGTAAGCAGTAAAGTACCGTTCTGGAAATATAAAGTTTAATTTATCTTTTGTTGCTAAATCACGTGGAAAGATTGGCATAGGAAAGATAAGTAGTTTTCAAACCTTTTCAATCTGCAGACCAAGCATACTTTGCACTGCAGACAGAGCTCATTCTAAGCTAATGAATGTCTATTGAAAATGGGCTTTTTAAAAAAATAATAATAATAATTGCAGTTTGTGGCCCCTAAGGATCAGTCCAGAGACCATGCTTTGCAGAAATGACTAGAATAATCGGTAACAGCGTAAGTTGGGTGCTTCAGCAATATAAACACTGTCAAGGAAATGCTATTCACTCAGTCTCCCAGAACAATAAAACCTGAACTCCTGAGGTAAACTGATCACAAGGAAGGTAATGCTGAAATGCACACAGTCCAGAGGAAGAGATGTTCTCAAAAAAAGAAAAGCAAATTAAAATAGTTGAACGGCTTCCATTATCAACAAGAAAATGTTATAAATATCTCTTCAATGTAATTGATTGTACAAAGTTCAGCATTCAATCAAGATTTGAGAAGTGTCTCTCAAATTATGCAAAATCTTAACATACTTATAGCTCCAAACATATCTGAAATACGAGTTCAAGATGTGTTTCAGGTGTACAACTCCTATTTCAAACATGAGTGGCTGATTACTCAGCTTCATTCATTGCAAGCCAGCTGTCAAAAAGAAAGATTGTTGAAGTCAGCTCAGAAATATCTTAGTTCTTTCAGCCAGATTGAATGTCAGCTGTTTTCCAAAGCAATGAAATTAATAAAAATTATTCTGCGGTAGAGGCAAGCAATTGCAGTAAGCTCGGATGTCTTCTTGTTCACTAATCACTCAGTGTCAGAGACAAATAGAGGACTGCTTCACTGGGCGCCTGCGTTCCAGCTGATCGCCCGTGTGTAACCTGTACTTACCTAGCTTGGTTGGTTGGTTCCCAGAAGCTCATTAGAAAACTTTGTGCAGGATATGATTCCCAACATGTTAGTTCTTGGTAAAGCTAGCCATAATAAATTAACAATATCACTGTTTTGTATTGAGCTTAATTACATTCAATTATTAAATTAAATTAAGTTGTTAAATCTAATGTCAGTCTAGCATCTGAAGTAAATAGCTATGTTCAATTTATTCTGCAATTTGCTTATGCTGCTAGATGTCTTGTGTGAAAGATTAATGTCATTTTCAGCCTTTGACAGAAACACCACTAGTTCTGACTGTACTATTTCTTTTCTTGGATATATCAGTGGAAAAATTAGTTTTGGAAGTACTTTCACCATACGTCACTGTTAAAGCTCTTTATATTTCTTTTGTTTTCAGATTTCTTGTAAAAACTATGATTGCCTGATACCTTAGTACCCTTGTTTTTTCTTTCTGGGACAACTGGATTGGACACAAATTTCCTTGCATAGTTCAGAACATGAAGCGTCCTTACATTTCTTGTCTGTTTTTTGAAGCAGACTTTTTCAGCAGCTGCAGTTTACTGTCATATCTGTAGGTTTGTTCTGTCAATTTCTATTCCTTTTATTCTATTTAAGTTTCCCACAATTTACATTTTTGTTTCTTTTGCTTTATGGTTTTTTTTTTTGTTTAATTTGAAAGCTGCTTAGAGTCTCTGGTCATGCTCTTCTACTGTCTTTTCCCCAGATCAAAATGTCATCTGTGTAGACCTCAGTAACCTCTATGACATCAAAAATGTATTGCATTTTTTGGTAAAACACCTTGTGTACTGAACGCAGACCAAATGGCAGTTTGAGAAACAGTGTTTCCCACGGGGGTTGTTGAAAGTGCACAAATATATCCCATTTTTCTAAGGGCAGCTAGCATAACCCTGGTGATGTATGAAGCATAAAATATATATATTTGGCATCAGCCATCAGGTCCTGAACATCTCCCCTTCAAAAGCAGAAGAAAATCTCAACAAACATTCTTAATTCTTTTGGTTTTTGTTTACAAGCTGACATTTCTGGCAAAAATCTGTACATTCTAACAATTTTTCCTACAACGGCCAAAAACTATATGCATTGTGGTAGTTTGATACACAGTGATTTCCAGACCATTATTCTCATTCTAACCTTACACAGGGAAACTGTGGCAAGGTTATGAAAATATGAGACATTTAACCTTCTTCACAAATCTTCTTGATTACCATATTTCTCAATCTTTTGAAGACTGTTCAGACAGTTCTTCAGGTATGACATTACCCGATTCTTTGTAGTGAATGTAACATTGATTAGGTGCAGGGTGTGAAAAATTTTTATTTCAATAAAATATCCTTTAATATGGAAAACCATCCCATACCGCCACATTTTAAGTTGTATGCATATGTTTCTTCATACGTATAATTCATATATTCCTTTAATGAAATGAAGCTCATAATTTACCAAGCTGGGAGGAGTGGCTGATACACCAGAAGGCTGTACTGCCATCCAGCGAGGCCTGGACAGGCTGGAGAGCTGGGCCAAGGGGAACCTCATGAAATTCAGCAAGAGCAAGTGCAAGGTCCTGCAGCTGGGGAGGAACAACCCCATGCACCAGTACAGGCTGGGGTCTGACCTACTGGAAAGCAGCTCTGTTGAGAAGGACCTGGGAGTGCTGGTGGACAAGTTGACCATGAGCCAGCGCTGTGCCCTTGTGGCCAAGAAGGCCAACGGTACCCTGGGGTGCATTAAAAGGAGTGTGGCCAGCAGGTCGAGGGAGGTTATCCTCCCCCTCTACTCTGCCCTAGTGAGGCCACATTGGAGTACTGTGTCCAGTTTTGGGCCCCCCAGTTTAAGAAGGGCAGGGAACTGCTTGAGCAATTCCAGCAGAGAGATACCAAGAAGATCAAGGGACTGGAGCATCACCCTTATGAGGAAAGGCTGAGAGACTTGGGTTTGTTCAGCCTGGAGAAGAGAAGACTGAGGGGGATCTTATCAATGCTTATAAGTATTTGAAGGGTGGGTGTCTAGAGGATGGGGCCAGACTCTTTCCAGCGGTGTTCAATGCTAGGACAAGGGGCAGTGGGCACAAGTTGGAACACAGGAAGTTCCAGCTAAACTTGAGAAAAAACTTCTTTCCTGTGAGGGTGCCAGAGCAGTGGCACAGGCTGCCCAGGGAGGTTGTGGAGTCTCCTTCCCTGGAGACATTCAAAACCCGCCTGGATGCGTTCCTGTGCCCCCTGCTCTAGGTGTGCCTGCTCAAGCGGGGGGTTGGACAATATGATCTCCAGAAGTCCCTTCCAACACCTACTATTCTGTGATTCTGTGATTCTGTGATCCTCTTCCACCTTTGAGACAGGTGTATGCCATCTGTCCCCAGCAGGCCTGGTGTTGTGTAAAGTGACCCATGATCAAAAAAGCCAAAATTCTGCCAGAAACTCCAGGCTTGGAGCCAGGTATTGATCTACTCACTCTTCCTGTTTCTTCCCTCATCGTTCCCTGCAATTAGAAGGATAGAGGAGAACAGTGCTTCTGCTCCTGATCACATAACCAATCATCCTAAGGCCCTGAAGTTTCTCTTCATTGCCATTGGATTTCTTATTACAACTACTTTGCTGTCTACATGAAAAAGCAATAATCGATAATAGTCTGAGGATGATACCAGGGTCAGAAGTTTCTTCATCACATCTTTAAGTCAGGTGCTAGGGAAGCAGCAGGCTTCCCTAAGTGGGTCCAGTCAGCAAATTGGACCTCCTGTTCCCCTCACAAGAGAGTTTCCTATGACAATAACTTGTCTTTTTTCCTTTATGGAAGCAGTGTTGATGCAGGGCATAGGTTTACTTACCCTTGGTGGCAACTCTAAGCTAGATGAGCTGTTGTCCTCATTGTTGTTCAATTCCACTTGTAAAGCCTCATATCTATTATGCAAGGGTACCTGTGAAGGTGGGGTAGTCACAGAGGAGATGCACCTGCTGTGCCAGGCAGGAACATGTCACCATTGCCCCCTATCCCTTGAGTCACTGCATTCTCTTGGGTGAAGAGAGGATAGGGGACCCTCTGTATCATGTGTCCTGTCTGCCTGTTGGGTCTGTCCCAGGGAAGGTATGGTTCAGTTCCAGTAATATCTCTCTCTCTCAGAGTCCCTGATACTCCTCCACCTACTCACCTCCTCCCAGGGCTCTGTCAGTAAGCGGAATAGCTCCCCTACCTGGGTGCAGCTCCCACAGGTGCGCTCACTGCTGCCCTCTGATACTGTGTATGAGTGGGGCACACCCTGCAGCCTGACACCTGGGTGGCAACATGTTGCCATTGGAGCTCTGTCTCGGGTGCTGTGGCAGTTGTGGCCGGTGCAGAGTTTACAGAGAAGATGGCTTTCTGCTGGTTTGATACCATGGCTGAGTTTCAGCAGCCTTCCTGTGCACTCTTCCACATGAACTGCTGCACAAACTGCTGCATCACACCCTTGCTTACACAGTGCGTCCTGTTTGCCTCCCCTGTTCGCAGTGTTCATGGTTGCTACTGCTCCCTAAGGGTTTCTTTTATACATGTGTGGGGGGCTTGGCCACCATTGCTCCTGGGCCCACCCAGCCCTCCTTAACCATTGTCATGTGAGCTGCAGGCTCTTGGTGGCTCTCTTGGCTTCCCCAAGTTTCCCCAGTTCAAGAATCCCTCCCTGTGCACTGTGTTAGAGCACTCCGCTGCTGCTCACCTTGGTGACTGAGTGGCATACACCTCCCCCCCGCCCCTTTAAAGTACCCAGGTCATGAGCATATAAAATCATAGAATGTTTTAGTTTGGAAGGAACCTTTAAAGTTCATCTAGTTCTAACCCTGCTGCAATGAGCAGGGACATCTTTTACTAGGTAAGGTGGCTCAAAGCTCCAACCAACCTGACCTTGAACACCTCCACTGATCCACAACTTCTCTGGACAACCTGTTCCAGTGTCTCACCACTCTCATCATAAACATTTTTTTTCTTATATCTAAGCTAAATCTACCCTCTTTCAGTTTCAAACCATTACCCCTTGTCATGTCACTACAGGCCCTGGTAAAAGGTCTCATTCTTTCTTATAAGCCCCCTTTAAGGACTGAAAGGCCTCAATAAGGTCTCCCTGTAGTCTTCTCTTCTCCAGGTTGCACAACCCCAACTGTCTCAGCCTTTCTTCACAGGAGAGGTGTTCCATCCCCCTGATCATGTTTGTGGCCCTCCTCTGGGCCACATTTGGAATTTGGGGGGAGACTTCTTATTTTCTTAGACACTTTTGAACTATTAGTACAGAATATGGAACACTTGCTGTGTATGAACGAACACTGATAATCAGAAATAGGCTGTTGATACTGCAGATAACTTCAGGGAGATTACTGGAGTGTTTCTTCTTGAGGAGAAAAAATAATCCAGGATTTTTTTCACATATATCGGCATGTGGTGATTAACTTTGTTTCAGTGTACACTATGTAGGGAGATTACTGTTTAAGATTAGCTGAAGACCGCTGAAGACATCCTAGCACTCATCTTTTCTTTTTTTTTAAAATTTTTTTTATTATGCACAACTATCATACAAACAATGAAATATTAACTGTTATGACCTCTAAATGAACCTCGTACATAGTATGTGAGTGCAGAATTGAGACTCAAGCAAGTGAATTGAATTAAATTATATGGAAATAATGTTAAATTTCTTACATAAACCTGTATACATATACATATTGTATACATAGCCTTCTGAATTCAAACCAAGGTTGTTTGAATTCAAACCAGAATTTGTTGCTTGAATACTGTTGCATCCTCAAAATATTACCACATCTGAATGGGTAAGATACCTTTATATTAGAAGTGAACTCTACAGAAAATATAGCAAAATATTAGTTTGTTTAGGTGGTTGTTTTTCTTTTTTTTTGTCTGGTCATTTTTTTTAATATTATGATTATAACTATTACAGAAAACTTTAATGTTGAGACATACAATCATTTTTCCATGTAAATGCATTAAATAATGAGCTTTCAAAGAGAACAACTTTATGCAATTAAGTTGCAGCATATGATAAAAATCTCATTAGCTATTATCCATAGTGAGACACTGAAGGATGCTTATTCTACAGTTAAGATAAACAATAAGTTAACATTTATCATTATTTCCCTGTGTTTTACACTATTTATAACACTCAGGATGAATTAATATTGTGATGTAAGTGGTTCCAGAAAATGAAGTAATTTACACTGAAAATGAGAAGAACAGAAGAAAAAAGTTTTTTAAACTGAGGGAGTTTGGCGTTTAAAATAATTAAACTGACAGCTATGAATTTAGGCATCCTAATTCTAGGTTTAATTGTATTTATTATTTTATTAGACTTATTTAGTGATTCATTAAATGTATAATACATATCTAAACACTTTGTGTTCAACTCAAATGTTAGTAGCTTTGAAAATATATTCAATATGTTGACAACTTGCTGAAGTAACTTTTACATTTTTGTCTCAGCCGAAATTAAATGTTTGATTTTTGGCTCCAGAATGTATGCAATAGACATAAAACATTGCAGTGACACTAAATCCAGATTTAAGAGTTGAGTTATCTGAAAACATTTACAATATTTTTGCTTCTTGGGTTTATTTCTTAGTCAACCAAGCAGAAAACCCTGAGTAACTGACCACTGTTTAGTAAATACTTCTGTAATCAGTTGCTTAGTTGACATACAGGGAAATAAAGTCTGGTTTGATGTCCCTGACTGTAATGTCAAGATCTGTCCTTGTGTTTCACTGAAGAGAGAGTAGTTCTTATTAGGAGTGATTAAATATTTTATGGGAATAACACAGTTCAAGATTAAGACTTATATTTAGATGTCTCTACATAAGTGTCTACTTCTAAGCTAAATATCTAAACTTCTGCTATAAAGCACAGGTCTATTATAAATACCTGTAATCCTGCGACATATCTGACAGCCTGCTGAGAACACTTGAGAAATACCCTATGGCATCTGAAGTAGCAGTAGAAGCCTAAGTTCAAACAACTTAATTGAGCCTGTGGTCAGTGAAGGCAATGCAACTCAGGAAGAATTCAGCTTATCCTAACCTAGGCAGCTGGAGCCTTAACATGGGTGTCTAGTGTAATTTTAGACTTTTCAGGGTGTTTGAAAAATCCACAGAGTTAGGAAATATGACAGGAGATGTCTACAGAACTCATGCCTTTCTGGAGTAGCAGCTGGATGCCAAGTGAGAAACTCCAAGGCATCTCAAGTAGTGCTCAGTGCCTCTGTGTGTGTAGTTATATTGAGCCATACATCGATCTCCACTGTGTTTAGACACTTAGCTTAGTGGTAACTCAGGTATGCAAGTGTATACATGTCTAGCTTACCTGTTTACTCCTACATGTAGGCCCTTCCATTTATGTGTCCTGATCCTGAACTGAGTCTTTCTTGAAGTTTCTTCACTTCATGAAAGAAATAGTGAAGGAAGATCCATAAATTACACTATTAAGTGAATAAAGAATGCTTTTTTCTCAAAAAACAGGAGCCAGAGTTCATCAAATCAAAATTTTACGATGGCAAATCCCAAACAAAGAAGTGATGTGATTTTTAACACATTACTTAAGCCACATGTTCATTGACAGAGTATTTTCCTTTGAAAATCTGATCAAAGGAATGCATAGAAAAAAGGCTTATGAAATGCATTTAAACATATTAATACTGATATATCTTCCAGCTCTAAACCACAGATTGTAGGTGGTGTATAAGTACACATGGAAGGAATGCACTGCAGTTGCCTTTGTCAATAGCCTGGACCTCTATTGTAACTCAGTATCCTTGTTCTTAAGTTCCCTTGTCATGTTGCAGTACCCAAGCCATCAGGCTGTCCTACTGGATTATTTATATAAAAAAAAAAAATAGTTATGCTTATGAGAATGATCAGCTAATTTTGTATGTCAGTGGTTAGCAGAGTGGGCATTTTGGTAGGACCACCACCATTTAATTGTTTCTTAGTATGTTTGTTCATTCATACACAGTGCAACTGTTCCAACAGGCACCAGTGGGAAAGTCCTGGCTAAAGATGGTGCTAGAACAGTTCCTTCTGAAGTAGGACATTGAAACTTGAGCCCTTTTACGAATCAATAAGGTTAAGAGGTTGAGTCTAACAAATATTCACAACCTTTTAACAACCTAGTCTGCTTTCCATAGTTGTCTGAGTTTTTACTGGAATCTGTACTATGATTTTGGAAAACACTTTAATAGAATACCTTCCTATCAAAACAGAATATTTCCTCAATGAAAAGAATGGGCAAACTTAAATATTCCTGAAATATTCTATTCTATCCTAAATATTACACATTTACAAAAGAACCTTCTTTGCAGAACTTTCCTAAATAACTTTTACACAAGAACGTAATTTGTCATGAAACTTCAGACAATGATGTGATTCAAAGCTCAGGTGTCATAATTGTGCCATGTATTTGCCTCGTCCAGGAAAATATACTTGCTTGTTGGTACAAGAAAGAGTAAGGTGTGATTCAGTTACTTAGGCGTAGACATATTCATAGCCATCTAGCACCATTTCAAACACCCTTTGTGCCTCAGGTATTTATTCATATGGGTCTGTCAAGCCTTAGAGGAACCCCACATCTGGAGCAGACTTTGGAAGCTAGACCTCGGAATAAATCAAATGACATTGTTGTCTGTGTGTAGGCTCCAGGTTTAAGACATGTTTGGAGGGCGTGTCAGAATTAATGCATGTCCTTCTTATAGGATCACCTTCAGCACCACTGCAATGACTGCTCCCAACATGCAGGAGCAGATGTCTTCAACGACGACTACTGTTTGCTGTTTCAGTTCTTAGCACACATGCCCTTTTCTTTTTCTAGCTGGGTGTGAAGACAAAACTCACATTTTACAGAGAGCAGGAACTACTTTTGTCCCTGTAGTATTTTTCTCCACCCTGCATCTTCCTCCCTGTACCTGGAAAGTGTGTAGTCTTTTTACTCTTTCTGCTGTACAAGGCAGTGCAAGGCCAGAGCCCCAGTGAACAAAATTTTATAAAATCTTAAATGTTGGCATGTGTAATCTACAAGAATTTCATTTTTTCCTTTCATCTGTTTTTGCAGGCATGTTGCTTTATGCAGGGGAGAAAGCTTATTAATAAGGATATACAAGAAAGTAAATGAGACAAGAAAATAGATGAGTATTTACCAATGGGGGTGGGGAACAGTACAATCCTTACTAATTGGTTATGACTGAAGTTTAATAAGCCATTGAAATGACTACATGCCTTGGATTTGCCTTGTCAGTTGAGCTCTAGAAGTTGAGTGGCTGTTAAATTCCCAGGATGGACTAATCCTTAAAATGCAGCAGAATTGCTTGAAAATTTATAAACTTCATTATTGGAATATAAGTGTAACATGGCAGATGAGCTATTACAAAGTACATTGAATGCATGGATTGATTATAGTTATTTTAGCATTTATAGAACATCATGCAAATGCTCAGCCAGCCCTTTAAATAGCTGGAGTGAAATAAGTATGTCTGTGCACTAAAACTTCTTAATGCTCTACAATAATGCTCTCACTCCTCTATTTAGCCTGAGACTTAGTAAGCGAGAACATGAATGATAGCACCAAGAAATGGGAGAAGATATGTTTCATTTTCTCTGGCTTCATAAGTGGGAAGATCTTTCTGAGTCAGCATGTGTCCTGCACACAGCTTTACTTTTCAATATGCACAAAACACATTGTCTCACTGACTACTATGAGTTTATGGAATCTCAAATTAGGCACCCTTACTGGGAGAAAGGGTTTCTAGCTCAGTGAAAAGTAACAACATTATTCATAAGCACCTCACTATGCTAGCCAAGATTTTAAAAAATAATATACTAGAACTGATGCTCCTAAATCCATTTATCGAGTCATGATACATATTGTAAACATGATATTGTTTATTACTGCTGTGAAAAAAACCTCAGCCAATTAACAGGATATCAAAGGTCTTCTGTCTGTACACAGTTTTGAAGATTTGGGTTTGCAGATTGTGGACGACTATCTGTGGGCATTAAGAAGCAGAAGGATTCCAGCCAGAGCCTCCCCTGTGCTGCAGAGAGCAGAATTACTACCACCATAATGTCTTACACATGAAATACTGCCTTAATATATTCCAGAATTAGGGTTCCTCTTTTCCTCTTTTTGTTTCACATTGCTGACTCAAATATGGTTTCAAATCCATTATAAGGCCAGGATCCATGCTTGGTGGTTTGTTTCTGTTTTTCGTATTTTTTTTTTAAAGGTAGCGCCTAGCCACTTACCCCTTATTTTTAATTTGCACCTTAGGTTTTGGGATAACCATTACATTTTTCTGTATTCTCTGATTGACATTTTCTGAATTTCAACTCACTCATACTAGGCAGTAAAACGACTTATTTTGTGCATATTGAAAAGTAAATTGAAATTTGCAACTCTTTGAATTTCAATTTGTTAAATTTTGTAGGAATTTGTCAAAATCACCTTATAGTCTTAACCTGTTCTTGAAAATGACGGCCACTTCTACTATAACGTCATACATTTACATATTTCATTCTTTCCAAATATTAATGAAAGTATTAAAGACAACTAGGTCCAGGGCAGATCCACAAGGAATGACAATTGAAACATTCTCCTAGGCTACAGGTAAACCATTAATAACTACTTCTTCAGAGTAAGTTTTAAATGGGTGATTATACCTTAACTGCATTTTCTTAGATTGCTTATAGGAATGTCATGCATGGCAGTGTCAAAAAATTTAATAAAGTCAAGCTGTACCAAACCTACCACTTCTCCTTTATTCACTTGGCCTGTTAGCCTGTCAGAGAAAGAAATTAGATTAGTTTGACATGTTCAGTTCTTGACAAACTCATGCTGTCCATTTTTATCACCTTATTATCTTTGAGGTACTTATAAATTGATTTCTTAATAATTTTGTACAGAATCTTGCCAGAAATTGGAGTTAGACTAACATGGCTATAATCCTCTGGGTTCTTCCTTTTCTTCTTTTTTCCCAGCTTCTTTTCTGAGCTTAGATATTAAGCTTACTCCTGTTAGAACTCTGGATCCCATAACTTCCTAAGAATAATTTTCTAGGGGTCTAAACATCTTGTAAAGTTAATTCCTTATGTAAAAAGATTAATTTAGGCAAGCTGCACAACATGAATTTGCCCACCCAACTTTATAAAAAGATCAACTATAGTGTGTTCTTTCTGTATTCTGTTCTATACTTCATAACACTTCATAAATTTTATTTCTTCATATACATAATTAAAACAAGGTTTGGGGGTGTTTGCTTATTTGTTTTTTAAAGCAAGGAAGGCAACATTTGTCTCAATATTTACCTAATCCAATGTTTGTTTTGTATCTTTGCTTCTTCTTTAACTTATTTCTAATTTCCTTCTCCTAGTGTTTTTCTGTTCCTTGCTAATGGAAACCCATTTTGCACCTTAGTGCCTTGGATTTTAGCCCAATATGTTCTTCTCTTCTTCAGGGGCATTCTTTGACATCTACCCTGTTTCTATTCTTCATTTATTTATCTAATATTTATTTTCACATCCTTGAAGAGTTTCTGGTCCTGTATTGCTCTGTTAATATGCTTCCTATCTTTCCTGTGCAATGGGATAATCTGCCATTATGAATATAATCTCACCTTTTCTGATACTGCCAGTTCTCTTACGTTTCTTCATACCTTAAAGTCTCTCTGAAGCACCTTGTCTCTTAGATCCCTGAGTTGCCCATGTTGGCTTTTCTGAATTGTATTACCTTTACTCTTATTATTTTCTTCTACCATTTATTCTTTAGAAAAGTCATCGTTATTCACTTTTAAGTGATTTTTATGCAACTCATGTTATACCTGTAGATTCTCAGTCAGTATTTCTATATGGGTTAGAAAAATTTCTAAAATGGCATTTTCCATACCAGCCCCTTCGCTTAATAAAGCAAAAAATAGTTTTAATAGAATCTGTAGTGACCAAGAGTCTGAAACCGTTAGTGCTGTCTTTTGCAGTAGTACATTTGTTCCCTGTTCATTAGCAACTGCCTGAGCCTAAACTTTCAGCTGAGAGATGTGAGAACAGCCAGGCACTGATATTCCTTCCCTTATTACCCAAAGTGTTACAACATCTTCTGATCTGACCATGGCAGTGTATGGCACATTGCCAGTACCCACATGGAAAAACAGCAGGAAAACTGTCAGGCATTTGGGTGAGAATCTCACACCTTAATGTAAACCCAGATTTTGTCCCTGGAAAGGTATCAGTGCAGATTAGTACTTCTTCTTTATAAGAAATCCTCCAATGGCTAAGACACTTTGTGTTCTGTCCTAGGAATATGAGCTATTAGGTTTCCTAGCCTGGGATTCAAGTAACTTTTTTTCACCATCAATTTTGCTCTAACAATTGCCATGCAGTACCTACTAGCAAAAAGGTAAAATTTCATCATTAGTCTGATTTTGTTCTATTTTGGATCAAAAAGCAGATGACACTTTTTCAGTTTCTATTTGTATGCATTGTAGTTTTGGTGCAAGAAGGTCAGATTACTGCTAGATAAAACTGGTGCTTCTCATATGGTGGTAAAATCTGATTAAAGCAGCTTGGCATCAGTGAACCACAAGTGGTAATATAAACCCCATTTGGATCTAAGCACTGCCTCCTTACCCATCTTTACTATGTAAGCATAGTTAGCATGTGAGCAAGCTAGTTTGCTATGACATTTCCTAATGTTATATTCCAACAGAATAATTTCATAAGTTCATATGGCGATCTCAATGAGTCAGCTCGGATTTGTACTTTTGAATGAACACACAGCTATTATCCCGCAGATGTCTGTGGTAAAATTTTTAAAAATTACAGATGCAACTGGAATGAGCAGGGAATCAATTATGAGCCACAGAAGTTCTTTCAGTGTCTGACTCTAATTATAATAATTATGAACAAATGCAAGATGTAAAAAATGCCATTTCCAATAATCAAATAAGGCTATCTTTTTTTTTTTTTTTTTGAAAAAGAATGTTAAGCATGTACCCTTTTTAAGCAGTTAATTATGAAGTCAGAGCTCAAACATATGCTACATTTGGTGACTACTGCACAATTTTACTTGTTTCTTCATTATTTATACCTATATTATTTTATTTAGTGCAACCAATTTGTTTACAAGGAACTATTTCACCTTACTACAAACACAGCCGTGTGGCTGCTTGTATCCCTAGCCTGGTTAGGGTTTCCATTTAGGTCTATCAGCTTATAGATTTTAGTGAACTTAATAGTATGGACCTTGATTTCAAACTATAAATAAAAGATTAATGACTCCAAAGCACTACTTATTGTTAGACAAGTCCACAAAGACAAGCTTTCTCAAAAGACAGCCCTTATGAGAGAACATAGAAAGCATAGACTTCCAGCAAAAGAATAAGGTGAAAAAAGCCCTTAGATCTGAGGTGAAGGTGACCATATCAAATACTTGCGGCTAATATCTAGGCCTGGATTTCACACCCATATTCTCACAAGTCTGTGTTCTCGTACTTTTATGTTAATTTTAACTAGTGTAACAGAAACTCTACGCACTTTTACTGTAAAGAGAAGACAATCCACAGAATGTTCTTAGTCTATCCAGTAATGTAAGTTTATAAGCATATAAATGTGCATATAAGATCTGTGCAAAATGGTTTAGCGAATCTTGCTCAAGCATTTGTCTGAAATACCTGACTAAACAATTAACATTACATTTTTTGGCTGTAATATGCAAATGCTTTGTAATTTTAGACTATGGGTAATTTTGCAAAGCTTATTTATATTGCTTAATAAAAGTAAAGAATTCTTTCACTCACAATATGCTCATCACTAATATACAGAGAGAAAAAAATTCTTTAGAATGAGAAGCAGTTATAGCTGGGAGAGTCTGTGGGCTTCAAAACTGTTCAGTTCATATAAATTCTTACATCTAGGAAGTCTAAAATAATGAGAGTAATGGAAAATTTTGGGTGCCATTTAATATATTGGTCCGTAGTTACTTAACTTAGGTAATGGATTAAAAATAATTCCCCCAAGCCCACAACTAATAGAAAATAACATTTGTTATATAAAAATATACATATATTGTGTATATATACATGTTCATTTATACATATATATGTGTATGTGTGTATGTCTATGAATGCATACATTAACAAGTAACTTGTCTGGGAATCTTTCTTTGGAAACAGGATTTCATGTTATGACAGGCATAGATGTGCTGACCCAGACTTTCTTTCTCTGCAAATACCTTCATGACAACTAAAATGCATAAAAGAAAACAAACAAAAAGCTTAAAATTTTTACATTTGTTTTGGTTACAATTTGGTGGTGGTTTCTTTTTCTTTTTTCAGTGGGATTTTCCCAGGCAGGAATCTATGTCAGCAGTGTAGTGGGACTCCAAGAAGAGTGAGCCACTAACAGTCTGCTGGCTCTGGGTGGGGCAGAATTATGGGGCTGTGGTTTGGATTTGTGTCAAGGCTTTCTCTTTCTCTCACTCTGACCCCACCATCAAGCCAGCAGGCTGGGGGTGCACAAGAAGTTGTGAGGGGATGCAGTCAGGGCAGCAGACCCCAGCACACCAAAGGGATATCCCACAGCATACGATGTCATGCTCAGCAATAAAAACCCAGGTAAAGGAGGAGGAAAGCAGGATGTTTATGGTTACAGCATTTGTCCTCCCAACTAACTGCTATGCCTGCTGAAGCCTTGATTTCCTGCAAGTAGCTAAACATCTGCCTGCTGATTGGAAGTAGTGAATGAATGCCTTATTTTGCTTTGTTTGCATGTGCAACTTTGCTTCACCTATTAAGCTGTCTTAATCTCAACCCATGAGTTTTCAGCTTTTGCTCTTCCATTTCTTTCCCCCATCCCACTGCAGGGCAGGGGAGTGAAAGAGCAACTGGATAGGTGCTTAGCTGCTGGCTGGCTGCAACCTACCACACATAGATAGGGAAAATACCTAGGGAGAGAGAATAAAAATATTTTAATTATTTGCTCCTGGAATTATATGCTTCAGGACACAATCCATCAACAAACTGAAAATCATTAAGAAGATGTTTGAGCAATTAATTCATAATTCATAATAATATTTCATAAAGCTTCTAATATATGGTTCTATAGAATTTGTGAGAAGTTACTCTTGGAGAGAGACTGCTGAGGTACCTGCAAGTATGTGCTCATTTTACTCTCAATTTAAATACTCTTAACATATATGTTACATTGAGTAGTAGTTGTGAAACTACAGACAGTATTAGACAGTATAAGACTAAGTAATCTTTGGATAAGGAGAAAGTAATCCCAAGCAAACAAATTTTCCCACCTGTTTCAAGATACAGATCACAGTCCCCATGTTTTTCTAGGCATTGCTGCTTTCTTTCCTATAACCCTCCAGATTAATAATACAGATTCTCACTCAAGAAAACAGGGAAGGCAAGCTCCACCACTGTTAATCATTGTAAATCTGTTCTGATGTTTTTTCTTACCAGAACAAAGATGGAGAAGAGCATAAACAACACTCAGTTACGTATAAAACACATTAATAAGAGGTGATTCTTAAAGGAATAAAGGGAATTGAAAACATCTTGGTGTAGTAACATTCTGCAACGCAGTCATATGACAGATTGATAGTGTTCCCATTCCTTGTACTTTAGGCAGTCCACAGACATAAACCCATTATTTCTGGAAAAACAAAGTGTTTCAGTAGGTCTCTGTTGTACAGATTTTGGATATCTCCTATCATCAGCTGTCTCAGAGTGACAATACCACAAATATGAATTATACAGTTGTCTATTTCAACTCTTGCAGTCTTAGGAAAAACACTTCCAACATGGCTACAGAAAGGTATCTGTATAGAAAAAACAAGAAGTTACATGGGATTGTGAGGTGATACATTCTGAATATCTTAATTTCTCAAGATCAAATCTCTGAATTGTGAAAGTCAATACCTTGCATTCAAATTAAAAAAAAAAAAAAGGAAAATCTCACTATTTTTTACTTTAAAAGAATGAAAAGGAAGTGTTGGGATTTTAAAACTATGTAAAAATTTAATGAGTTAAAATAACTTGGTTTTCGAATTAAATTTGACAGGCAATTATTCTATAAGAATGACAACTTCTGTAATTGCTTTTACTATTTTGGAAAAAAGAAAGAAAAAGGAAACTGATGAGCTATTCCATTTTAAAAAAAAGATACTGGGCATGAATTGAGTATTATAATCACCAAAACTTCTCTGTGAAATTCAATATTTGTATTTGCCTCAGGAAGGTATGTACCTTTGCAGCAATTGTTGCTATGGACTAATGTGTCAACATTCATGTTGAGATACATTAGTAATAAGTGTTTCACATCAATGTATTTTCTCAACGGTTAATGATTTAGTAAGTAATTTATTCTCAATAGCAAAAAAGCATGACTCCATAGATTATATATTCCTGATATTATCATTGACACAAATTAATTTAATTGCACAGTGCTAATATTCTATTGCTAAAGATCTTTTACAGCTGGCTGTACCAAACAAACCCATGGCAGGAGTCAAGGATCTATATGTTAAATATACATTTTCTTATCATACTTCGAAAGAAGGAACTGAAAC
Organism: Phalacrocorax aristotelis; assembly: GCF_949628215.1. NCBI lineage: Eukaryota > Metazoa > Chordata > Aves > Suliformes > Phalacrocoracidae > Phalacrocorax > Phalacrocorax aristotelis. The sequence continues at coordinate 36,924,334 of NC_134276.1, read as the reverse complement.
ACTTTGAGGACATGTAAAATGATGGCTGCAATAAACTCTACCACTGAGTCTGCAATACACAGAATAAACACTATGTATCAAGAAATTGACGTAAAAAGGCCATAAATGCCACACAGGACTATTAAATCCTCAGGGTGAAAATCACTGGCAGTATACACTATGGAAGTCCAAGACAAGCTTTTTACAGTATACCCAGTAAAAACAAAATCCTGCAGTTCATACTGTGACAGAACGAGTATTGACCTCTTACCATTCAACTCTCATTTTGACCCAGAATTCAGAAGTCACTTAACATTTCTTGAGATTAACACACAGGATCATGTACCAGTAAAAACCTTTATTTGAATACTGATGAATTTGTGAATATTTTGACTTTTTGCGATAATGGATGCAATAATTCAGTATAATGATGATTGTTATTATAAATATAATTATATAATATAATAATACTTACATCAACTCTAATTATATAATATATACTATAATTATAATTATTACTGTTCATATACGTATATATAATTCTATATATTCATAATTATAAATATTTTACATAATAGCAATAATATATAGTACTGTATTTATACACTAGTACTCATATACTACAATATATAAACACATATACTGTATTTATACATCCCTGTATGGAAATCTTTTTTTTGGTTTGCTTTCTCGCATGCTTTACAATACTCTGTTCTTAATTAATCTGTCCTCTAAGCCTCTAGGATCATTTCTCCCCATTCAAAGTATAAAGCCAAAGATAAGAGCAGGACCAAACCCCTCCTTTTACAGCTCAAATGGCAAGAAATCTGCAGGAAATTTAGGTGAGCCTGAGGTTTCATAAATTAGCCCTGAGTGCCAGAGAAATGTGCTTTTATGGCATTTCGAAGGCCAGTTACTAGCACAGGAAGCTTCACTACTTTCACGAACATTTTTATTTTATAAAATAATATGAAACAAACAAATAGGAAAAACCCAAAGTCAAACAAATTAAAAGCACTTCATTACAAATATATTGTTAAAGTTCAGTAAATCAACTTTTGCTAACAAGTGCTCCATTTCCTCCTCAGCTTCATGTATTTTACAAACAAGCCAGCACATAAGCCAACCCTAAACCAAGGATTGTGCCTGGTTCCTTTTCAGAAGTTAAAACAAGAGTTCTGTGGGATTATAGGTGAAAAGGTCTAAAAGTCACCTCCACAGACAAGACTACAAAATTTTTAGCAGGTAACTTCATGTAAGCCAAGGATAGTGCCATTCAGAGGCTCCAAATCTAGATGAAAAAGAGTAAAATTTTTAAGATCCGACCTAAGGTTATAAGGCTGGCTGTATGCCCTGCTCCAGCTGACCAGCTCAAATATTACTTCTGCAACCACAGCTAGGATATACAAATGTGCTGAATCTAACACTGGGAAAACAGTCTCTATGGTACTACAGCACTAGTATTTCTTGTCTTGGATTTCCATTAACCTGAGGATCTTCATATCTTATTTTGCAAAATATAGCTGCATTCTTGGTGAGTAACATACTTTAAATTACCTGCTATCCCTTCAAAAAAGTGATATTGGAGTCCATGTAGATGTGAAATGATGTTTATGAACTGTGGTTCATTCTCCAAAATTGTATAGTCTCTGCTCAGTAGAGATAAAACAAAGCAAAAAGAATACCAGAATTATTAGCAATGGGTTTTGGAACAAGTAGAAAACTTCACTGTACTACAGTATAAATCCACATCTTGAATACTGCATTCCTTTCTGATTATCCCAACTCATATGTACTTACTGGATTACTAAAGTCTTGGAGAAAGTAAGTCCGATAGGCAGTCTTCCCGAATTTATGAATCATAGAATCATATAATCTTTAAGGCTGGAAAAGACCTCTAGGATCAACAAGTCCAACAGTCAACCAAACACTACCATGTCTTCTTAAACCATGCCCTGAAGTGCCATATCAACGTGTTTTTTTAACACCTCCAGGGATGATGACGCCACCACTTCTCTGGGCAGCCTGTTCCAATGTCTGACCACTCTTTCAGTAAAAAATTTTTCCTAATAGCCTATCTAAACCTCCCCTGATGCATCTTGAAGCCATTTCCTCTTGTCTTATTGCTAGTAACTTGGGAGAAGAGACCAACACCCACCTCGCTACAACCTCCTTTCAGGTAGTTGTATAGAGCGATAAGGTCTTCCCTCAGACACCTTTTCTCCACACTAAACAACCCCAACTCCTTCAGCTGCTCCTCACAAGACTTATTCTCCAGAACCTTCACCAGCTTCGTTGCCTTTCTCTGGACACGCTCCAGCAACTCAGTGTCGTTCCTGTAGTGAGGGGCCCAAAACTGAACACAGTATGTGAGGTGCAGCTTCACCAGTGCCAAGTACAGGGGCACGGTCACTTCCCGGTCCTGCTGGCCACACTATTCCTGATAGAAGCCAGATGCTGTTGGCCTTCTTGGCTGCCTGAGCACACTGCTGGCTCCTGTTCTGACGGCTGTCAGCCAGCACCCCTGGGTCTTTTTCTGCTGGGCAGCTTTCCAGCCACTATTCCCCAGGCCTGTAGCATTGCGTAGGGTTGTTGTGACTCAAGTGCAGGACCCGACCCTTGGCCTTGTTGAACCTCACACAATTGGCCTTGGCCCATCGATATAGCCTGTCCAGATCCCTCTGTAGAGCCTTCCTACACTCAAGCAGATCAACATTCCCACCCAGTACAGCCTTTCCCTCACCTTGTCATAGGATGGTCAAGCAGGACCTGCCTTTCATGGACCCATGCTGGCTGAGCTGCATCCCCTGGTTGTCCTGCACGTGCTTGGTGAGCTCACTCAAGATTAACTGCTCCATAACCTTCCCTGGTACCAAGGTCAGGCCGACAGGCCTGTAGTTCCCTGGATCCTCCTTCCGGCCCTTCATGGACGTAGGTGTCACATCATTGAGCCTCCAGTCTTCTGGGACCTCCCCTGTTAATGACTGGAGGCTTGCCGATGTGAAGCCCATGAATGTTGTGATCTCTGTGTGGTTCTTTGCAGAAAGGTCTTTCCTCCCACTGAGACCAGCTTTATGTAAGTTCTAATTATATTCTTCATTTAAAGCATGAATGATATCCATCCTGTTCTCTGTCTCCCCATTTCTGGATATTGGTCTCCATATGAAGACAGAGTAAACAACCCAGGAACCCTCCAGTCTGAAAAAGGTATGACTAAGGGGAGCCATGAGAAAGGCCTATTAAATCATGATTGGCATGGTACAGATGATGAATAAGGTGTGACTATTCAGTATTTGTCATAGAAAAAAGAAATAGAGAATATCCAGTCATAGAAATATCAAAAATGTTTGAAACAATGTACAATTAAATTATGGACCCCATTTCCAGAGTTTTGCAGTGTTTAAGATTAATATATTTAAAAAGAAAATTAATAGAAAAAAGTTCTGTCAATGGCTGTTAAATATGATTATCCCAACCCAATCTCCCAAAGACATGGTGAACAAATACACTTTTAATGTTATGCTCAGATACACCTAAATATGATCTCTACTGGAGCTTATTTATGAACAGTGTATTTCCCAAGGCTGTTTCAGCTAAATGTAATACAGAATAAGTTACACTTTAAAAGAATCAACCCATCCCACGCTCCAATATGAAAATGGATATACAAAACCACATGCTCAGTTTTATTTTCAAAGAAGTACAGTATTTCTAAGTTTTGAATGGGAAAAGAGATTCCATTTTTGATGCCTTTTTTTTTTTTTTTTTTTTGTAGAACACATTGCCTTTGCTTTGTACTGTTCTCCCTGTAAAGCATTTTAAGTTTGCTGTCCTTCCTATTAACAGTGATGAAGATTTTCTATTACATTCAATGGTTTTGGAACAAGAACTTGGTAAGAGTGCAAGAATTTTTTTTGTCTTCAAAATCCCAGAATCATGAAATGATCTTTCAGTTCTTCCCTGCTACTACTGATAATTTTGGGTTATGCCTCAATCAATGAATAAATCATGTTTCTGCAAGCAGGAGAAATAATATGTGGTACTTGGCATGCACCTAAGGGTAGAAACAGATATAGTCAGACATTCAGTATGTAAACTAAACAGAAAATATAGACAAACATTAATTTAAGGACCCTGGCTAATGTTTATTCAAGCTGTAAAAATATTTGTCATTCAGAAACAATACAAAAATAAAGAGGAGGAAAAAGATGTTTAAATATTAATTACATGCTGAATGGAATGTAGACAGATAGTTCACAGAAACTGGTTGCTTAGTAAATGGTACATTAATTTTCCAGAAAGGCCTTATACATACCAATGAAATAGTAATAGCCATCACAACCTTAGAGATTATTTTTTCACTCTCACCTTATAATAGTAATAACAACCTTCAGGGTCTCTACCATAAGCATTTCTAAGATGCTTATCATCCTGATATGCATGTACTTGTTAGCTGACCTTGTCATGAAGCATTTAGAAATGTGTAGAAAAGAATAAAATCATCAGAACAGTTTCCTGGGAATAATGACTAGCTGCATTTATTTCCTTCCTTGTGATCAATGAGCCCCAGGAAATACCTTATAACTCAATTGCTATTGTTTAATCTGCAAATGAACTTACTCCATCCTGCCTCCTGCCAAGATCCTGATGTATTAGGGGGCAGCTGTTGTATAAAGTGGCTATATTTAATCTTAAAAGAGACATGAGAAAGATCCTGGTTTTGTCCCTGGACAATTAGTATCAGATCATGATCTACCCTCTCCACCAGATTGATGAACACATCTAGGCCTGTTCCTGCCTGCTATATAACTTGTAGACAGAGGATACTTCCTCCACCATCTCAATCATCCAGCTTGTTCAATGGGTGTCTGTCATACAGAAGTATATAGTAGGTCCATATGTTAGAACATTACAGGATATACTACAGTGAATTTAGCAGAAACATTTTCCCTGTTGTGGTTTGTACTCATATCTTTCTGTTCAATTGATGTTTTGTGTGTCAACAGGGATGCTGGCCAGGTAGGGGGACCTTGCTGGTGCTCAGGGGATCCAAAAATGAGCATGTGAACCTGAAGAGTGTGGTGTGCATGCTGTCTCTGCCAGCCCAAGAGGAGGGGGGACGTGGCTGTCTGTGCCTGTGTCTGGTGTGAGCCTTAAGTGTGAGTGCTGCTGGAGGCAGAACCTTGTCTGTGGCCACTTGTGTGACTGGCTCTGTCAGTGTCCTTGTATGTGTCTGTGTCAGCCTCTACTAGTTGAAGGGACAGCAGCAACCACATCCCTCAGCCTGGGCAGAAAAGCTGGGCCTCCATGCACCAGGATGGCCAGGAGTCCTTGGCCTGGAGATGCTGATAGTAGCCATTTATCCTTTAGCATTAAGATAGCGGTTTTTGAAAGACAATCTGGTACGGGTACATCCTAGTGAAATTTAAACTAACTTTTGCACTGACATCCTCTATGATGAAACACTGGAGAAAGATAAGCCATTCCAGAGGCTGTTCCAATCACCTGAATTATCTGAGTTAAGTTTAACTGAAATGTAGAATAAATATTACCATTACAGTTGTTGCTAGCACTACTGATGATAGAGACTTAGATCCTATTTATGCAAATAGCTGTCATGTATTAATTGATCAATTAATAGGTTAATAGTAATAAATTACATGTTAATATTGGAGCATAGATGTTTGTAAACACATAAACTAATTGGATCCTGAGCTTGAGTGTTCTTATAGACTTTATTTCCAAATACATCTCTCTGTAGAGCTACATGTTCCCCCGATGCCACATATAGACTAAGCCATGACATAAAGTAATAAAAACAGTAACAATACAGAGACAAAAAAATCTGAAACATTTTAAGTTAAACTCCATGGGCGTACCTTCTTCAAATGCTGAGTGGAATATAAATCAGCAAAGAATTTGTCACTGGGATTTCTGAAAAGGCCAAGTGTGGAAAATGTGAACATCTTAACTGCTCATATAAAAGGCTTTTCTATCACAATCAGACAAAATAAGAGGACTGCATGGCTGATATCTCAATGAATTCAGTTTGGTCTCATCCAATTGCTTATTTAATTCTTAGACATGGCAAGCAGTTTAAAAACAAATTAACATTTTGTCATTTCTGTTTCACAAAACTTGAGTCAAGCAAATTGCCCTCCAGGTGTGTCCTGAATAACATGTTGGCTGATTCGCTTCCAAAGGAAATTAGTGATCTACACTGCTTGAGAAAATTATTTACAATACGATGAAATCTTTTCAGACAGATACTGATTTGAACACCGAAATGAACAGTCACCATTCACAACAGTTATTCTGTTTACTCACATCCAAGAGAATTATAACACAACTCTATTCATTCTCAGAGTTGATATTAAAAAAAAAAATCTAAACAAAACCCCCATTCCCTTTATTTTTTTCGTTTTTTTTTTTCTTTTTCACAGCCCACAGTTACTAAAATCTGCACAGCTTTACAGGGTTGAATGCTTTGGCCTGTTTTACACACTGGTGTGCCTAATGAACTACATGAGAGTAATGTATAATTCTGGCATGCTCTAAAGGATGTGATACTACTGGCAAGGGGGACAACATATACCAGCAGAGCAACTTGAGGTAGCTGGTTTCTCTCACTGGTGGCTACACCACCCTACACTTTTTGACAAGCCTCTTCTGCAACAAGGTAAACACCAGTGCCATGAGCAAAACCTGTGTAACTGTGACGGAGCATAGTAAAAATGATGTAATTCCAAGTGGATTATTTCTCAAAGAAAGTTATGTATCTGGGTGGGATTAATTGCCCTTTCTGTGTGCCTGTCTCCCTCCACTGATGATAAAGGGAATTACAATGCTTCACTTAGATTAATTTCTTAATTTTTCCCTAAAAGGTGAAAAAAATTCCACCCAACAAAGGAAAAAAAAGATTATTTTAGATTCAGGTAAACTCAGTAGGCACCACAAAATACAATTCTCCATCTTCCAGAGTAAGTATAGACAGCTTTTGAAGTAACAAATCAAGACTGAAAAATTAATTGACTAGTTATGATATTCATTTTAAAGTTATTAATATAAGTCAATTTCTGGATGTCCTAGTAGCATAAAATCAATTACATTAGACGAAGTTAATCTGGATTCATTTAAGGAGCTGGGTAGGAAGTTAGGAAAGCAAAGGATGAAAGCGTTGTGTTGGCACAGAAATACACACTTTGAAAACATTAGTTTAATAGCATGACTATGTATCAAGAGAGTTCATCTTGGGAAGAATGAACTTCATGATAACCAGTGCAGGTTCAGCAGGACACTGGCTCCTGGTTCTACTTCCCATGGTGGTGTGAATGATTATTCAACGCCAACGTCTGTCAAATGTTTGTCACCTCAGAAGGTGAAATGCTTTTTTCATCATATACAACATATGTGATTTACCTCTGAAACAGGCTAAGAGAATATCAGAATGGGGATATTATTAGAATTTAATTTTCAAGTTTATTTACACACAATGACGCTGTGTGTTTAGAAGCAACATCTTCAGATAAGACCTTTTCTTATCACATGTTAAATAATTTGATTTTTGGAAGAGCAATGTGTCAATTTTTATCAATATGGAAGTGTCTGTATCAATTGCTCACACAGACCAGAAAGAAAGAACTAAATTATTTTAGCCTACTTAGATTGAACCTCACATAACTTGATTAGCCTACTGTAGTAAAATAGCCAAAATCCTCTGCAAAATTTTTAGCATTTGTAAAAAAATAGTTGAAAAATAGACTGGTAGAGAAGGTGATTGGCACTTAGTAAAACCTCATAGAGAAATAAAAAGGGTTGTGGAGATGAATCCCATTAGTACAGATTTTCTCTATACAAAATTAATTTATTCCAGTTAACCTAACAGAATAGAAAGCTCTGTATCTGTTTTAGGCTGTGGAATGGTAAAAGTATGTTTCAGATGTGCATAAAATAATAGAAAAAGATTATTAACACTGAAAATGTTAACAGTAGCTTTGAAAAGAGGTGGAAGTCATGATTTGTAATCTCTCTTATGACTCTCTAAAAAGGCAGATAATGCTTCTTTTCCACGTCAAATTATTGTGTAATGAAATCCCTTGATCAATTCAAATGGAATTCTCCATTAAGTACAAGTTGATTAAAAAATCTTCTGGTTTGTAATCTATGATTGCATGTGATTTTTGTGACATTTATAATCTAGTTTCGTGCATGTGGAATGTTTTCTGAACTTTTCAATACCTACATGACTTTCCTATCCTGTGACCTGAGTGCAATCAGCAAATACGTAACAGATGCAACAAAAAATGGCATTGACACACAGTTCGTAGCAGTCTAGTATAAGGTAACGATAGATATAAATGTAATTTCAATTTGTACATGCTAGTGGATGTTAGAAGCATCTGCTGTCTCCAGCAGCTCCAGACTGGTTATTCCTCCTGCCCAGTCACTGTGCCCAGCCCTGAGACCTTGGGGTCTCCGTCCAAGGTCAGTGGATGCATCTGCTACTTTCCTGTTTGCAGGTTCAACCAGCAGTGAGACTGAAAGTCTATCCTACACGCACACAAAGGACACAGACATGACTGGTCACACAGACGGTCACAGACAAGGCACTGCCTCCAGCAGCAGCCACACTGAGGACTCACACCAGGCACAGGCAGACAGAGCCATGTCCCCTCCTCCTATTGGGCTGGCAGAGACAGAAGGGCATTAATGCAGCACACACCCCACACTCTCCAGGTTCACAAGCACATGCACATTCACGGGTGCCCCAGGCCTCTGCCTGCCCAGCACCCCTGCCTGGATCATGGCCCTCCTTACCCACCCCACAGGTCCCCAACTTGCTGGCTGGTTCAGCTTGGTGCTCTCCACACACAGACAGCACTCACACACTCATCTCACAAGCACCCCACACTTGTGGGTCCCCCCAAGTAACAGCATGGACCCTCCATCCACCTGATAGACCCAGCTGGACCCAGGGCCTCCTACTCCCCATCTCGTACAGCTTGGAGTTTTCCAGTGAATACACACCCCATGCACACCTAGTTTGGGGCAGGTACAGACGCTCGCCCCCAGCAGCCAGCACCCAGCACACGGGGTGTGACCCATGGTCCCAGTCCAGCAACTGGTGCTGAGCCCCTCACTCGCCTGATTCATGCCACTCCCCTCAGTAATTGGTTTTTGGGGCACACACTTTTCCCACCCCAGTGGATGGAGGCTAAAGACCCCATGGGCTCCAGTAGCTGACACCACAGGCCAGGGACACCCACAGTCAGACTGGGGAGTCTGACTCCAGGAGCTGGCACCAAGTCCCCTCACACCAGTCCCCCCAGTAACTGGCACTAAGCCCTTGCAGCACTGACACACACAGGATAGGGAGTGAGATTACTTGTAGAGGTCATTAAGAGAAGTTTTAATAAGAAGACAGGACAGACTGGGGTGATCAGGTGCAGGGCTCTGCCAGACAAGTGTTCTGACCAGCCCAGTTTTACACCTGACCTGCCCCTTTTTTACACTCCTTTCTGTCTATTCCTCCTGTTTGTTCCTCCTTGATCTCCTTCCCCTAAACCATCCTTAATACATTTGGCATAGTCCCACAGCACCTCCCTGGGATATCACAGTTCCTCGTGTTCCTCCTGTTTCCCTCCTTTGAATTGGTTACCAAGGCCAGTCTGGACATGTCCAATGCGGTGCCTGGAGTTTCTTGATGGCTCATCGTTAGTGATGGTAACCTTTGGGGTTTTTTTGTCTCTTACTGTTTTTTTCTGTCTCTGTGTGTTGTTTATCACTTCCCCCTTTACTTATTATGCCCTGTTGAATGGAAAATGTACTTTATCAGATAACCTGAATGAGGCCAATGCTCACATGTTCCATATATCCTTACAGTATGAATTAGATATTTTTTTCAAGGCAGGAGAAATGTATTTCAAGGCACACACACAAAAAAAAGTATACAATACTATCAAGCATATCTGTATTTCTGAAATATTTTTTACAAATATCATGTGACAACATATTTCCCATTGTCCAGATCAGCAGCTGGATGCTGCTTCCATCAGTAAAAACTTAGTTGATTCATACAACCTGAGGAAACGTTATAGGATATGTCTTGAAGTAGAAAATGATAAATCAATGTACTTCACCTATTGTCTGATATAAGGTCACTTTGACTTTCTCATTATAGCAGGAAAGTGGTTAACTTAATGGCTCTGAAAATGAGTACCTTTATTAGAGCAGGAGTGTAAGACCTGTGAGATTAAGTCTGTAATTATACCGTGTCAAATACATTTAGGAAACAATTATTTTTCAAAAATATTTTTACACTAGAAACATATTTTTACATTATATTTATTATTATTACATGTTTTACTGAGCTTCTCCTCAACTGAAAAATTTTAATTTGAAGAAAATATGTAAAACTAGTACTTCTGGTTTCACGTTGTACAAGCCTTTTGTAGGATAGTATAAACCTCCGTGACATAATGTAACATAACATTTAACTGTATCACTAAAAAGTAGTGAAAGATGCTAGTGTAATGTTACCTGCAATCTACAGGGAAAAGTAGCCTGTAAAAAGATTACACACACCCAAGTCCTGTCAGCATATAAACCAGTTAAAATTATAGACTACCTCTTCTGGTTGAACCCTGTGAGTTAATTCTGGCTATACCCTCTGCATGTCTAAAAAAGCGCTTAATAGATTTATAAAATGACATTCAGTTCTACATATAGTTGCAGTAACTCACGCAAAACTAAGCATTTAACAGCACACCAGTATGCTTAGCTTCTCTGAGGCGGATGTTCTAGCATGGCAGCAGGATTTACACCTGGTTAATATGGTGTCTTCAGATATCTGACCAGCTCTTACTTGTACAGTCATTGGTTCAGTACTTTACTATTAATTTCTACCTTTAATTTAGATACCTGGCTTCATTATGAGAGATCTAAACTCATTAAGCTAAACTTAGACCTTAGCACCTTTAATTCTATTACCCGCTACATTGCCATTACTGAAAATAAACACTGTGGTGTTATATTACAGGACTTAACAGTACTGGGAAGTTTCATGGACAACAGGGAAATTATTTATTTCATAAATATGAGCTAAGTTCATGGAAGGTGTATAAATATTTCATTCACATATTTTAATGCGGTATTAGATTATAGAAGTAAATTCAGATAAATTCCCCATGAGAAGGTCCCAGTACCCAAACCAATGTATCATGATATTGGGAAAAATGAATTCCGGTCTACTAGCTATGTATCTGTACTGCAGTTAAATAAGACAAAAGACCAGCTGTAATAAAATATATGCATATCATAAATACATGTTAATTTGGGATAATAATAAATAATTACTTTGTTACACAGCTACATTCAGTAGCATGGCAAGTAGGAGAGAACTATGGTTCATTATTAGATGAAACTGCAATGAGGACCAGCAATGATTTTATGCCTTCCTAGAACAAGACATACATTTGTAAACATCTCAGCTTTGAATAAGCTCAAAATAAATGAATGTAAGTGTCATGGTTTTGGGATAAAGTTAATTTTCTTCACTGTGGCTGGTATAGTGCTGTGGTTTGGGTTTGTTCTGGAAACAGTGGTGATAACACAGAGATGTTTTAGTTGTTGCAAAGAAGTGTTTACACTAGTCAAGGACTTTTTCAGCTTCCCATGCTCTGCAAGGGGCACAAGAAGCTGGGAGGGGACACAGGCAGGACAGCTGACCCCAACTGACCAAGGGGATATTCCATACCATATGGCGTCATGCCCAGTATATTAACTGTGGGTAGTTGGCCTGGGGAAGCAGTGATCGCTGCTTGGGGACTGGCAGCATCGGTCAGTGGGTGGTGAGCAGTTGCTTCACTTGTTTTTTTGCCCTGGGTTTCACCTCTCCCTCTCATTGTTTTCCTTTTCATATTACTACTACAACTACTACTGCTGTTGCTGCTGCTGCTGTTACTACTTTATTTTAATTATTAAACTGTTCTTACCTCAACCCATGAGTTTTCTTACTTTTGTTCTTCTAATTATCTTCCCCAAACCACTGGGGTGGGGGGAGTGAGCGAGTGACTGTGTGGTGCTTATTTGCTGAATGGGGCTTAAGCACGACAGTAAGAAACGAAAAACATGTTTCCAGCGAATGTCCTAGAAAATCATGCCTATTTTCCTGTTAGCTAGAAAACACCAATCTGGAAATGAACATATCCCAGGAAACAAAGACACAGCATGTCATATACCATCATTTGTGAGTCAAATATTTTCATGTCTGTGTATATAAATACATACATATATAGAAACACACATTATGTATGCTTGCTTGTTTGCATACGTATAACAAATATATTTATAGACAGATAGACAGACAGAGAGAGATGGAGATATTTACAGGCATATGGCTCAGTAATTGGTAGATTCTCAACTAGAGATCCTAAGACATGAATTTCAACATCGTTCAGGACTTGAAACAAAAGCTAGGTTGCTTATAGCATGCATCATTGTAAACAGAGAGGAAATGATGCCTAGAGGTTATCCTTGCCATGTTACTCCTTTTTGAATCTGGGGCTGCTCAGCATGCTACTTATCGTGCTCAGAAGCTGTAATCTTAAACAGTAGGAGACTCTTGGGTTTGCGACAGAAATAGAAATTAAAGTATGAATATCTATGGCTAGAAGGAGAGCAAGAGAGAGAAAAGAGAGTCCACTGTTTTAGGCATTATGAAATGCAATAGATGGAATAGCCATGATTCCTGAACAAGTACCTTGTAGAGTACAGGTAGATTATTAGAAGAGTAAGCTTATGTTCTCTGTTGTAAATGGGACAATTTCCTGACAGCTTATATCTGTACTGGCATTTCTCTTGAGGATTAGTGGCACATCATTTTCTCTTTCTATTCAGTCTAGCTGTCTTACATACTGGACATAAACATAGACAAAAAACTTTATTATTATCTCTACATCCAGTGTGCCAGCCTGCTGTGAACAGGAACAGTAACATTCTGTGAAGAAATGTACTTCTTAAATGACCACATTAATATTACCTGCAGTTTACTCTTAACTGTTTTTTTCTTACTTCTAAAAACCTTAATTTCTAATCAGACTTGAAAATGTCATTTTATAAACAGCCTTTGCCTGCTGGTAAAAACAAGACACATTCCTGCTGAGTGTTATACACACCCATTCAGGTTAAAGTTAAAGAAGAACAAATGTATAAGCCACATTAACTTCCATTTAGGCTTCCCATAGCAGGAAGCCAATTTAAATCACTTATTACAACCAAGAGACAGCAGAGCTGAAAAGGAGTTTATTTTTTTTTCCTGTTCCCTCAAAAACATATACAATAACTATAACGTAAGTAGTCTGTTAACAGGTTTTCAATGTTGGGTAAAGAGTTAAGTAGGTGACCCTGAACTGTCCCCAGATTTACTTATCCAGTCCAAATGGGTAATCAGATGGGTAGTTTTTCTTTGTTCATTTTCCAATGTGAAAATTAAAGAAAAAAAAATTCCCCTCAAACATCTCTTTTGCAATTATCTTCGTGGTAAACCGGGCTAGTGCTCACACTCAGCCCCGAACTCCCTCATTTTTAACCCATTGTACATATTGTTTCCTTCCTTATTTACAGTTGAGAAAAACAAAAAAAAGAAAATTCAGATGTCACTTTTTGCCCTTAAATGTATTGAAAGTTGAACTGGCTCAGATAACCAGTGTTTTGCATGTCAGGGTGAACATGCAGATATCAAAGACAGCGCAGTGGTGGCCTGTGATGTCTGCAAAATGCTCAGCGGTATGGGTTTTGGTTTGGTTTCTATGGGAGCTTGTTCTAACCACCTCACTCTGGGCATTTAAGTCTGCTTATGGAGCCCTGCAGTGCCTGGTTTTTCTCCTTAGGTATTCTGTCATATCAGCTTTGCTGTTTTATAATCAAATAACCCAGACACTGGCTTTTTAGGTCATCATTCATATAGCACTTTTCCTTTTTCTATGCCTTATCTCTCTCTTTTTCCTATATATATTAAAAAATAATAAATATATTCCTGCTAGAGTTTGACCCAGCCTCATCAGTTATGTGCTCCAATTCATACCATCCCTTTTATTTTCTTATGGCAGCTGAATTTACTGCTGAAGGACATTCAGAGGAAAAAAAATCTCAACATCCCTCTTGCCCCAATTCCTTTCTAAAATGAAACAAAAAAACTCAGTGAGAAGTTGATGTGTCTAAGTGCCCAGAGAGACAAAACAGGTGGTGGGCCAAGGCTAGAGTCAGATCAGCTCTCTGTTTTGACCCTATCAGACTTTTTAAAGACACCTGGAACTTGCTGGAGCTGGGGAGCTGAGTGCCTTGATGACTGTCAGGAAGAAGAAGAAAGGCAAAACAGCAAAAAACTAAGTAACACCAAGGGACAGGAACTAGATCTAACATAAATAAAAGAACAAAACATTTCTGACAGGTATTCCTGTTACAATACAGATAACCGTGGAAAATAGTAGAAAAGTCCAAGAAATGAATGAACATGAGTTCTACATCCCTGAGAATAGTCAGTAATACAGCTGGCATGGTATAGGAAAAACATCAATATACCACTAATAAAAACAGATTATCCTTTAAATGAGAAAGAGGAAAAAAACTAAGCAGTTTCCTGAATCAATGCTTTATGTGTTGTCACTGAATAGGAAATGGCTCATTTATTTTGCTTTTAAAAAAAATAGATATTTTATTTTAAATTAACTGTAAAGAACTGGGGTCTTAAAAAGGTGAATTTCACTTTGTAGGGATGAGTAGGGGTTTTGAGCTTTTTACCTCAAAGAAAATATGATTTTTGGTATTATAAGTAAGGAAAAAAAAAGAACAAGAAGAAGAAGCAGAAGAATAAGAGGTAGAAGAAGAAGAAGAAGAAGAAGAGGAGTAGGAAGAAGAAATGAAATATAAACAACCATGACAGTAGCTGAGGTATCAGTAAAGGTGTCTGTTTTACATTTTTCAACATGTCCATTTTGCGTTTTACAGCATGTGCTCATGCCTGTGGGAAGTTGACTAAGGCACAATGAGCATCAATAAAGTGAGTATGTAGAAGAGAATTCTTTTATATTGCTGCTAAATAACTTTGGAAAATGAGGAACAGAAATACTCCTTCTAAGCGATATTCTAAGTTTGTTTTCAAACTAGTTTTTGAATAATATTTCTGTAATTTTGTCTGATACTTAATTTCTGGTTTTCTTACAAAAATGTCAGTTAGGAATATCCATTAAAAAATCATAATAAACTTAATATATGTCACATCATCTTCTTGCCCTTATCCACTAGACCAGTTACCCTGTCAAAGATGTAAATCTAGCTTGACACAATCTATGCTTCAAAAATCCAAACCAGATGGTTTTGTATCACTTTATACACATGCTTGTAACAGTTGCTTGTTTAATAATTTCTTGTACTATCTTTCTAGAAATCAGTGTTAGGGTCATTGTTTTACAGCTTTATGAGTCCTTTCTATTATTCTTTTCATAGATAAGTACTATGTTTTCTCTATTCTTCTGGGACCTCTTCCATCATCAACAATTTCTTAATTACTAGACATTGCTTCTACTTGTTTCTTAAATACTTCTAAGAAAATTTATCTCAACTTACACAGAAAATTTTCAATGGTTTTCCTGCCAGGAAATACCTTCCTTGTATCTATCTATCCAGATCTCAGTATCTGATTTACTCAGGGACTGCAAAACTCCTTTTTTGTTTGATGAATACTGGATTTACTTAGAGTGACAGAGATCATGCCTACTCTGCATGTCTCTAACCAGCAGAGAAAAAGAGTTCTCTTTCCTCTTCACTGACACTCTCACTCTCTTTGCCTTGGTTATCTTCCTTAATTTCAGACATGTAATTGTACATCCAAGCATTGAAGCGTTTAGGTGAAGTTCAGTTTAACTCTACTGGGCACCTAAATTTTTGTTGCTCGATGAGCTAATCCTGCTGAAGTAAAGATGGGATTTAGTTGTAAGACACATGTGGGGGATTCTGTTCTATCCTTCAGCTGTTACCTTGGTAGAACATCTGGTGTCATATATTTCAGCAATGAACTTGGGTACGCTAGGCCATTTCCAAAGTCCCAGTCTGTTGTCTTAGATGTTTTGTTGCAAAGTGATTTTTATCGCACTCATTCTAAAATATTTTGAATGTATTTTTTCCACACTCCTCAAAAGCGTTGAGACCTCCAGACAAAGCCTTACTTGAAAAAGGAGTGGAAGCACTGTTGAAATTCCATGAGAGTTTAATGAGAATGCTTAGGTTCAGAAAACAGGCTAAGTGAAGACAGTTTGAAAGAACTGGATCTTAGATGTATAGAGATTGGAAAACAGGAAAACAATATTCCACCATTTAAAAGCAAACAAATAAGCAGAAAGTTGCTCAACATGTTCTGAGGTGACAAGAAGCATCCAGCTTAATTTGTAATGCAATATTTAAATTTAATGTTGGAAGACAAAGAAGCAGTAACAAACATTAATAAACCCTATCTTGACTGTCTAAGTTAATTCCTGAATGTTCTAAAAATGGCTTCATAAATAGTATTTTCAGGTTTATATTTCTATAAATTCATGAGATGTAAGTGTTCGTAAGTTCAAGAGAACAAGACCTCTCAAACTTATAAAGGAAAAAAGGTACATTTTTTTCTCATAAGAAAAAAGCATTAGGCAGTATTGAAAGAAACATTGAATACACTTGCTGAGATTAATTTTAGGCATATTAACTCAGAAACACAGTCCTAATGTACCTGTGGAACTTTTGCCCTATCATTCAGATACACATGCATGTAATGTCACTTGAAAAAACCTAGGCTATCAAGCCTGGCCTCCAGATGCTTTGTTTTAGAAATTTTTCAAGACTATCTTAAGATACTGTTTTTAATTTATGTTGTCCTTTTCATGTTGTGTTATCAACCTTTAACTGAAGTTATATTTCACTTCTAGAAATTAATGTACTTACTGCTATTGTTTTGGCTTTTGTTAAAACCTTGTTTTTTTCATGAAAGATGAAAAACAATTTGAGATAATTAGAAAAGCAATTCTGCTTTTCAGATTTCTTTGAGGTACAAATAGACCTAGTTTCAAGTAATGCTGGTACAACGACTTCTCCCAGACAGTTTACTGAAACAATATTTTGTATTTTCAGCATTAAAAACCTTATTAAACTGCTTTTAAAGAGCTTTGGAAGGTCCCCACAGATTTTTCTGGCTTTTGGAACAGGCCAATTGCACTAGATGCAAGTAAGTTTCAGAATTCAAACTACTATCTAGACAGCTATGGTTTATTTACTGTATATATGTTATGTCAATGAATATCTGCATATATGTATGTATGCATTTTTTAAATGCCCTGAAAATAAATAGGAGCATAGGCTACTAAGCATGGAATGTCTGCCCTAGTCTTAGGTTTGATTTTGATAACCATTTAAAAAATGTTCTGTATAACACAGGTTCCCTCCCTCCCTCCCTCCCTCCCTCCCTTCCTCCCTCCCTCCCTCCCTCCTTCCTCCCTCCCTCCCTCCCTTCCTTCCTCCCTTCCTTCCTTCCTTCCTTCCTTCCTTCCTTCCTTCCTTCCTTCCTTCCTTCCTTCCTTCCTTCCTTCCTTCCTTCCTTCCTTCCTCCCTTCCTTCCTTCCTTTCTCCCTTCCTTCCTCCCTCCCTCCCTTTCTTCCTCCCTCCCTCCCTTTCTTCCTCCCTCCCTCCCTCCCTCCCTCCCTTCCTCCCTCCCTTCCTTCCTCCCTCCCTCCCTCCCTTCCTTCTTTCCTTCCTTCCTTCCTTCCTTCCTTCCTTCCTTCCTTCCTTCCTTCCTTCCTTCCTTCCTTCCTTCCTTCCTTCCTCCCTCCCTCCCTTCCTTCTTTCCTTCCTTCCTTCTTTCCTTCCTCCCTCCCTCCCTCCCTCCTTCCTCCCTCCCTCCCTCCCTTCCTTCCTCCCTTCCTTCCTTCCTTCCTTCCTTCCTTCCTTCCTTCCTTCCTTCCTTCCTTCCTTCCTTCCTTCCTTCCTTCCTCCCTTCCTTCCTTTCTCCCTTCCTTCCTCCCTCCCTCTCTTTCTTCCTCCCTCCCTCCCTCCCTCCCTCCCTCCCTTCCTCCCTCCCTTCCTTCCTCCCTCCCTCCCTTCCTTCTTTCCTTCCTTCCTTCCTTCCTTCCTTCCTTCCTTCCTTCCTTCCTTCCTTCCTTCCTTCCTTCCTCCCTCCCTCCCTTCCTTCCTTCCTTCCTTCCTTCCTTCCTTCCTTCCTTCCTTCCTTCCTTCCTTCCTTCCTTCCTTCCTTCCTTCCTTCCTTCCTTCCTTCCTCCCTCCCTCCCTCCCTTCCTTCTTTCCTTCCTTCCTTCCTTCCTTCCTTCCTTCCTTCCTTCCTTCCTTCCTTCCTTCCTTCCTTCCTTCCTTCCTTCCTTCCTTCCTGCCTCCCTTCCTCCCTCCCTCCCTGCCTCCCTTCCTCCCTCCATCTCTCCCTCCATCTCTCCCTCCCTCCCCTTTCTCATCTACTTGTTCTTTTCCTCTCCCTTTCTCTTTTGAATGCTCTCTCTCGCTCTCAGAGAATAATAAGGACTTTGAGCCTTTAAGTACAGTTCTTACAGCAAAATATAGTGTAACACAAAAAGCAGAGATGTGTAGGCATAGGCAGAAGACTATGAGTTGTTCAGTTGTCACTAACGGGAACTTTTGTTATGTGAAAACAGTGCAAGAATTATACTCTCAGAACTTTTACAGATATCATCTGATAAATCTAGCTATTCAAGACACTACTGATTTTTCGCATCATACCTATTGATCTCTTAGACATTACTATCCTTTTAGAACAGCTGGCAGAATAGGGCATATACTTGTACTTCATTTATTTCTGTTCTTGTCTCTCAGTGAATATATAATTTTACAGGTTATTTCATATTCCAGAATATCATAGTTCATATTCCAAACTATCACTGGCAAAGATTGATAACAGCTTATATTTTAATTTCTGGATTTTTCAGGAGATGGCTGTCACAATTCAGAAATACTCTTATGAAACTGGTGTAGACAATAGCAAGAGTACAAAAAGGTGTGTCACCAGAAGCAATGGGGTTTTTTTGTTAATCATATTCTACATCAGGAAGGATAATATCTAAGTTTCAAATGTTTATCAAGAGGAATTTTACTTTCAGTTATTGATGATGGGATTTATCTCACCTAAATTTGGGGTAGAGTTCATCATGTCTAACTTTATGTATAGCTATCTGCCTCTGAGAAATGTGTCTAGACTTTCTTTATAGGTAATGGAGAATTAGTCAATGCACTCAATGGAGTCTAGAGAGTGATTCATATCTCACCTAAGGTAACTGATTCATCTGACCAAATATGACTGTCTACTTTAGGATGAGATCGATTGCTGTCCAGATTTCATTGACTATATTGACTGGATTTTCATTTAATATAATGAGAATTGAAATATCTACATTGTAGTGACCTACAAAAAACAAGACAAATTCCTCTCTTAGGGGTTCAGCTCAGCTGGCCAGCGTCTAGTGACCTCTGACATATCCTAAATATCATACCTAGCCTTCAGCTAATCCTAAGCAAGAAATCATCTATGTCTCCCAAAGGGTCCTTTTTGTATCAGCCAGCCTTTTACAGTTCTCTGGAGTATGTCAGCACTAGATGCCAAAGATGGAGCAACTAAAACCTTAGTGGTTACCTCTAGATACTCCTCTATGGTAAACATCCCAAGTTCCCTTTATTGTTGTCATCTGAGAGAAATAGACAAATAATAAGCAAGGTTATTCTTAGTCTTGTTCTCTAAATATATACCAGGTAATACGTGCCTTAGTTGATTAGCTGAGATGAGACCCTTTCTGATCATTTAAAGCATCTACTGATAGCACTCTTGCACATTTTTTTTAGTTGAAATGTGTATATGCAAGCATTTGAACTATCTGCCAAGCAGAATGATGGTGCAAGTTTCTGATTACTTTATGGCCATAAACTCAGTCAATTATATTTTCATACAACGTAAGGTGTACTCTGTACCTACCCTGTTAATAGTATCGATTCAGAAAAGTAATTCTTATCTTCTAAACCAACTGATTTAGAATTACTTCCACCTACTCAACTTGAACCTAATCCCCTCTAAAGTAACTCAATTACAGCTACTTAGAATCACTTGAACTAAGACTTTAATGGGACACATTTAGCCTTCTTATATAGCTAGGGCAATGGTAGCTACTCCGTTTTTCAGTTAAAGCTCCTGAAATAATATGTGGGAGGTGTAGCAGATACCAGTATGCTGTGTGTGTTACATGATGACAAAGAGTATGATTTACACTTCTTGAAGAGATGCTTTACAATGTTGCAGGTGAAGCATCTTGAGGGTTCAAAACCTGACAAGATAGTTTGAAAGAGCTTTATTGAATAAAGGGGGTTAGAATTCATGCAGTATCATTCCCAGCATTCATAATATCATACTGTCACCATTGCTGAATGCTAGTTTCATTTTGGAATAAGCTGGTTTGTTAGAAAATCAAATTTAAATAATAAGCTAAGGTATATTCATTGCGAATGGTCTGACAGTATGCAGGTTGGTCCAGATAAGAGGACCTGTTTAAAATTCCGGAAGGGACATGGGTCTTAGCTATGTCCCACTTCCGTCTTCCACAACATCAGGCCATGGGAAAGTTATGGAGCAGGTGATCTTGAGTGAGATCACCAAGCATGTGCAGGACAACCAGGGGATCTGGCCCAGTCTGCACAACCTCATGAAAGGCAGGTCAGGCCTGAACAACTTGATCTCCTTCTACAACAAGGTAACCCACCTAGTGGATGAGGGAAAGGCTGTGGATGTTGTCCACCAGGACTTCAGCAAAGCCTTTGACACTGTCTCCCACAACATCCTCTAGAGAAGCTGGTGGCTGATGACTTGGATGGGTATAGTCTTCGCTGGGTAAAAAAATGGCTGGATGGCCGAGCCCAGAGAATTGTGGTGAACAAAGCTAAATCCAGTAGGTGGCTGGCCATGAGTGGGGTTCACCAGGGCTTGGTTTTGGGGCCAGTCTTGTTTAGTATCCTTATCAATGATCTGGATGAGGGGATCAAGTGCACCCTCAGTAAGGTTGCAGATGAAACCAAGTTGGGTGGGGGTGTTGACCTGCTTGAGCGTAGGAAGGCTCTACAGAGGGATCTAGACAGGCTATATCGATGGGCAAGGCCAATTGTGTGAGGTTCAACAAGGCCAAGGGTCGGGTCCTGCACTTGAGTCACAACAACCCTACGCAATGCTACAGGCCTGGGGAATAGTGGCTGGAAAGCTGCCCAGCAGAAAAAGACCCAGGGGTGCTGGTTGACAGCCGTCAGAACAGGAGCCAGCAGTGTGCTCAGGCAGCCAAGAAGGCCAACAGCATCTGGCTTCTATCAGGAATAGTGTGGCCAGCAGGACCGGGAAGTGACCGTGCCCCTGTACTTGGCACTGGTGAAGCTGCACCTCACATACTGTGTTCAGTTTTGGGCCCCTCACTACAAGAACGACACTGAGTTGCTGGAGCGTGTCCAGAGAAAGGCAAGAAAGCTGGTGAAGGTTCTGGAGAATAAGTCTTGTGAGGAGCAGCTGAAGGAGTTGGGGTTGTTTAGTGTGGAGAAAAGGTGTCTGAGGGAAGACCTTATCGCTCTATACAACTACCTGAAAGGAGGTTGTAGCGAGGTGGGTGTTGGTCTCTTCTCCCAAGTTACTAGCAATAAGACAAGAGGAAATGGCTTCAAGATGCATCAGGGGAGGTTTAGATAGGCTATTAGGAAAAATTTTTTACTGAAAGAGTGGTCAGACATTGGAACAGGCTGCCCAGAGAAGTGGTGGCGTCATCATCCCTGGAGGTGTTAAAAAAACACGTTGATATGGCACTTCAGGGTATGGTTTAGAAGACATGGTAGTGTTTGGTTGACTGTTGGACTTGATGATCCTAGAGGTCTTCTTCAACCTTAATGATTCTATGATTCTAAAACCTCCAAGGGTTTAGATACCATAAATTTCCAGGCAAACTGCTCCACTTCTGCACTAGTTTGCTAAGAATTTTTTTTTTAATGGTCTGAATCACCCAAACCACAATCAGTAGCCATAGTTGTCTGCCACTGAGATAAAAAAAAGCTCACTCATCTTTTTAACTTCTCTTGATGTCGCTGTAAGACGCTATCAGATTTCTTCTCTTCATGAGCCTAAAGAAGAACAATTTCCACAGCCTCTCTTGGCAGTATAGAAATATTTGTGCTTCATTATAGAGGTTTAAACTATATATCTGAAAATGGGGGGAAAAAAAGGTTGGAAAGTTGATATGAAAAAAGCTATTGCACAGAACTGAATGATCTTAAGAGTTGAAAAGGATAAATAAAATGGGTGACAGTTGAGGGTCCTTTTCCTTCAAAGCAGATTTTCTTGTTCAGGATACAGAATTATACAAAAAGTACCTAGGGATTACTTTTGCACATACTTGTTTTAATTGTGCTCAAGTCAGTGGATTACTTGCACAACTATAAATTTTTTAAGACTATATTAGTTGAATGTTTTTGTTAAATTTTTATTTCCATTGTTGGTGGTTGTTTTAATTTTTTCATATTTTTCCTAGAGTATTAATAATTATTAATAAAAATTAATGGGTTATATAATCACTTTACCCTTAAAAAATAAATTACATTTTGAAAGATAAGTAAATATGATGATCTGTTATGGCTAATCTAGTAATTTAGAAATTCTAAAATACCAAATTAAGCAACCGGCTATTCTGCCACACACTTATTTTGTTGCTATTTATGTTATGCTTAAAGACTATATAAATGGTATATTGAGGGCTCTCCCCAACTGTTTCATCTTCTCACCTTTCCCTTCCCTCTTCTTGATTCTCCTAAGTACCATTTGGAATATCATTATTGAGGGCACAGAAGATTTCAACTTCCATCTCTCACTGTCACTTGTGGTGTGTGTTGTTAATCCACCCCATAAAGTTGGAAACCACACAGTAAACAAAAGCTTCTCTACACTCTCAGATAGTGCAGAGACCGTCCACATTGTATGTTTAAATAGTTAACAGTCTCAAATAAGAACTGAACCGTAATAATTATTTTCTGCTCTTTAGTCAATTCAATTTCTAACTGGCAGAATTCAGTTTAACACTATTTTGTTGTAGTACCAAGGAAATAAATTTAATTTGATTGTTCAGCTAATACCCAATATCTATTTAAAACATAATAACTTTATTGTCTCCCTGAGCCTTTTGTGTTTGGCTTCATCCCTTCTAACTTTAAACATTTAAATTTTGCTCTTAAATTGATCAGTGTTACCATGCTAGCTTTTCCTTATTATCAATGGAGATACATGTCTTCAATAGGTGATTTGGACTAGACAAAATATATTTCCTACAAACATCATAATATTTTACCTGACTTTACATTTGCAGAAAACAAACAGACAAACTCAGCATAAAGTCATCTGGGTTTCGAAATACCAAACAATTTTAAGCAACTGAAAAAGAGATTCATTAGAATCTCTTATTGCACAGAACCAAAAGTTCTTAAGAAGAGCTGAAAAGGATATATAACTGAAAGGATAAATAGTAATACCTGGAAACACTGCGTAATGTTAGTGAGGGTCTGTTACCACTTTAGGTATGCAACATGAATCTCAATGTTAATACAAGAAATTTCAGATATCATTACATAGTCTCTGCCTGAAAATCATCAATTACTGCTCGTAAGAAATTATATGCATCTCAAAATTATGTTCGCTTTCATTACATTTTATTCCATTAAGGT
Source organism: Phalacrocorax aristotelis (assembly GCF_949628215.1). Lineage (NCBI taxonomy): Eukaryota > Metazoa > Chordata > Aves > Suliformes > Phalacrocoracidae > Phalacrocorax > Phalacrocorax aristotelis. Next base: position 36,900,580 of record NC_134276.1, on the reverse strand, counting down.
GTTAAATTAAGATCACTGGCAAAACCCTCGTGATACAACCATTCATGCCAATTAATGAATATTACTATAAATAACAATATATAATATACAAGCTTTTTGCAAGCATAATGTCATGTTAGTTAGAAAATTTTCATGTGCTATAGTAAAATATTTTAGAATAAATTGTTTTGTAGAACCACAAGAGAAGACAATTCTCTTGTCAGTAAGAATCAAGTGCATTAAATGCTCATATTCTTTATCAGTCATAAAGTTTTATGTCTATTTCGTAGAGGAAATTCAAATAAACAAAGAATTTACTACTAACGTAAGAACATTAATAACTTGCCTTGCCGTAAGTATTTCTCAGAGCATCCAGATGCATTGCTTAAGGACACAGATCCCATTCTAGGTCAGGCCACTGGAAATGAAAATTGGTAAGATGGAATGTTTGTATCTCACTTCTGTAATGTAAAAATCTCTCTGCATTTCTCTGCAAATAACTATTTTACTTTATTATTCAAAGTGCTTGACAATTTGAGAGCGTTCTTTCCTCTTGGATTGGTTTATTATAAAGACCCAATACAATCATAGTTTTTCAGTCTTCAGACTAATTAGAACATCTTGAGATTTTAATATTTCACTTCTATCCCATTTACATTTAAGAAATCATGTCATACTGATTTATATTGTGCTAGTTTCTGTTCTCATTAAAATCTGTGTCCAAAAATGAGATATTGGAAATTTTCAGTGTCTAGTCCATTATGTGAAATCAGGTGCTATGTTCATGTATTGTACTAGTATGACCTATTTTGAATTTTAATTGCTTAACTGATTCTGTTTTTTCCCAACAGGTTACCAAGGTATAAACAAGAAATGTCCAGCTGATCAAAATGCAGACAGCTACCAGGGCCAGTGTATAGTTGTGAGTCCCATTAATTTAATTTACGTATCATGGACGTGGAAATCATTATATCTATTTCATATGAAAGGCTTCTAATGAGAATAGATAACAGTACTGTTATTTTCTTCTTATGCAAAATTCTGAAATAATAAGGATTAATTAAAATCTAGCAATATCATTATGGTCTTCTTCTGGAACTATGTGAGCAATATTAGTATTTTGTTTTCCTGAACTTTACCTGAGCAAAAATATTCCACATATAAAGGACAGACAGACAATACCTTGAATTTAATTACTGTCCATTTCAATGAACACAGATGACAGAATTTTGAGATGATGTCATGAACAGATATATTTCAAGGGTGAAATTTTAATAATAAAATTACACCTGTATTTCTTTATGTCTACATTCAAACCTTAAATCATTTTGTACTACTCATAACAGTATTTTGCAGTAAATTTACATAATCTCTTTCATGCCAACAAAAAGTGTATGGCAACATCCTGTATTTACCCTGATTTTAGACCACAGAGTCACAGAATGGTTGAGAGTGGAAGGGACCTCTGGAGGTCATCTGGTCCAGTGTCCCTGCTCAAGCATGGCCACCTACACCAGGCTGCCCAAGACCTTGTCCAGACAGTTTCTGAATATCTCCAGATATTCAGCAACTCCACAACCTCCCTGGGCAACCTGTGCCAGTGATTGGTCATCCTCACAGAAGAAAAAAGTGTTTTCTGATGTTCAGGAGGAACCTCCTGTGTTTGAGTTTGTCTTCATTGCCTCTCATCTTGTCACTGGGCACCACCAAGAAGAGCCTGTCTCTGTCTTCTTTAGATCCTCCCTTCGTGTACTCATAGTCATTGATGAGATCCCTTTGTCTCTTCTTCAGACTGAACTGTCCCAGCCTTCTCATCCTTTCCTGATATTTGAGCTGATCTTGTCTTCTTATCATCCATGTGCCTTTTGTTGGACTCTCTCCAATATTTCCATGTTTCTCTTGTACTGAGGATCCCAGAACTGGACTCTACTCAAGGTGTGGCCTCACCAGGGCTGAACAGCAGGGAAGGATCACCTCCCTTACCTGTTGGTAATATTTTGCCTCATGCATCCCAGGATACTATTTGTATTCTTTGTAGCAAGGGCACATTGCTGGTTCCTGTTCAAGCTGGTGTCCACCAGGACCTCTGGGGCCTTTTCTACCAAACTGCTTTCCAGCTGAGGAGCCCCAAGCAAATTTTAGTGCATGGGCTTGTTCCTTCCCAGGTGCAGGACTTTGCATTTCCCCTTGCTGAACCCCATGAGCTTCCTGTTGACTAATTTCTCCAGTCTGTCAAGGTCCCTCTGAGGGACAGCATCATAACCCTCTGGCATATCAACCACTCCTCCCAGTTTTGTGTCATTACCAAACTCGCTGAAGGGTACACTCTGCCCCATCATCCAGATCATTAATGAAGATACTAAACAGGGCTGGACCTAGTACTGACCCATGGGGTACACTGCTAGTTACCAGATTCCAGCTAGACTTTATGTTACTGATCATACATCAACATACTTGTCTATAAGGATCTTATAGGACAGAGTGTCAAAGGCCTTCCTACAGTCCAGGTAGACAATATCCACAGCCCTCCTCTCATATATAAGGCCAGTCATTTCATCACAGAAGTTTATCAAGTTGGTCAAGTATGACTTCATCTTGGTGAATCCATATTGACTACTCCTGATGACTTCCTTGTCCTTTATGTGCCTGTGCTCAACCTAATCTGCAGAAGGTTTGTTGAAGTGAATAAAAAGGCTCCCATTAACTTTAAAAAGTTAATAAGAATAAGACCAAATCATCAAGGGAAAATTGTGCATAAAATAAAATCGTGCATGTGTGGTAACTGGATAGCAAGCAATATTAGGGGAAGTAGACCTTCAGATGCATGGAAGATTAAGGCTATCACTGGGGACAGTTAAATTTCATAATACTGAAGTCTATGATTTCTTAGCTTGTCCCCTCTTGGTTTTTTTCACTTTCCAAAGGCACCTTACAACACAGCAACTAGAATATCAAAAGCTAGATACCTGAGTTTATGATAAAGACACAACTGGTACAGCTAAACCCAGAATGAAAAGATGGTCCTTGAGATGGACAGCTTGGCAAGCCTGCTGTCTGTCTGTTTCACTGGCACTGATTCAGAATTCATGTGGTTACACAACGAAGGTAGTAGTTAGATAATGTGTTTAAGCTATTTTAGATCTCTCCGTAATGGTCAGGAAGTATATGAAAATCATTGTGGTTGATGCTTCTAGGACTTTGCCAATAACTGTACTTCAGTGAAGGGAGAGGGGTAGACACTACACGCGCTTATTGTACTCTACAGTTAAGTCCCTAGACATGAAACCTGACTGATTTCTGCAACCTAAAAAGAGTACATTGAATCCTTCATCTTGCAACATTACTGTAGGGTACACAATCAACATATTATAATTTTTCATGCTATAATAGAGACACCTCCACCACCATCTCTCATGTATTTTATGAGATATGGCTTGTGAGAAGACATAAGACTTTTAGGGAAAAAAAACCCAAGCTTTCTCTCGACTGAGACAAGAACTACATGCTGGAAAGGAAAACACCAAGTATGAATAAGAGATGGTATATGAAAACGTGTGTTTTTTCCACTCCTAACATTTCAGTTAACAAAGGATACTATCTTTCTCTACAGACCTTGCCTCACATCCTTCAACTGTCTTGCTTACAGCAGTATTAGCATTTGCATTTGAGGGAGTAGATTGTAGTGGCTAAAATGTGAATATTTTATGGTTTTAAGCCCAGAATTCACGTCCTATTTTCTAAAAATGTTTTCAGGCTTTTTAACACTATCTGGGTGTGGAAAATCCTGAGTTAGTTATGTGATATAAATTTTCAAAGCTAGCTCAGAAGAAGACTTTCAAGTACATTGAAATGACATATTCTGCTAGTAGATGGTGATATACATTTTTTAATATAATGGCCTTAGTTGATGAAGAATCTAAAAAAACAAAGTCAGGCATCCAGTTCAAATATTTGTCAGCAGTCTATTTCAGCCAGTATTTTCTGGTCATTTACATATGTTACAAACTTCATATTTTCTTTTTTTTTTTGCTTCTGGGATAGCATTTAAAGACAAAATATAGGGAAGGAAATTCACATTTCTTTCTTACGTTGCAAACCCTAATGTATTCTGAGTTTATGCCACTACCATTCAGCTGGACACCATTAAGCTGAAGATCAGTTTTGGCGGTATATATGTACTCTCATACTGAAAGAAAAGCTCTTAATTTCTTTAAGAAACTCAAACTGTTTTTATAAATCTAAATCACTCTCTACTCATTGTTTTGCATCTTCAGTAATATTTACAGTTTTCATGCAGCTGAAAAGCCAATATACACTTCACTAAAGATTAGGTCTCTACCTCTGTAAAATGCATTAAACACAGCCACATTTTTCCCCCTCTGAAATCAGTGGAAGCACATAGGTTCTACCCACACATCACTATTGATACACAGTATGTTCTAGGTTTGATCTCTAGTAAAGTTTGTATGGGGACACACTGGTGAAAAAATCAGATCGCTGCATGTTTAAAAACATTGTTTTGATGTACATTACCTTTGTTTTATCTTTCTCTGTGACATTTCTTCTGTTTTCTTTTCCTTCCTCTTACATGCTGTGCTTGTATTCTAATGTGACAACAGTTGCTTAATAAAAGCTACTTCTTAGCAATATCTTTCTGTACCCAAAAATTCAGCCCATACTTTCCCATTCAAAAATATTTAGTTCTTCGATTATGAGACAAAGACTTGCCTTCCCACCACATTAGAGAGGTCATAATGTACCTTGGAACACTGTAAATCATCTTGATTGAGGAGGAAAATTTAAAGGCTAACATAAGGAACAGGACCATGACTTTTGGTCTGGAACAGTTCCTTATGTAGAGGGGAAATTGCTGACAAATTTGCCAAAGTCTACTGGAGGTAAGCAGAAGAAAAGATCCACATATGATAAAACCAGGAGCTTGAAGGTAAGAGCAAGGATTCACTCTCACCACTGAAGTAATGGCCAGAAAGAAACTCCAGAGCTGTTAAACTCCTGGAGAAGGATTTATTTCTCCCTGCCTCCCACAGAGATTGCCACAGGAGATGAGCATCTGTCTCTAACATTTTGACCTCTTAATGCTTGATTTGCTTTGTGAGTTTAACCTTTGTTTCTGAAATAGGACATATACTATTTTTGAGAATGCTTTTTCATGCAAAAAATATTTTTTGTTAATAAAGTGTTTGAGTCAAGTCCCTGTCTGAACGGATGAATATCTCTGAAGGTCTATTTTTTCAACAAAATAGTTTTGTAAAGTATTTATGTGTTGTATGAACTCCACAAACCTTTTTTTTTCTATTGGGTGTTTTGGTAACCATGGATCGTGCTTTGTCCTTCCTGCTGGAAAATGTGAAAAAAAAAAAAAAATAATTGGCTCCAAAAGTCTTACTTCGGAAAGTTAATTCGCATAAGAATAAGGCTCATCTCACTCTTTTGTGATGTTTAAGAAAATAATTAGCAACAGTCTCAACATTATTGGTTTTCCAGGAAACCTGGTGTCTTCTTTTACATTAGACAATTAAGACAAAACTGATCACAAAAAGTATGTACTTCAGAAAGCATTATACTTTAAAAAAAATAATTCAGAGGTACAATGTTTTTGGTTGTTGTTTTTTTTTTTTTCACAAAAAATATTTATGTATGATTTTGTGACTTTTACAATTTGTAATATATTTATCCTATTCTGAAATATGACAGAAAGTACTTTTGTATTACATGGAATGCAAATTCACAGTGAAAGATGTGGAAGATGAAAGGAAAGGAAATTAAGAAAGAAAAGGAAATTTCAAAAAGGAAATTAAGTTGGCTTTCATCAATGTCCTGAATAGAATACCTTCTTCAATACTTCTCCTCTCAGTTCCCCTTTTCTCCAAGTGTTATGTAACAGCTTTCAAAAAAAAAAAAAAAAAAATTAGACAAATGTCAAAATATATTTCAAAAAAAATAAAAGCCGTATGACCAATTAACATTGTTTTCTAGTGATTGAGTAACTTCCGTTAAGATAGACTCTTATTTTCTGTTGTAGACCTTGCCTTCCTCGATACCTGATACAGTCAGTTGGCATATATAATCCAGGCATTACTCCCTGCTTCTTTCTGCAAGGCAAATCTTTTAGAATTACAAAGCCTTCAGAATTCAGTTATCAGTCTTTAAAAGATCACCCAGTTACACAAAGTCCTTATTCATCTGAAACCTCTATTATCATGCTGAATTTTAACTCTTTCTCTCCTTTTCCTTTCTGTTTTAACCACTCCTTTTCACTGAAATATGCACTTTCTGATAAGCCAATACCATGATCACCTCAGCCTCAAGACAATACCCTATCTACTTACTTTAAGTATCATTTAACTATTTTATGGTAATATATGTTAAATATTACAATATTCCTAAATTAAACAATCAAACAAACAAAACAAACACACCCCACCTCCAAACTTTAAGAGTAGAAACAAAATCTCATTGTCCCTTTCCAATTAGTTGTCCTAAAAGTATTTGTTCTCTATCTAAATTTTTGCATTCTTAGCTTCACAATTATTTGCTTTCTGAAGGAGGAATAAAGAATGTTGCCACCAAGAGTATCCTACGGTAAGGTGGGTGTGGTACTTTCTTAGGACATAAAAAATGTTTTCATGCTCCTTTAGATTAAAGCAGATGCACAACCAGTTTCTCTGACTTTCTGGGCAATACCTACTGCTAGGTTAGTATGCAAATGATTATTCCTGTGCCTTTCTCCACATAATAAAGCATATGAGCATATGAAGTTACGTTCTCAGGAAACTTCCAAGAGAGGCTGGGAGACACCTTTAGAACTTAAGTACCAGTGTCAGTAAATCCTAGAAGGGCCTACTTACTAGTTTAGATTTTACTGGAGGCATAAATGAATTTCCACATGTAAACCCTAAATTGGGCAAGAATTAGGTGTACTGGATCCAATGCTAGATGGGAAAGAGTGAGTCAGCATATCTAGGAGTGATTCTTTTAGGTATCAGATGAATAAAACAAAGGATAAGCATGAGTTGTTTAATAAATTGGGGAGTATTAATCCATTTTCTAGAGGTGCTACCAAGATCATAATATAATGCTGGTTGCTCAGATTAAAAAAAAAGCTCTTTAAGGTAAAATTTCTCTAAGTTAAATCTCTCAGGCTGTCTTCAGGTTTTAAAGCTACAAAAAATTAGTGCAGAAAAGCAACTAGCCACTTGGCTTATTATATCAAATACAACTAATTATTGCAGTGAGAATCTTCAAGGCACTCAAAATATGTCTTGCAGTCATCAGATCTCTTTGTTTTTTAAGCTTGTATGTGTCCCTGGTGATGGCAATCCACAATCCCATAACAATAGTTTAAGAACTGACCCAAAACCCACTTTAGAGCAACCAGAATTTATCGTCATTATAGTTAAAAGAGAGTTAGCAAGCAATTCAGAACCATAACGCAATAAAGGGACTTCAGAGAGCCCAAAAAGAGTGCTGATCTTTGATGCAAGCTCTCTAGACCAGTACCTTTGCTGAACTCAAAAAGAATAACTTATGATTAATTCAGTTCTTCTAACCATACTAGCTGAAGGATATCTTTCATTATTTAATCAGTTCCCCTCCATATATACTCCCTGATCAGCCATTTAGGATTATAGAGGAAATTCTTTGAATGTCATTATCTGCAACCCATATAGTATGCTTTAGTTTAACTACCCACCTGCCTAAGAACTTGTTTTATTTTCTAAGATCTTTGAAGTGAGGAACAGGAGGGAATTAGAACTGAAACAGTTGCTTCACAGAGCACGAAAAAGGAAAATTAATTAAGAGGTGTGATAGTTAAAGTCTGTATTTCACACTTTTGGTTTCTGTTTAAAAGAAAAATGTAACCACGTGAGGGTTTTTTTATATTTAAAAAGAGAGGGTACACTTATACAGACAGTAGCCAACAAGACATTAAGACTATTTCTGGAACAAATTGAAGACCAGTAGACTTACTAGCATGGCACTGTGCTGTGCTATCAACTCTTGCCAGTTTAGCATGGATATCTGACTTCAGAAACAGAGAAATATCTTATCCTGAAGGGTTGGAATAGGGGTGGACAAACATGTAATCAAGGAGAACTCAGAAATGTTTGGTGCTATTGCAGCATGAATGATTATTTTTTTCACTTTTAATTTGTCTGGCTTAAATTTAGGTTTCCAAGTCTAAGTTAGCTGTGTATTCTCCCATCATAATTATAAGAGAGCAGACTGTCATAAGTCACTTCCTCACATTAAATTTATCTCTGGTTGGGATTAATTGGTATCTCAGAAGAGCTTTCTCTCTTCATTGATTGTATATATAAAAGGATTAACATAAGCACATTATGCCATCCTGGCTGTGTTAGGGAACTGCATCTCCAGAACATGGCTCTTGCGCAGATTGTGTCTTATCTGTCATCACCAGTATTCTAACTGGCCTCCAAATCTCCATTTTCAGAGATCCTTAGGCATCTAAAATGGACAGCTGGAGGGAAGCAGTATGTTCTTTGGTACCTGAAATAGCACCAGAAACCTGTTTTGTTACCCTGTAGCTTGAAATATGGTTATTGATGCTGCTAGTAATAGGACACGTGCTTTGTACAAAGGCATGGGTCTCAGGCTTGTTGGACCTTCTCTGCCTGATCTTCTCTTGACCTGCGCAGATTTGTTTCTCTTGGTTTATCTGTGACAGTAATTTTTCTAATTGACCAGACAATTTGGTTTGCTTTTGCATATCTTATAAGCAGTCCCACCAACATTTCACGATTCTAACCTAATGATAGCATGGAGAAATAGAGGCCTGGTACTACAGCAGAGGCCTTGAGCAGTGGTGACACAGGATGTGCCATAAAGGAACACAGCTATAGGATGACAAGGGATGGGGTATAGGCTAACACTGGAGACCCCACAACTGTAAACCATGGGCATTTATTGAGATTTTTTTTTAATAGAACTGTTCTTTCTGTCTCTGTAACAATTAGATCTGTAGTAATAATGATTCTTGGATTAGACTGTTAAAATTTCAGTTATACTAACAATAAATTATTTATTATATTCCTAAGGTGATTCCTCCTTGCCCATAAATGAGATTTTGACTGTTAACAGTTTGCACAATTAAATTCTCTTCCTGTTGACAAATTTAGACTAGGTGCCTGACTTTAGATGGTAACCTTTAGGTAAAACAGATTTTTTCCTATCATCAGCTTCATTCACAGACATTTACAGTGATCTAAGACATGGGGCTGGCAAATATGGCAAGTGTGAATTAAGCAAGCCCACATATTTCAGCAGCAGAAGCTGGAAGCCACAAGAATTTCTAAGCAGTCATTAATGGCCCTATTAACTTATGTTTACGTGACTGAAACCAGCCCACCTGGTATTCACTGTGATAACCAAGCTAAAAAAAATTGGTAAACTTTAAAGATGAACAAAGCAGCACCTAGTTAGTACCTGAAAAGGCTTTTTTTTTTCTTTTTTTCACCAGCATTTTCTAATACATTGACATTCTCGAACACCTGGAGTTAAGCAAGACTTTAAATTAACATAATATTTTCTACAGCTACTCTAATTTTCCTTTGTGCCCTGAATGTTTGAAGGACAGCGTCTGTATACATCCAGTTTCAAGGACTGCAAATTTTAGGCATGTTGATGGTAAACTCAGTTTTGAAGATGATTTTTTATTATTTTTTTTTTAATATCCACACTGTGCTACAAATCAATGGTTTCTTATTATTCTAGTACACTCACATCTCATGGTGATAACTTCTAGATAGACACAGACACTGAAAAGGATAGCATCTTGATAACAGCAGAAAAAAAAGAACAAAACAAAAACACCACCCCACCCCAAAGCAATTAACAAAAGGACTCAATTCTCTATCAAACTGTGGCACACTGAGTGTTCTTAAATGTAGTTTACAAGAGTATCTGCTGAAATCAGTATAACTGCGCTTATTGTAAATGTCAGTTACATTATGTGACTAAACATATGGCATATTCTTAACATAGTGTCTTGGGCACAACTTTCTAAATTTTAAATGCCATTTTATTCAGCTGGAGAGACTTAATCAGTGTTAAATTAGTATTCAATTGCTTAAACCTCTTATTGTTGTGTTTACCTTTTTACAAGGGATGAGAATTAGATGAAAATACTCAAAATTACTGTGTCTGTAGGATGTCTTTTACTTTTGAAGTTGAGATTTCCTAAGGAGACAGACTCTCATCTTTGCAAACTTCAATAGGATTTGTTCATCCAGGTCCATTCAACTCCATTTAAATTGTTCTATATTGTTACTCCTATTAAAACATTCTTGAAAATAGGATCTAACCAGATATATGGAAAACAGTGCAAACGTATTACAGAAATTTGACAAGTTACATTTTAGTTATATTTGACCATCCACATTGTCATACTGCCAGCTAAGCCAGTCTCTGTGTGTGCCCTTTCTGATTAGTAGAGAAGGCTCTTTTAGGGCACAGCTAATCTGATCAATTTTAGACATTTCATTTGGGGTGAAATGAATCATACCTGGAAGTGTCTATTTCTCTCCATTGACTGTGAATGGAGCCTATCATAATTAGCTCAGGCATAGCTAACCACTAAAACTCTTTTTTTTCCCCTTTTAATCAGATCAATGTCACCCTTTTACATGATTTTGGGTAGATCATTCTGTTCCAATACTGCATTATTCTGTACTTATTTCTTTCTTTTTCTTGAATGACTAGCTCATTCATCTTAAATTTTCTCAACTGTAATACTGTTAGCACAAAGATGAACTTTGATTTTAGCTTTATCTTTATTGCTTAGATATAGTTACTTTGTTTAATTTTTTATTGTAGTTAAAGTTTTAGAGAAAGAGAGGTGAAAAACCTTCAAGAAATCCAGTATTTATTTTCAATGGCTTGATTGCCATAAACTGCACAGTTGGTGCATGCTAACTTTTAAAGTCATGAAATAAGCTGTATTTCAAATGTAAGTCTTGTTACAGAAAACATGTTTTAGATATAGTGAATAGGTATTTCTCACATGACATGTTGAAGAAAACTATTTTAAAAATTCACTGGCTGAGGTTATTCTCCAGCTTTTCCTCAGAATTATTATTCTCCAATAGTACCTGGTAGTAATATTTGTAATCAATAACGAGTGAATTTTTCCAGGGTTGTAAAATTCATTTTGCATGACTTAAAATATATTCAAGTAAAAATAATAATAAACCTCATAAAGAGAGAAATGCAGTGCTAGAATCTGTAGAATGACAACTAAAAAACCTAATACTACAAAGAAGGTAAAGTCTAAGACTCTTAAATGAGGCATTTGAATCTGAAGAAGCTGGGCTACGAAAAATATTTTTAAAATATCTTCTGTGATATTTTTCGCAGCTAGGCTTTGACAATAGATAAAAATAAGAATTGTGGAAGGATATAAAAAGATATATGTAATAAGTGTGACTATGTGTGCATGTACCACACCAGCTTGCATGCACACACACACACTTATATAGACATATATATATAGGTATATATTGTATATATACACACATACATTTACACATGCATATATATACACATGTATATATACGAGCATATGTAGGTGTACATGGATGATAAGAAGGTTAGCATACACCACATACTTCATGTCATGTACTACACATGACGTATGTGTATATGTCATAAATATTCAACCTTTCTTTTAAAGCTCATGACAGCATGACCTAGAAGTCTTCTGATGAGGCAGCAAAACAAATGTCTGAGTCAATTCTAATTTTTCAGAAAATGTTGTGTTGAACAGCACTAGTAAAGTGAATAAGTACTACCATACAGTTTCCTGAAATTGAGTTTCTTCATTAAGAATTTCAACTAAAACAAAGAAACACACAATAATTCCTTAGAGTTATTTTGCCCAAAATCTTGTATTAAGGGAAAGACGTGTTACAGCTATATAAATATATACATATAAATGTAAAACTAAAGATTTATTATTAGTGTGATTTGAATCTTGTGTTTGATAATGATTGGCAGTGTCAGGTTGATTTGGTTTTTGAATCTTAATGACAGTGGAGGAAACACTGAATGTCTTCATCATTCTTTCATGACTGTTTTCTTTGTTCTTTTATGAAACCACATCATGTGTGGAGAAGTATCAGTTATATGACAGTAATCTCGAATGTTTGAATAGGTACAAGATTTCATATCCTTCTAAAGACTTAGATCTTTTAACAACAGATATGATCCCTTATAGTTTTTTGTTCTTTTTTTCTTTGTTTTTTTTTTTTTTTAAAGTTTTTCCTCACACATCAGTCCTTTTATGCATTATTTACTGTCACTTATGGTTAGAGGCACTAAAGATTTGCCCTGCCCAATCATACATTTTGTGACCTAATGATAGTAATTTTTAAAGTGCTTTTCATGATATTTCTTTAAAGATGGTAAAATCAAAGATCCTATCCTGTAGCGTACACTCAAGTGTGAATTGGTTAAAGAATTTAATTTAACAGAGACAGAAATGCTAAGAAAAATGTGGTTAACTGTAAGACTTGCATTGTTCAGATGCTTACAGCTGGGCATTCTGATCTTGTATTAATCTCAAATCAAAACTACACCCAACTACGTCATTTTGAGGAGTACCATCCTTCAGGTTAACTGTTCTAGAAATAAAATCGCTGCCATGACTCTTATTAGTAAGATGTGAAAGTTATAGATAGCAATAAACTCAGTTAACGATGATAAGGGATACTCAGTTAACTCAATATCCTGTTAGAAGGTCTGGCAATGTACAAGTATATCAACTACACATTCATCTTTGGAAAGGTAGCATTCAGTTGCTATGAGAAGAGTGATGATGTCTTGAAAGAGACCAGGATCTTAGAGAGGACAAGATAGCTTGGACAGGACAACTTAACAGTTGCAACAGGAAATTTTAGGAGGTCTCATTTTTCCAAGTAGGGAGTAGAAAATGCATGTCAAAGTAAGAAATCCCCATGTCTTCTCCACTTCTAAAGGAATAATAATTGAAATAATTTTTCTGATCAAATCCTGCAAGACTTCAGGAAGGGAGTTATTGATTTTGTTTGTTTGTTTTTACTAGAACATGCTTCAAATAACAAAAACAAGAAAATAGAGAAAGCAAAGGAGAAAGAAAGTTGCAAAAGGTTCAGAAAGAAGAAAATAATGATAATTTCACCCTGCTTCCTGCAGGGATTTATTTTTCTGCATCTAGTCATCCAGCAGAATGAGCACAGGAACTCTAAGGTTTCACATGCTATTTGTATATTCTTTCACCATTGTGTAGGAGGGAGACATGTCAATTACTCCTAGGAAGGGGTGCTCAATCAACTAATTTAACACAATTTCTAGCATTTATGATTTAAGAATTAGTCACCAATTAAATATCAGAACTGTTAACTGTATGTTTATATTGTATAATTATGCAGTAAGGCTAATCCCTATAGCTTGACATGGTAATACACCTTTATAAAAAATGAGAATATTGGCACAAAGTAATGACAAGAAAGTTCAGGAAATACACTTAAATCCAGTCTCCCAAATATTTATGTTGATCAGGTTTTTTTTCCCTTTTGCATAAATGCCAACGGTTTTTATTTTCAAATATAAATGCAATCTTATTCTGCATCCACAGCTTGCCTTAGTGGCTAAAAACCCTACAATTCAGGTGTGTAAATGTAATTTATTTTTGCTGTTGTTATATAAGATGTGTTTTAAATGATCCACCAAAGCTCTTCTTAAGATCTGCTGCTGTATTTTCAGCAAAAGGAAGACTCCTCTGGTTTAATGGATAAAGGATAAATAGTTGATGACACTAGCTAGTAAAAAAAAAAAAAAGGCAAATTAGGATAGTTATTTGTTAATTGCTTGATAACGAGATCTAAATTTTTATCTCTAGGCAGAATCAAGGTAGCTACATGTTGGGCCAATTACAGATTTTTCAAGCACTTAACATCATGACAGTTAAGATTCATGGGATATAGAAGTAAGTAAAAGAAGGACATGCAAAGAGCATTGAAATACAGACTTGAAATAGATGGTTCCATTCATTGTGATTTTAGGTTGATACCATCTTTGGACTTGATATCTTCAAACAGAAGACACTTATAGAAGAGGCATCTGAACTTGAGAGCGTCTGACAGGACATCCTATAAATAGGTTTGATTTTAAGAAGGTCAGTACCTTTTTATTGTAATTGAAAATTAGATGCCTTAATTCACACTTCAAAATTGATCTCAAGCATTTTACATACTTCAAGCCATAGTGGACTCTAGACAATCTTAGCCAAGTCTCCTATAAACAAGTTACAAGTGGGTGCTCAAAACTTACTTTCTGCAGTGAACAAACACATAATGATTCAAGGAATTCTTTATATTAGTTACATCATTAATTTCTTTCTGAAACAGGTTCTGATTTTTGTCAAAACAAGAAAACATATATTTTTCACCTACTTTTCCTACTCCCACACAAATTCTAGTGCTGTCATTTTATATTCAGTCCCAAAGATACGTTAGCAGTTTATGTACCTGTTTGGAAAGTTAGCCTCTGAAAAATTCCTGAACTTGATTTTGGCTTGATTCCAACTCAGTACACAATCACATAAAATGAATAGCTATTAAAACATATCTTATTCTTTGGATATTCATACTATAAAGAACCGGAAAGGTATCAGAGAAGTTTATAATAAGAGCCATTGCAAAAAGATTACATAGTAAAGTTTGCTGTCATGAAACGTGAGTTCCACTGGCAGCACATAACAAATACAGTTAAACATTAAAATTCATTTTTAACATTAAATATCCTGTATGGCTGGAACTTATGCACTTTACATATAAAACACTTTAAAGGTCAGGAAATCAATCACCCGTGTTTTACTTGTCATGCCTATTAGTTTAAGCCAATATAAAATAATGCATACTTCTTTGTATTACAGTTCTGTCTTGGCCTGATTGATCCTCTATAAAGCTATTATAAAGGTCACAATATGGTAAGTCAAAGACTACTGGGGAACAGGAGGGCACAAGGTAAGATAAACATGTCACCTATTCTGGAATGGAGTCAAGCCGTTTCCTATATTTGGAAGCAAATGTTAGCTAAAATCAAACTTCACTTTTGTGTTAAAGGTCTTCCTGTATTTTCATTGTCTTTCCTTATTTTCCATGATTTCTACATGTGTATAATAAAATTCTCATTGGGTTGATCCTTGTAAAACATGAGATAGATAGTTAAATGTTAGCATTCTCTCTTGCAAAATTACTTGCACAGTATGACTGTATATTGGATGCTTATGCAGTCATTCCTCTTATGTCCTCTTATGTCTTATATAGAGTATAAAAAATCTATATGCAATACATTGATAAAATTTTGTCATTTGTATAAATACACGTGTCTAAAGACAGCACATATACACACAAAATATAGTATTTACATCAGCTATATATGAAAAAAAATTGAGTGGGTGATTAAGTAGGGTGAGAGAAACAGGTATAGTATATGAATGTAGCATTAATAAAGTAGAAAAAAGTTAGATTTCACAGTGCTATTTTAAAACCATTAATTATTTTTATGTCAATAACCACACATGTGAATAACCACACACGTTTCTTGGTTTTTACACTGCACACCCTATGAATTAGTTTAATAATCTATTCATAGAGTTGATGCATGCAATTAATTGTTAAGGATTGGATGATAACGTAACACTATTTTTTTTTTTATTTTCTGAGACTACTAATGTCACCACAGGTGTGTACTCAATAAGAAGGATAAAAAAAATTTCTTAGTAGCATGGCTAACCATATCAATGCTACAATTCCATTTCAGGTCCAATCTGCTCAAATAATATACATTTCAATTTTATGACCAAAATGAAATACTGGAGACAAACGTATAAAAATTACGTTTTGACTTTTTTTTTCTAATTTCTTAGATTATACGAATGAATAATATGAACATACATTCATATGAAATATATGAACACACACTCCAGTCTGCTTGTATAGTTTTACTGGCAGTTTAAACTCTTATTACTCCCTTTGAAAAATAATCCATTAGAATTGCCGGCGACGAACGCAGCTGCGGCCACGGTCAGCGCCGCGGCCGGGCGCTGGGTCGGGGCGGGCGAGGGGGCTCCCGGGACAAGGGCAGCCCGAGGAAGCGCGGGGCGGCCCGGCAGCTCTCGCGAGGGAGGCTGACGCGGCCTGGCCGTTGCCACGAGCAACCGCGGGAGGTTTAAACGGCCCCAGGGAGCGCGAGCGACCACGAGCGCTCGAACGGGACGGGCGGCCAGGGCGCGGCGCGGCGCGGCGGTTCGCGCAGGCAGGGCGAGCAGGGAGGGCGAAGCTCTCTAGGCCTCTGCCGGGTTGGTGAGCGCTCGCCGCAGAGCGAATACCAGTGTTATTACGGCAAAAGCTCCAGGGAGGTCTGACGCACCCACCCAGAGGGAGCTGGTAAGGAAGGAGGCTTCAGTACAGGCGGTAGGTTGCAACGAGTGCCCTGACCCTTCTCCTGATGTGAAGGTAAGTACCTGCACAAGGTGTGCACAGGTTGAAGACCTGTTGTGCCAGGTGGCTGAGTTGCAGGAGGCAGTTAGAAGGCTGCACAGTATTGGTAGAACTGAGGCAGAGACGGATAGGTGGTTTCAGAACCACTCTCCTGTAGCAGACACCGCTGAGAAGGAGGCGGCACCTTGGACCCTGGTGACCCGCAGAAGCAGGGCTCTGCCTCAGCCCCCACCTCCCAGTATCACCGCCAACAACAGATTTGTAGGTTTAGTGCCTGCAGCCACCCACGAGCAAGGTCCACAAGGTGCAACTGTACCATCGGCACAGAGTGGATACCGTAAAAAGAAGAGATGAGTTCTTGTAGTGGGTGACTCTCTTAAAAGGCACTGAGGGGCCCATCTGCCGTTCTGACAGGGAGTCACGAGAGGTTTGCTGTCTTCCAGGAGCCAAGATCCGAGGCGTGGCTGAGAGAATGCCACAACTTGCCATAAAGCATAGATTACTGTCCTATGCTACTCTTCCGTGTAGGCACAAATGACGCTGCAAGCCAGAGTCTGGGCAGAACTAGACAAGACTAGAAAGCTCTGGGAAAGCAAGTGAAAAATATTGGTGCCCAGTTATCTTCTCCTCCATACTACCTGATGGAGAGAAATGGGCAACGAGAAATAGGCAAATAATGAAAATCAACTCCTGGTTACGTGGTTGGTGTCACATGAGAGTTTTGGCTTTTATCACAATGGGACGTTCTTCAACATCATTAGGCTGCTAGGGAGGGATGATCTCGACCTGTCTGGGAGGGGCAAGGGAATCTTTGGCAGCAGGCTGGTAAACTTGGTGAGGAGGGCTTTAAACTGAGGAACTCGGGGGGAGGGAGGCAAACTAGCAATGCTAAAGCCATCACACACAATGGGGGAATAAGACAGGACAACCTGCGCAGTGATAAATGTGCCGTAGCAGCCTCATGCGATGGCAACCAAGAGACCAACCACCTCAAGGGTTTGCATGGCTATGGTGGGTCCTCGTACACCCCACCGGGGAAACCTGTGTGCTCAATTACCTATCTGAAATGCCTGTACACCAGCATCAACCGCCCTGATATTTGCTAGAAAAGCAACTCGGCGAGCCATGCATGAGCCAGAAGGTTCCTGCAGAGCATCGAGGACAACATTTTGATGCAGGTGGTGGAGGAGCCAACGAGGTGAGATGTGCTGCTCGACTTTGTCCTAACAAACAAGGAAGGGCTGGTTGAGAATGTGAGACTTGGGGGTAGCCTTGGCTGCAGTGACCGTGAGATGGTTGAATTTAGGAACCTGCATGGTAGAAGCAGGGCTATGACTCGGGCTACAACCTTGGACTTCAACAGGGCCAACTTTGGCCTCTTCAAAGACCTGCTATGAGGAATCCCATGGATAGGGCTCTGGCAGGCAGGGGGGCACAAGAGAGCTGGACAGTATTCAAGGACTACTTCCTCTGAGCTCAAGATTGGTGCATCCCCAGGAGGAAGAAGTCAGGCAGAGGAGCCAGGAGACATGCATGGATGAGCAAAGAGCTTCTAGAGAAACTCAAATGGAAGAAGGAGGTTCACAGTATGTGGAAAAAGGGACTGGCCACTTGGGAGGAATATAGGAATGTTGTCAGGATGTGCAGAGATGTGACGAGGAAGGCCAAGGCCCACTTGCAACTAAATCTGGCAATGCATGTCAAAGGTAACAAGAAGGGCTTCTTTAAATATATCAGTAGTAAAAGGAAGACTGGGGATACAGTGGGCCCACTGCTGAACAAGGAGCGGGCCCTGGCGACACAGGATGCAGAGAAGGCAGAGTTACTCAATGCCTTCTTTGCCTTGGTCTTTACTGCTAAGGCTGGCCCTCAGGCATCTCAGCCCCCAGAAGAGAGAGGAAACTTCTGGAGAAAGGAAGACTTACCATCGGTTGAGAAGGACTGGGTCAGAGATCACCTGTGCAAATTGGATCTTCACAAATCCATGGGTGGGATATACCCGCCAGTGTTGAGGGAGCTGGCAGATGTTCTTGCTGAGCCACTCCTCATCATCTTTGCAAGGCCATGAGGACAGGAGAGGTGCCCGAGGACTGGAGGAAAGCAAATGTCACTCCAATCTTCAAAAAGGGCAAGAAGGAGGACCTGGGAAACTATAGGCCAGTCAGTCTCACCTCCATCCCTGGAAAGGTGGTGGAGCAGTTCATCCTGGAGGTCATCTCCAGGCATGTAGAGGAAAAGAAGGTTATCAGAAGTAGTCAACATGGATTCACCAAAGGAAGATCATGCTTGACCAATGTGATAGCCTTCTTATGATGGCATGACTGGCTGAGCTGATGAAGGGAGAGCAGTGGATGTTGTCCATCTTGACTTCAGTAAGTCATTCAAGACTGTCTCCCATAGCATCCTCACAGGCAAGCTAAGGAAGTGCGGGCTGGATGAGTGAACAGTGAGGTGGATAGAGAACTGGCTGAACGGCAGAGCTTAAACCTTCATGATCAATGCAGCAGAGTCTGGATGGAGGCCTATCACTAGTGGTGTTCCCCAGGGGTCTATGCTGGGTCCAGTCCTGTTCAAAATTATTCATTAATGACCTGGACGAAGGGGTAGAGTGTAACCTCAGCAAGTTTGCTGATGATACCAAGCTGGGAGGAGTGGCTGATACACCAGAAGACTGTGCTGCCATCCAATGAGACCTGGACAGGCTGGAGAGCTGGGCCGAGGGGAACCTCATGAAATTCAACAAAAGCAAGTGCAAGGTCCTGCACCTGGGCAGGAACAACCCCATGCGCCAGTACAGGCTGGGGGCTGGACTACTAGAAAGCAGCTCTGTTGAGAAGGACCTGGGAGTGCTGGTGGACAAGTTGACCATGTGCCAACAATGTGCCCTTGTGGCCAAGAAGGCCGATGGTATCCTGGGCTGCATTAAAAATAGTTTTGACAGCAGATGAAAAGAGGTTATCTTCCCCCTCTACTCTGCCCTAGTGAGGCCACATGTGGAGTACTGTGTCCAGTTTTGGGCCCCCCAGTTTAAGAAGGGCAGGGAACTGCTTGCGCAATTCCAGCAGAGAGCTACCAAGATGATCAAGGGACTGGAGCATCTCCCTTATGGGGAAAGGCTGAGTGGCTTGGGTTTGTTCAGCCTGGAGAAGAGAAGACTGAGGGGGATCTTATCCATGCTTATAAGTATTTGAAGGGTGGGTGTCTAGAGGATGGGGCCAGACTCTTTCCAGCGGTGTTCAATGCTAGGACAAGGGGCAGTGGGCTCAAGTTGAAACACAGGACATTCCAGCTAAACATGAGAAAAAACTTCTTCCCTGTGAGGGTGCCAGAGCAGTGGCACAGGCTGCCCAGGGAGGTTGTGGAACCTTCCTTGGAAACATTCAAAACCCAGCTTGATGCAGTCCTGTGCCCCCTGCTCTAGGTGTGCCTGCTCAAGCAGGGGGGTTGGATGAGATGATCTCCAAAGGTCCCTTCCAACACCTACTATTCTGTGATTCACTGATTCTGTAAATATTTGGAAAAATATTCTTGGAAAAAATAAATTTTGAAAAAGCTGAAGGAGCTTCTTTGATATTTCTGGAATTCTGTATTTCATGTATTTAATTTGAAAATGTCAAAATAAAATAGACATTATTATAGTGTCTTTCTCTTTTGTTTCTACCAAGGCTTTTCACTGATTTTGCACAGAATTTGTGAATATTTTCAGTTTTACAGAAGATCTGTGTCTCATTAAATCCAGATTTCTGAGATAATTTGCTAAGTTGCTGTATTTTGTATATGATGATCATATTATATGTATTTCTTTACCAATTTACAGGAATAATTGGCAAAAAATTTCAAGATTTGTTTTTCCAAGTTATACTATATAGATCTAGCTACTAAAAGTAATTAATTAATCCATATGAAAATAATAAAAGAAAGCAAATTAACTCCAACTGTGAAAAAACAATAAAGCATTTTGGTTTATCCTGGTCACTTTATACATTTTCTGTGCTTGTTATCAGGATGCAGAATTTAAAGAAAACCTATTTTTCAGAAATAATTTTTCTCTGCTTTTCCAGTGATTAAATAATATTTTTTACTTGTTCTGCTAGAATTAAATAACCTATGTAATTGAATTAAATAACCTATGTAATTGTCTATGTATCAATTGAAAAAAAAAACAATATTTTTTCCACATGGATTCCATATTGTTTAATGTGCTTGTCTTGCTCGGGGAATTTAAAATTTTTTTACACATACTGAATAAGATCTCAGTGGGGAGAGAAGAGTGAGGAAGAGAGAGGATGATGCAAGTAAGTTTATTAAAGATCTGCTTCAGTTACAAATTAAGTGAATTTATTTAATATCCCAGGAGAACTTATAATCTTCAATAAGATTTTGTTGGAAAAAATGTCACTGTGAAAGCAAAACTCAGACTTCTACTTTTTTGATTAAACACCTTTAAATAATCTTCTATAGGAAAATATTGAACTGAAAGTACTAAACTTTGAAAGATGGACTTATATATATGGAATGCTCTGCTTTCTCTTATGATGTATAAAAGATTAGAAATCATTCAAGAAAGTTCACAAAATAATTTCATAGTTATTACTTTTATTCCTGAGCTGTTATTTCCAAAATTCAACAGGAAATGTTTTATGGAAAAAAGCCAAACAACAAAAAGTCCCATCCACCCCCACAAAATTGTCAAATAAAAGTCAGCCAGGAACTATGGTGAAATTGAAGAGCTCAGGTTTGGCGTCCAGCTTTTAGAAGGAGTAGAGTTGTTAATCATTTATTATTATGGCATATTATTATAACTACTCTCTTGTTTCAACCTGAAATGGCCTATCTTGGACAAGAGAATGACTGCAGATTTTTCACTGTAGTGCCAGAGGTGTTAAAAATGTAGGTAGTTAGAGACTGGAGTGTCAAAATTGTGTATGATATGAATGCCATCCGAATGAAATGCAATAAGTATACAAATACTTACAATAAAAGCAAGAACAAGAAAAGCTGAATAGTTCTTTTTTCTGTGATTTCAGTTTTCTATCTTTTAAAGGATCTTCACCATATAAAATGTCACTTTCTTGATTTGTATAGTAAATGGAAGATATTTCATTTTGCATATATGTACATTAATGTATTTTTATTGGTTTCTAGAAATTAATGGAAAAAATTATATTTTATTTACACTTTAAAATTACAATGCTTGATGCATTGGACTATTTATTATATGATATATTATATGAATTAGACTATTTATTTTATACTTTTTATATTTTTAATGAGTTGCTGATGGACTTAGTATTGTCAGCTTCCATCTCCGGAGGACAAACCGATTTTTTTATTGAACAGATCTAGCTCTTTTTTTAAAAAAAATCCAAACCAATACAAATCCCTCTACCTTTCTTCAGTTAAGTTTTTAATACCTTCTACCATTATACCTCTTTGAATTCTTCCATTGTCATTTAGTTCAACATAATCAATATCTGAGCATGAACAAAATAAGATGAGCTAGTCCACTTTATGAAGAAAAATAATATAGATACATCTGTCTCTCATAAGAGATTGCTCTTCCTTTCCACATTTCATAATCAGTGCTAATAAACCTTCCAGAATTACTTCCCTACAACTATGAAGAATTGCCAGGTGAGAAGTTCCTGGTTTGATTGTATTAATATTATTACTTGTTACTATCAGTAATAGAGAACTCGCTTGAACACAGCCTTGGGAAAAATGGACATGGGCAACTCATTAGGGAGAAGTGGTTGTTTTACCTACCTTCTCAACACGAGCAATTAGAACCTGGCATCCTACAGCAGAAATAATGGGAATCTGCTCATCTTAGCGAGAGCAGAATGGAGGTAACAGGCATAAATACCAGAGGGAATGTATTTCTGAATACTGAGTACTTGATCAAAAACAAACAGCTTATTGGCATACTTGAATGCACAGTACAGCTATGGTTATTAGTGCTTGGTGGTTTAGGCACTCTTGTCACTCTACAAACAGATAAACTTCCAGAGACCCTGATAATAATTCAGATCAGATGAAGGCTTTAACCTAATAATAAAACTTGTTAAGAAGACATTAATTATTTGATTAAATAATTTTCTGGTCTACTAAACAATCAAAATTAAACATTTGGAATTATGGAGTTAATGATAATTAGCATAATATAGACAAATATATTATGCTATTTTTGGCAGAACTATGATCACTCAGTGCTATATGGATGAACTTTATATGCCTCTGCTGGGAGTTTTGCACTCGAGATTTCTTACACTTCTTAACAAGATAAAAAAGTTATCTCAACTGATTGACTGGGTATGGTTGTTATGAGATGAAATCCTGACGCTGGAATACTATAAAGGCAAACCAAAAAGGGGGCACTCTAGAGTGTAGACTGCATTACAGAATTCAGAGTGTCATCACTATATTTTTTGAAGGTCAAAGTCTCTTTAGTTCTTGGTGGTAAATCCATACATTTAAAAATAAATATTTCCATGTAATTGAACATTGTCTCTAATATGTACCTCTGAATGATGAGAGTATAGGATTGATCACACTATGGAGCACCACAAGTTCCATAGCTCCCACTAATCCTTTCCTCAATATATTTGTTTTATAACAAAATAAAAGCAATATAATTAAAAGATAAAATTTAAAACTCTCTTTTTAAAAATGGAAGCATGTCAGGAACATATGATTAGAAAGAACACCCTGAAGAAATAAATGTAGTGTACTTGAACTTTTTAAATAAATTGATTAAACTCTGACATAAAATCATACCAGTTATTTTGGTTTAACTTCTTGTATGATCATTTTGAAAGTCTGAATGAATTCAGGTTGAATTAGTGTTGTGGGTGATGCCTTCAGTAAAGCACTCCCCTGAACAAAGACCTTGATTACATCTTCCTAGCATTAACTGACTGGATTAATGTAGTATGAGCTGGAAAACAAGTAATAGATGTACTTTGCTTTGCCACTGCTGCTAACGCTGCTGCTAACGCTACAACTAAACGACACTAAACAGCAGGTCCATGTAGGTTTATATCCTGTTTCTTACAGTGGCCAGAAGAATAATAGAATAATGGAATAATTTGGGTGAAAAAGACTTTTAGATCATCAAGTCCAACTGCAAATCTAACACTGCCAAGTGCACCACTAAACCATGTCCCTAAATGCCACACCTACATGTACGTACGAATACAACAAATGTGTAGTGATAATGCTTAGAGTGTTCTCCAAGGTCAAACAGGTTTTGTCTCAAGGGCTTCTTAATATGATTTCTATGTAATTAATAGTCTTCCTTGAATTATTCTTCTATGAACTTTTCTAGTTCTTTTTTGAAAATAAACTTATTTTTATGTTCAATATTCTTCAGTAAGAGCTACCCACTGGAAAGAGATTCTCTTTATCTGTTTAAAATCTGCAGTAGGATAAGTTCATTTGAATAACCATAGTTTTTGTAAGAGTTGGTAATTGTACCTTCAGTGACCTCTTTCCCTGGGAAACTTCTTGTGTTACTTATTTATTCCTTTTAAAATAAATTATTTCAGTTCTGTGTATTAATTTCTGTCTTCTGTTGCATCAAATTGGAATTCCTGTATCTTCTGCAAAATAATACTAATTAAATCTGGCATCCAGTCCATATAAATTGCTTCTCAATTTTGTTTACATTCTAAACAGATCCTCTTAAAATGCATGCCTAATTTCCACTCCTCCATGAAAGTGACCCCTAGAAAAAGATTTGGTCAAGATCAAATATCTGTTTTGGTTTTAGACCAAATTGCAAATTCCAACTCCTTTTCTGTAACTTTTAACAAGATAATGCTTTCATTGTCCACATCCTGTTATATTCACATGTTGATAACGACTCTTGATTAGACTTTATGATTCACTAAGAGAGTTCCTAGTCCTATATTTTTTTTTCAGCAATGGCTAAATAAGGGAAAGCTAAGATTTTTCCTGGATACCAAATGTGCTATGACTATAAAGGGATTCATAATAAGAAAAAAACCCAAAGAAATACACAGGAGACAAAGCTGTTCTCTGGAAGTTGCTTATACCATTGAGTCCTCATAGAGGCTAAGAGAGTCATGCGGGCATTAACCATTTCACCAGTATTTTAAAACCTTAAATTGTTTAAACCTTTACTTATGATGATACTGAAATAGTATTTTACATACACTGATTGCAGGTATTCTGTATAGGTTAGTATATTTGAAAATATTTTACAGATGTATTTCAAGGGAAAATTTAATACATCTTTTGACGAACACTACAAGAGTTAAAAGAATGCATATATGTGACATGATAATATTCTAACATTCAGCGAAGTGTTTTTATCCAGTAAGTACTTAACCCATTTGTAGTCATATGACTAAGTTAAACACATGAATTTGAAGACATCAGTCACTAAAATGATTGCATTGTAGTTAAGGACAAAAAAAAAGAAGAGAGCAGAAAGATAAATGCTTTTAATTAGTCACATTTTAAATCACTTTTCTCAGTGAGAAAAGATGTGCTTTTGGTGATAATACTTTCTGACTATTTCAAAGTGTTTTGTTTTTTTTTTTAAACTCAAATGGTCATTGGAATAAAAAGGTCAAACTGTCTGTGGGTGCTTTGAAAATGAACGGTGGTACTACTGTGAAACAAACAATACACTTGTTACTATTAGTAGTCAATAACCCCTTCATCTCTAGAACTACATCTACTGTGCATAGCAGTTCTTTGGGGTTTTTTCTGGTTTTTTTGGGGGGGAAATAAGATTTTTTTAAAATAGTTCTTATATTCCATCATACACCTTTTTTCCATTGTAGAAACCATTAGAATTTTTGAGAAAGACAACCAATCTTTTTTGAATCTTTTTTCCGGTAACAGACTCATGACTCTGCGGAACTTAAAATTATGTGTGTATGAAATTCTGTTCCAGTGAAATTGCAGAAAATTGTTTAGTCTAAAGCACATACATATTCATGATGAAATACTATATTCCTGTTGTTCTTTGTTCTTTTCTTTTGGTGTTGTTTTTTTTTTTTTCACTCAAGTGCATGTTCTTCTAGAAATTCCTTGTCCAAGACTGTTAGAAAACTGCTAAAGGTATTTTTCTTATATCTGTTTGAAGCTTCTTTAGGATGCCTAGATGTGATTTTTGAGTTTTAATTATTCTAATTGGAAACCAGATCAAGTATTTTTATAGGGTTAAATTTGGGAATGATCGATTTACACTCTATTTCAACCTTGATCTTGAGAAACACCACATTTTATTGAGATAGTTGGGTTCTTGGATGTTCTGTTCAATATTCTTTCAAGGCAATTGAACTGGAAAGCAGAATTTACTCAGTTTTGGAAAAACTAATTAGCCTTGAGAAAAAGTAAAGCAACAGCTTTTGATACAGTGGGCTTCACCCAGTCAATCCTTTCACTGTTTAGCAAGCTTGGAGGTGCATTACAAAATGCCTTATTTGTAATGAGCTTTTCTGCTTAATAAGATTTCATGAACTCTCAGTCATTTTGCATGACCTACAGCTGGTACTTCTCATCCTGTTTGAACAATGATTTTCTTTTTAACACCTTCATATTTTTTCCTGGGTTCATGGGTGTATTGGGGTTTATTTGTCAGAGTAAAAGATCTCTTTTAAAAAAAAAAAAAAAGCAACTTTGTAGCAGCCACAGGAAAAGTTTTATAAACCTGTTCAGTGTTTGTGTTTTAATAGCAATATATTGCTTGATGTGACTGGGTAGCTTCCTCTCCTTTCTGTACATTATGAACCAAAAGGAAAAAACCTCAAGTTTTTTACCCTATGGTGTTCAGGGGAAATATTTGTTACATTTATATTTTTACAGAAACATAAAAACCCAGAAACGTAATATTTTATTTTAATTTCTAA
Source organism: Phalacrocorax aristotelis (assembly GCF_949628215.1). Lineage (NCBI taxonomy): Eukaryota > Metazoa > Chordata > Aves > Suliformes > Phalacrocoracidae > Phalacrocorax > Phalacrocorax aristotelis. The sequence goes on along the minus strand of NC_134276.1, from coordinate 36,874,194 downwards.
ACTAATATTCACTTTTTGACTCAATGGAATTATAGTCCAAATTTTATTTCTGTCATCCCTTTTCTACATTGCAACATTGAACAACATTAGCAATATTCAGTTTAAGAAGTCCTACATTAATTTTCCTTTTAGTATATAGGTTTTCCCTGTAGCTATGGAAGATAAGTTAGAAGCCTGATCCAACATGCATGGAAAAAATGATCTGGAATTTTACTCTGAGTTTACATAGACCAGAAACACCATAAGCTTCCCCTTACTTCCCCTTCTTTCCCATATATATGTATACATACATACATATATAGTTGTGCATATAAGCCAATCATAAAATTACAGTAGCTACTTCATTCCTAGTATGTATGATGAGAAGTAGCAACATCCACAACATTCGCATTAAACTACTGTCAAGATCTACACTTGGTAAGGCAGAAGGTGTTAGGTGTCAGGCTGCAGGGTGTGCCCCACTCATACACAGTATCAGAGGGCAGCAGTGAGCGCACCTGTGGGAGCTGCACCCAGGTAGGGGAGCTATTCCGCTTACTGACAGAGCCCTTGGAGGAGGTGAGTAGGTGGAGGAGTATCAGGGACTCTGAGAGAGAGAGATATTACTGGAACTGAACCATACCTTCCCTGGGACAGACCCAACAGGCAGACAGGACACATGATACAGAGGGTCCCCTATCCTCTCTTCACCCAAGAGAATGCAGTGACTCAAGGGATAGGGGGCGATGGTGACAAGTTCCTGCCTGGCACAGCAGGTGCATCTCCTTTGTGACTACCCCACCTTCTCAGGTGCCCTTGCATAACAGGTACAAGGCTCTGCAAGTGGAACCAAACAATAACAAGGATGATTGTTCATCAGTTGTCATTGAGGTTAAGTTGGCCTATGCCCTGCGTCAAAAGTGCTTCCATAAAGAAAAAAAAAGATGAGTTATTGCCATAGGAAACTGCTTTCTGAAGGGAACAGAAAGCCCAATATGCAAGCAGACCCACTTCTTCAAGAAGTCTGCTGCCTCCCAGGGGCCCAGATTACAGATGTGATGAGGAAACCTCCAACCCTGGTATGGTCCTCAGTTTATTATCCATTATTGATTTTTCAGGTAGGTAACAATGAAATTGCATCAAGAGAGACTTCAGAACCTTGCAATGACTGGTTAGGGGATCAGGAGCGCAAGTAATGTTGTCCTCTGTCCTTCCAGTTGCAGGGAATGATGAGGGAAGAAATAGGAAGAGCCAACAGATCAATACCTGACTCTGACCCTGGTGTCACTGGCAGAATTTTGGGTCTTTGGAACATGTGTTGGTCTGTACGTGTCCTGGTTTTGGCTGGGATAGAATTAGTTTTCTTCCTAGGAGCTGGTATAGTGCTATGGTTTGGATTTAGTATGAGAATAATGTTGATAACACACTGATGTTTTAGTTATTGTTAAGCAGTGATTACACTAGTCAAAGAGTTTTCCAGCTTCCCATACCCTGCCAGGTGTACAAGAAGCTGGGAGGGGACACAGCCAGGACAGCTGATCCAAACTAGCTAAAGGGACATTCCATACCATATGAAGACATGTTCAATATATAAACTGGGAGGAGTTGGTCGGGGGCAGCGACTGCTGCTCAGGGACTGGCTGGTCATTGGTAGGTGAGTGGTGAGAAATTGTGATGGCACTCAGGATGACCTGCTCCATAACCTTCCCTGGCACTGACGTCAGACTGACAGGCCTGTAGTTCCTTGCATGTTCCTCCTGGCCCTTCTTGTGGGTGAGTCTTACATTTGCTCAAGAAGGGCCATCAAAAGGCATGTAAAGGAGAAGCAGGTAATCAGGCCCAGTCAGCATGGGTTCATGAAAGGTGGGTCCTGCTTGGCTAACTTTATCTCCTTCTGTAATGAGGTGACCTGCTTAGTGGATGAGGGAAAGGCTGTGGATGTTTTTACTTGGACTTCAGTAAAGCCTTTGATACCATTTCCCACAGTATTCTTCTGTAGAAATTGGCTGCTCATGGAGTAGACAGGTGTACTCTTTGCTGGGTGAAAAATGATCGGGATGGCCAAGCCCAAAGAGTGGTAGTGAATGTAGTTAAATCCAGTTTACAGCTGGTCACAAGCGGTGTTCCCCAGGGCTCAGTAATGGGGCTATTTCTGTTTAATATCTTTCTCAATGATCTGGATGAGGGGATCAAGTGTACCCTCAGTAAGTTTGTTGAAGACACCAAGCTGGGGGGAGTGTTGATCTGCTGAAGGGCAGGAACGCTCTGCAGAGGGATCTGAATAGGCTGGGTTGATGGGCTGAGGCCAGTTCTAAGAGGTTCAACAAGGCCAAGTGCCAAGTCCTGCACTTTGGTCACAACAGCCCCATGCAATGGTACAGGCTTGGGGAGGAGTGGCTGGAAAGATGCCTGGCAGAAAAGGACCGGCAGGAAGACACCAGCAGAACATGAGCCAGCAGTGTGCCCAGGTGGCCAAGAAGGCCAACAGCATCCTGGCTTGTATGAAGAACAGGGGAACACTGTCCCCCTCTAGTCAGAACTGGCGAGGCCACACCTTGAATACTGTGTTTAGTTTTGGGTCCCTCAGAACAAGAAAGACATTGAGGTACTGGAATGTGTCCAGAGAAGGGCAACGAAGCTGGTGAAGGGTCTGGAGAACAAGTCTTGTGAGGAGTGGCTGAGGGAGCTAAGGTTGTTTAGTGAGAAAAGGAGAAAAGGAGGTTGAGGAGAGACCTTATTGCTCTCTACAGCTACCTGAAAGGAGGTTGTGAGGTAGGTGTTGGTCTCTTCTCCCAAATAACAAGCTATAGAGCAAATGACCTCAAGTTGCATGAGGGGAGGTTTAGATTGGCTATTAGGAAAAATTTCTTCGCTTAAAGGGTTGTGAAGCATTGGAACAGTCTGCCAAGTGAAGTGGTTGAGTCATCGTCCATGGAGGTATTTAAAACACATGTAGATGTGGTGCTTAGGGACGTGATTTAGCAGTGGACTTGGCAGTGCAAAGTTAACAGTTGGACTCGACGACCTTAAAGATCTTTTCCAACCTAAACTATTCTATGATTCTATGAAGACAGAGATGTATTGAAATGAAGCCTTTTATCCAAAACACTCAAAATGATACGGATCTTAATTCCTACCCATCTATTCCTGTCTTGCTCACTCATAATTGGAAATGGGAAAACCTGTGGTTTTTTCACTGTTCTGTATCTATAGATTGGGTACTTATTTGTTTCCCCTCAGAAGAATAATTTAGTTTTCTGAAATACTCTATATAATGGAACATTCCATTATCATGTTGGAAACAAACAAACAAAGCTATTTTCTTCATGACGGCAATGTTAATTCATGTCTCTTAAAATCTGACAAACCTGTAAATGTCATCCTTCAAATCAGCAAAAAGGTAGTAACAAACACAGCAAGCAAGGCTTCTTATTACTAATGCTTGACCCTTCATGTGAAATACCTTGAAGCATAATTAAAGGCTATTATCATGAACACTAAATACCAAATGACAATGTACAAAGGTGAGGTTCTGATGTATTTTTCATTGTTGCTAGTCTGTTGACTCACTTTCAAAGCGCAGTAGTTCACAGTGGTTTTCCCAGTGATGTTAAAAATTGAGGTGATGTAGCATATTTATAACTACTCTAAGCAGTGTTTTTCTTTGTATTAGAATGCTGTCAAATCCACATTTAGAGTATCATCTTAACATTCTGAGATTTCTAGCCTATTAAATACAAAATACTGCAGTATGTATCAAAGGTGTTTGGAATCTTCTTAACAATCTATAGCCATCTAGAAGTTCAACACTTTGTTTACCTTCATATAGGTATCTAATCCATTTTAGATGAATCTGAGATATTATGTGGGATTAGAAGATACTACACAAAATCGACAGAATACTAGTACCCATCTGTAGTAGCAGAGGAGAGTAATAATCTTAAATAGCTTTAAACACCTATAGTAATCACCCGAATCAAGAGTCTTTGTCTTCCAAACTTTTGTTTCCACACATTTCCTGCATAAGCTTTTAGAATCATCTCCAGTTAAGCTCTGTCAAGATTAATAATACTTCTACAAAGCATAATCCAATTAGACAGAAAATATAGGGCTCAACAATCAAATAAAAACATACCACCTACTAAATACCATGAAAATACTGACAAACAAAATAATTTGAAAATCAGATCCTTTACTTCTTTTGCTAAGAATGATAGAAGTATTTCTTAAAAAAAATAATTTGAGAAGTCTGATCTATTCTACAAACAACTTGGAATCTCAAATTCAGTTCCTTCAGAACCAAATTACTTCCCATATTTTTCTGTATGATGTTTCTGTCACTGGTGTTTCTACAGTGATCATTAACTTCCTTGTTCAATTTTTAAGGTAATCTAGACAAGCTTCTAAAATGCTGATGTTGGAAACAACAAAAATGTGATATAAATATATATATTATTTTAAAGGCATATGAAAATATGACATACGCATATTATTTGAGGAAGATGATATCTGGTACAAGAAGCCTTTTAATGAAGCAGAGAAAGCATAACTAGAACCAGTGCTGGCAGCTGAAGCAGAAGAAAATTAAACAAAAGAATATGAACGGCAATAGTTGTAGATTTTTAAACTGGTTAATTAGTCATTATAGCAGATTGTGAGGAAACATGGCATAAGCTCCATGTCCAGTAGATATTCTCTATTTCAAACTAAAGCCTGTTACACTTATTACAGGAAAGCTGGCTGTTAGAAAAGTTAAACTAATTTTTATTACCCAGTCCTTTTAGCCATTAAACGTATGAAGTCCTATCCCTTATATCTAGTGCTTCAGAAATGTTGTCAGAGAGGAACTTGGTAAAACATAGAACTGAGCCATAATACATGCTACCCACATTTATAAAATTTGTTTTAAACTTGACAGAATTATGTTTTAAATAATAATTTTTACATGTGTACACCTTACATAAGTGAGTATATCTTATGATTTTGCAAAAAAGTTAATAGGCGTAGTGTAAACGGATTGCAGATTATTCATTATTAGTGCATTCCTTTTTAACGTGTACATTAAGGTTTTGATTCTTTTCAGGAGTTATTAGAAAGAACTCCCCTGTAATAAGCAGATTTATATGAGCCTAAGAAGAAGAGATGGCTCTAAATGGCCATGTTTCAGGTATTGATCTTTATGGAGTACTTAGATAAATGCGTTCCTCATGTATACTAAATTTATTTGATGTTTTCTTGAAAGCAATCAGGAGAAAAAATTATGAGTTTAGATGTCTTGAAATTTTGCATAAATATGTAACTTGATAATGCTGCTCAGAAAATATAGGTTGTTTACCAAGGAAATCACAAACATTACACTAGTATCAGGCTGACCCAGCTTCATAGACTGGGGAAACTGCTCCTAAGAAAGAACCCCCCTGGTACTATAAATATCTCATTAATAAAACATATAAAATAAGTCTGTAGCATTAGACTTCTTTTGTAACAAGGTGGTTTGACTTAATGGAAATGAGCAATCACATTTTGGATATTGCTGAGGTTAATGTAAAATGAATTCATGAATTATTGTGCAAGTAAAATTGTACAACAAGCATATGTGAGGTTTCCATGTAACATGAAAGATCCATTAGATGTTAATTAAGATGTCTGTGGATTGGAAAAACAACATATACACAGTTAAGCATTGAATATATTGAAGCAAAAGAATGCATTGAAGCACATCTTCAGTAATTTTGTTCTCAATCCCTCCTAATGTTTTCAGCCACTATGCCTGCTAAATAGATCTTTTGTTGAATACATCAAAACACCTGCAGGCCTTTGATAAAAAAGCTAATGGAATTCAGAAAAAAAATGTTAGCTTTATGAGGAACTTGCATGTGTAAGGAAAGAAGTGACCTTTTAGACCTTCACATATCAGGGGCTGAAGTGACATGTTCTTTACCACACAGGAACAAAACACCTCTGTAAATTATTCCCTTTTTTATATTGACTATAACTCCACAGCGGTACTTTTCAGGCTAAATATAAAAGACGGGCATTTTCGGTCATACTAAAATAGAATAATAAACATTCTTGTAGACCGTTCAACTGTTGTTACCACAAAAAGAATGAAAAAGTCTAAAACAGATTTATAGAGTAGGGCTATGATGCTGTAGTGTCTGCATTAAGGACAACAGTAAAAATATAAACGTATTGGTTTTGTTTTTGTCAAACACCAAAATGGTCAGTAACTATGTGCTTAACAAAACTCATTACTATGTAGGTACCATTTCATTATGGAAAGGCACGTGAACTATGCTTCATGGAAACAAAAGGATGCAGTATGTATACATTTGAGAAATTATGACAAATTTCCTTTTGGCTTTAGTGAAGAAAATTATGATCAAAAGAAAAAGGTGCCCTAACACTGGAATTATTTAGATGTAGAAGTCCTCATCTGAGATGGTATTTAAACTTTTTTATAGTCAAAAATAAAGAAACAAACAGGTTACTCTAAGGCATGGTTTATCTGTCCTATTTTAGTCAACTACTTTTGAATGAGATGAACTGCACCCTAGAACTGCCTGTTCCTCTTCATTAACTGTAAGAGGAGGCTGCATATCAAGATCACACACACTGTCTCCATACAGTAGGTGTTTAAATTTAAGTGAGATGAATTCTACCCTCAGGTATACTAGAAGTAGGAGCTTACTCTGGGAGTATTCTGAATATAAAGAGAGATGCTTAACTTGTCTCCACCTTGACTTGGACATGTGGAAGAATTAGTATCATTCCCCTGCCCTCTTAATTCTGATTTCAGCTGTAGCAAATAGAGAGAAAACCAGGACATTGCATGATTCTCTGTATTGCATACCTGGAAACAGAGTGGGTAAAGGTTATGGAAAGTGTAAGGAAAGCCCTGAATCTTAGTATTCAGGGTAGAATGAAGCAGTTCCAAAAAAGCTATGAAAATATTTGCTGATTTGCTCCTCTGAAACAAAGGACCCTGAAATAAGGTAAGTGACTGTGCAGCTGTCACAGTCTTACTGAAGTTATGGCCATATTAAGGTGCCTTCAAACTGAGGAAGGGGCAAAAAATCTGATCCCTATTCAGGAACAAAAGTGTAGTTCTGCCTCACGTATTCTAAATATCAGAAATGCCATGATGAAGTAAATGTTGCAGTGAAGTATTTCTTTAATGGTCACTATCTTTTATGGACCATTGGGAGTGAATAATATGTGTATAGATATCTGTCATCCTGTATAATGCAAATCCCATTAAAAAGTGATTTGAAATCAGATGAATCCAAATCTAGCAAATGAACAACCCAAAGGGGGGAAAAACCAAAACCAGCAACACTGTAAGGTCACAAAGCCTTTACCTTTCCTGATCCTGACTCAGCCTTGTCAAGATTGATCTAGCTTCTCCCTACAGTGCAGCATCTTCCATTAGTAAGTCTCAAATTAATAGCTTGCATGATAAATAGAAGTGTTTTGTCATCTTTAATTCAAATGTGGATTTGTGTAAATATCAGTATCCAAATCAAAATCAAATCCAATATCTGCTTTCTGGCATGATCAAGAGACTAATTGTAACTGATCCAAAAACTTGTCTAAGGATATGCATGCTCATCTGTATTATGGAATAAATACCCAGTTTCAATCCAATGCTGGGTTCCCATGTCTGTTGTTTAAATTCAATGGTTTAAAATTGATGCAGATTGTACTCAGAATTAAATTAAAAAGGATCCCTCTATGCTCCCCTTACTTAGATCTGCTTCCCTCTCAATGTGCAATGAGAAGGGAACTGATATGCTTTTTGCCTTGGGCATTATAACTTGTTGCTTTATTTAGAACCAGTCTGCACACTATTACTTTATATACGTGTTCAATTTAAAAGTAAACATACCGGGGTTTTTTTGACAGCACATGAGTATTTACCCTTTTTATCTTTTTTTTTCAAAGACTCCCCGTCTTTGCTTCTTCCCCTAAACCAAAACTTTAACTGATGCCAGTCAGAATATGCAACACTATAAAAATTAGAATTCAACCAAGCTTTTGAAAATGTTTTGTGACATCATGAGAAAATGAAATCCAGTCAAAGGTAAAAATAAATCTTGGATTCCAGGCACTGGACTGGAGGCAGCTAGTTGCATTACTGAGGTGACACTAAAGGTCCCTGTGGGAAGGTGCTCAGTGAAGAGCAATAAAGCAGCCTTTGTAAGCTAATTCCCAGGGCAGCAGTAGCCTGACACTGCCCAACAGCAAAGGCGAAGAAGGGGATAAAAATGAGTGTAGGAGATTCAGTATATTATTATTATGCCATAGAAACAGAAGGGCATTTTAATAGAAATTATAAGTGAAATCATGACAATAAGAATTTGTATTGTTTTGTTTCTTCTGTTTATAAATCTGTTTCAAGGGAAATGGTAATAGAAGGCACACGTCATGAGAACTGGAATTATAGGATCATGGTGATTTTGCAGTGTCATTCCTAGCAATATTTGCTGTCATGCACTTGAAAACACACAGCAGAGTAGAGGTGACTTACTCTGTGTGGGCGTCTACCTCTTATCCAAGTACTAGATTTTTCTGTTTTGGCCCATCTTAGTTGTGCATGCCAAATGTTTTGATCTATATTCTCTTAAGGCAACACTCTTTCAGTCAATTACAATTAAATGTTTCTCACTAGATTTTTTTTTAATAAGACTTAATCATTTTCATGGAAGATTTAATTATCCATCTTCCTTCCAGGAGAATAAATCTATTTGTTTGACGTTCAGCTAAATTAAGGCATTGTAGTTTAAAGGAAAAAAAGAAAAGTGTGATACAATTTGCATACTGATCTGAGACTGAATGGAGAGCAACCTTTGTTAAGGATGGAATAATCTGTTTTAAAAATTAATTAAGGGCAGATTGTGAACCCCTTCTCTTGGGTGTCATATTCACTGGGACTGAACATGTGCCAGTGTACATTAAGAACTACTGATTTTAAAAAAAATTTACAAACCCAAAAGGAGTTGAAAAGAAAGAAACTTTTAAACTGTGGAGTTGAAGATTTGCTAACTTGAATAGACATCTTATTTTATATAGATCTTTTCATATACTATCCAGATAACATGCTAATTATTATATTTTTAATTTTATTTATAGTAGAAAACTACTTAACCTCACTACTCTGGTAGTTTTATGATTTTCCAGATTCCTATACTCAGGCTGATCTCATGGTGACATTGTCTCCTGTAGTTTAAAAAAAAAAAAAAGCTCTTGCCTATGTCTGTTCCCTTCCTTTGAAGTGTTTATACAGCAGTCCCCTTGAAGAGTTCATATTAGCTTTCAGCCTACCTTGTTTAACCTCCTTTTTATTGCATGAAATGTTCTCCATTCCCTGATCAATCTGGTAACCCTTTTTTTATGCTTCTTCAGGTTTCAAGTGATTAGGAAGTGGAGTGTTATTTTTCACCTTCTGGTAAGCATTTTTTTTTACAGTTTTAGAATAGGAATTGGATATAAAATAGATCTTTCAGTGTATTATGATGTTACAAATGTACTTTGAGGGCGTTGTTATGCAGCAAAGTATGAATTATACTCTTGTTTGTATAGTGAGTGTACAGCTTTCAGCTCAGGGATAATTTGTGCAATTATTACCAACTTGAAAGCAATAAAGTAATTCTAGACTGTTAAGTTCAGATGAATATATCTTTATATACAGTTATACGAAGAGGAGCTTGGAAAGCTGTTTTGTTTTAGAATTAGTGCTGTGCTGTCAGTTTCCTATAAATATAAGGGCTATCCGATCCTTCAAGAACTGTTCTAAAACTCTTCATATGTTTCCAATTTACATTTATCTAACACTGTAAGGATTTGTATGCACATACAATGTAGAATTAAGTTTAGAGAAGGATCATAACTTGAAAATGAATGTAAATAACATAAAAGAAAACACAAAAACATGCCTAAGAGAATTTAAAATTAATAGCAAAGTGGAAAAAAAAAAAAAAAAAAAAAAAAAGGATAGCTGGTATTCCTTTTCTACTTCAATGTGGCAAAAGACAAATAAGATGAGTTATGGTGGGTTAGCCCTTGTCAACAGCCAGAGTCCCAACCAGCTGCTCAATTATTCCTCCTCCTCAACAGTCCAGGGGTATAAAGTAGAATCAGAATGCTCATGGGTCAAGATAGAGACACTTTGGTATGGGGTCCTCCACAGGCTTCAGGAGAAACTCTGCTCTGGTACTTGAAACACATCCTTCCTCTCTTTCTTCTTTCACCTTGGTTCTCACAGGGCTGCTTCTCTCATATTTTTTTCCTCATTTCTCACTGCCATGCAGCATTTTGCCCTTTCTTAAATACATTTTCTCTGAGGGACCACCATCTTGGCTGAGGAGCTCAGCAGTGTCCTCTGGTGGGTCCATTAGAACCAGTTGGAATGGGTTGTTTCCATCCAGGCACACCTGTGCAGCTGCAGCTGCTACAAGAATTCATGCTAGATTTTTTTTTCCTTAGGAATCCAGTTTCTAGCACCAAATATAGCTGCCAATAAAGAAGAGGTCCTTTTCAGAAGTACAAGCTGGTATATTTGAAAAAGTGAAACCTGGTACCGGCTTCAAAAGAACACATGGCCCCCTCTAATTGGAGGGACATAGGTAAGTTTTGAAATACTTGGAATACTTTACAAATAAGATAGTCTTAGAATTCACTATATGTGATTAAATAGAAGGGAATCTGGAGAAGCTATAGCCTTGGATAGAATAAATAAGGAAAATGTACTAGAATAAGCTAGTTTAGTACCAGTAAGAATTGTGTAACCAAGCCAAAAATGAACTGAGCATGCCCAAAAACTGAGTTCAACCAGTGGACACAGTGAGGAAGACTATCGATGACCACCATAGGACCCTGGAAGACCACTAATGAACATGAGTGCACATGCGTTATGGACATTTGCATATGTTAATGAATGCCAAGAATTGTATGGATATGGTAATTATTTCCTAGAAAATTAATGAATGTATATTTTGATTGCATAGAACTCCTGTAGTAGAGCAACTTGGCACACACACTAGGTGGAGCGATCCCCTGTGCGCCCAGTGCTGCAATAAAGAATGCCTGCTTTCTAAAACTACAAATTGAGTTTTAGAGGGTTCAGGTTCTTAAATTTGCTGACTTACAGTATCAAAAGGCTTAAAATATTTTATTCCAGACACAAATTAATAAAATAACCATGTAATTCCAATTGTTTTTCACTTAATTATTGATACTCAATAACGTTTTCAACTTCTATTGTAAGCTTATATTAAAACAGCTGTATACTTAAAGAATGAAATTTAAGGATAGATTTAGATAGATTGGGTGGGAGTGTTGATCTGCTCAAGGGTAGGATGGCTCTGCAGAGGCACCTGGACAGGCTGAATCAATGGGCCGAGGCCAATTGTATGAGGTTTAACAAGGCCAAGTGCCAGGTCCTGCACTTGGGTCACAACAGCCCCATGCAATGCTACAGGCTTGGGAAGCAGTGGCTGGAAAGATGCCTGGCAGAAAAGGACCTAGAGGTGTTGGTCAATAACCGGCAGAACATGAGCCAGCAGCGTGCCCAGGTGGCCAAGAAGGCCAACAGCATCCTGCCTTGTATCAGGCATAGTGTGGCCAGCAGGAGTAGGGAAGTGATCACGCCCTTGCACTTGGCTCCTGTAAGAGGGACGTAGAGTTGCTGGAGCATGCCCAGAGAAGGGCAACGAAGCTGGTGAAGCGTCTGGAGAGCAGGTCTTATGAGAAGAGGTTGAGGGATCTGGGGTTGTTTAGCCTGGGAGAGAGGAGGCTGAGAGGAGACCTTATTGCTCTCTACAGCTACCTGAAAGGAGGTTGTAGTGAGGTGGGTGTTGGTCTCTTCTCCCAAGTAACTAGCGATAGGAAAAGAGGAAATGTCCTCAAGCTGTGTCAGGGGAGGTTTAGATTGGATATTAGGAAAAATTTCTTTACTGAAGGAGTGGTCAGGCATTGGAACAGGCTGCCCAGAAAGGCAGTAGAATCATCATCCCTGGAGGTGTTCAAAAAATGTGTAGACATGGGACTTTGGGGCATGGTTTAGGAGACATGCTATTAGGTTGATGGTTGAACTTGATGCTAGAGATCTTTTCCAACCTTTATGATTCTATGAGTCCATGATTCTATTTAAGTGGAATGTATACAGAAAGCAGTGGATTTGCTCACTACTTCTTGCAGGGAAACCCCCAGAAGAAGTTCAGATAATAGGAAAGGAAACTTTATGAACATGATTGAAAAACAGTCTGCAGTTTTAGCCCAAAAGTCTCTGTCTCTGTGTTTTCTGAATCTTTTTCTATCATATAGCCATATATTTATCAAAAATGAGTGCAGTCGCTTCAAGAAGGGGAAGTTATTTCTTGGACTGAACACATAAAATTGAAGTCACACATTGGACAGAAATTCAGAGTATATATTACAGTCCCACCCATTCGGATAACATTGCACTGAAATTTTACTGTCTAAAACTTTTAGTGCTTGGCCACCAAAAAAGTGATCCAAATAAGTCTGGTGTCTTTGAGGACTGACAGATAATACAATCTGGCTAACTTAGGAACTGGTTTAAGAAATATAATTTTGGTTTTTTAGGTCTTGGTGCTGCCTTAAGTTGACTATCTTCCTTTTTCTTCCATCATTGCTCCTTCAGTTGTAATGATGCAAAAAATTATTAAATCATGGAGATACCTTCTTTACTCCTCAACTGAATCACTTCCCCACTGTTTCGATGCATGATTCCCTCTGAACTGTTTCATTACCAGATTAAGTGGCTCTTCTCCGGAAATGAGTGATGAGTAGTTGAAGCAAAAGGCTGCTTTAAGGTTTTTATTTTGCCAGGGAGATGTCTGGTCAGCTCCCTTTACACATCTGGGGAATGTCATAACCATTATATACAGGAGTCTCCTATTAACTATAAAGTAAATTGATAAGAAATGTAAGGTGCCTTATACACTTTGCATTTGGTCTGGTTAATGTCTGCCAAAAAGGGAGCATACTAGTAAACTTTTTACATAAATGAGTACTGATTTCTGGGGATTGGAAGACAGGCATAGAAAAGAGTAAACCCACATTTGAAGAGAATATGACTAAAGGTACACCTTGGACAAAACTAATGCCAACTTTCCTCTTGAGAAGGCATTAATATTCCACCCTTCCTGGCATAAAAAGGGCAAGGACAGCAACACCACCTGCACTGTTAGTAACGCTGAGACTTTTTCTGTAGCCTTAATGTATTTATTTTATTTTATTGCTTGATAATTGGTTTTGGGAGGGCTGGGAGCCCTTGAGGGCTGGTGTATATCCCAGCTGGTGGCCCAGTCCTAGTTTGGCAACCCTCCAAGGCACCTTTGAGGATCACAGATGTGGTGTTGGCCTCTTGTTGGCTGGAGAGGCCTCAGAGCTGCTGGTTGTCCTCTTTGGGGAGTCGCCGTGGCCCCCCAGGGTAGCGTTCACTACCCTAGATGGAAGTGGAGGGCCCAGGCACAGCCTCCCCTGGCTCCTTCTGGGCTGGGGCTCTTCTTGCTCTGCAGGGATGGCAATGGGAGCAGAGGGGTAGCTGTTGGGACCACCACCAGCGGCAGTGGATGAGATGTTGAGAAGCTCATCTGGGCTGGGTCTTGCAAGGCTGCCAGAGGGGGCTGGGCCCTCTTGTTGGTCCAGCAGAAAGGCAGGCCTCCCTGTGCACTATTGCATGGCAGCATGGATAAGCTGTTGCACAAATGTTGCTGTGTGGCTTTGGAGGTGGACCTCCAGCATCTGACCAGCAGCTCTTCATCCATCCCATGGTTGGTCAAGATGGCCGTGACGGTGTCCTCTACCATGGTCGCCTCCAGCTGCCTGTTCCTAAAGATCTGCCTCAACCTTTGTTGGAGCCAGGGCAGCAGGGTCTCGAGGAGGGTTAGGTGTTCTGGAAGAGGAGCTCCCATTCCTCTGGCTGAAGGCCTCCCACAGAAGCCCTGGGGACCCCTTCTGCAGCCCAAGGTTGGGGTACTCCAGAGTGATGGAGGTCATCAGTGGCTGGATGGCTGGGAGTTCCTGCCACCTGGTGGATGATGACTGATGATGCCATGAATGGTGTGATGACATGCTCCTTGTAGTCATCATCCGCCCGTACTGAGTGCAAGATGGAGAGGATTGTCCTCTTGCAGAGGGGTCACTCAGGCTTGGTGTCAGCCCATCGCAGAATGCATGGATAGCAAAACTGGTAGAGACATGGCATGACAAAACTGGCCTCCTCCCAGCTGTCCAGGCAGATGGGACAGCAGACCTCCAGATCTGTGGCCATGTTTTCCATGTGCTGCAATGGGCTGGGGGGAGCTGGGGATGTCAAGCCACTCCCTCTCACCAGTGCTGCAGCAGCATATGTTGTGTTAGAAAAGGAAGAAAGTCCATGGTCACTGACTGGACTGCGGAGAGGTGGAAGAAATGTCCAGGTCCCTTAAGAAGGAAACACTCCCAGCTCCCCAGGGCAAGGGGTCCCCTCCCAGATCACCTCTGCTGCTGCAAGCACACCTCCTGGGTGCCCCAGCTTCCTGAACCTAGCAGGTCTGGGGAAAATCCTTCAATGGCTCCAGGGTTGGGCACTGAGAGCAGAAATGAACAACACCCTGAGCACAACCACAGCACCAAGGTCTCGCTCAAGACTCCAGCTGCACACACTGCTCAGCTGGAGTGTGGGCACAAGCTCACTGGGTGAGAATTGGTGCCCGAATATAACCAGTGAGGGACACCTGGTCATAATCCATTGCCTGGTGATGTCAGAGTCTGTTGCTGGGGGACATCAGAATAGGCCACCCTTGCCTGTGGTGCTCACCTTGGCAGTGCTGTAGCCCCAGCACACGTGTCTCAGTTTACCACAAAGCCCCAGCCCACTCCATCCCCCCATCTCTTGTCTTGTGTTCAGCATCGGTGTTTCATGCTAGCCACCGAGGCCTCAGCTGTGTCTTCCCAGGGTCCTGTCAGGTCACTCTGGCTGTGGCAGATATCTCCAGGCACATACAGCAAGAAAGTTCATTCGGGAATACGTCCTGTGTCCCTGGGAGGCTGCAGGACAAAGTCTGACAGGCATTCCAACACTCCAGCACTACTGACCAGCCCTCTGGGATCCCTGCTTCCTCCCATGACAGGGTCACAGGCAGCACTTGGCTCACTCTGGTGGTTTTTTTCCTCTCTTTCTCCCCTAGCCTGAGGGCACAAGGGTGATCACCTCTGTTCAGCACTTATCAGGCCTCACCTGGGGACTACGTCCTCTTTGGGGTCCTGAACAGGAGAGAGGTCAATGAAGCAGAGAGGCTCAGGGGAGGCAAGGAGGGTCTGTGGGGCTGGAGCTGGTTCAGCATGGAGCAGAGAAGGCATTGGGGAACAGCACACCCCAGTGCCTATGGAGAAGGCACCAAGGGGATGGGGACAGGCTTTTCTCAGCACTGTGTGGTGGGAGGGTGAGAGACAGTGGCACCTCCTGAAACTAGAGAGGTTCAGGCTGGAGACAAGCAAGAAAAAACAAAAACCCTGTGACGACCATTAAGCACTAGAATAGATTGCCCAGAGAGGTTGCGAGATCCCTGAGCCTGGAGCCTTTCAAGAACTGAGTGGCCACAAGCCAGAGCACAACTGCCACAAACCAGTGGAGGGTTGTCCTCTGGAGTCCCAGAAGAGCAAGCCTGGCCAGTGGGAAATGTAGCAAAGGTTTCCAAAGATGCAACAGCTTCCAGAAGCTGCAATGTCAGGAGACCGCTGTCAGGTTTCATTCAGTTTAGCAGCTTTCACAAATATTTATTTAGGATGGAATAGAATAGACCTACAATGATCATATAGTCCAACTGCTTGACCTCTCCAAGGCTAGCCAAAAGTTAAAGCATGGTATTAAGACATTGTCTAAATGTCTCCTTTTTAAGGCATTGACGTGCACAGGGCATCAACCATTAGCCAGATGTATCAGAATTGTGGAACAAAATGAGGAGCTAGCAACAGGAAACCTGACTTAGGAGCAAAAAGGAGCAGATCATAGGTTTTGAACATAACTCTACTTCCGTTATCTGAATCTTACATTAAGCTAATGCTAGATTTAAAAACAGAAACAATAAACTAACTCTGAGACAAAAAAGCTCTACCCATTACCTTCTGGACAGATTTCGTCTTTAGCTGACTAGCTTGCTCTCTTGGCTGATACAGCTCAGTTCCAAAAGGAGGGTAGAAAATGTTCTTTGCAGGGTATTTCACAACATGATGGGCAAGACCTGTGGGGAGGTGATTTCAAATCTTCATAGACTTGTGTATAATTCTTTGAGTTCATATTTACAGACTGCCTAGAGTTCAGATTGTTTCTGCTTCTGAGACAAATGCTCTAGAAATTGTGTAAATGCTTTGGCACACTTCCTCTCTAATGCCCTGCCTCCGTTAGCAGTTTGTTCTTAGACAGCAGTTGAACACACTGATGGAAGAAAGCTTGGTGTTGTCACCTTGTTCCCTATACACTCAGTGAAAGAGTTTCAGCTAATTAGATGACCAGCTGATGGGAACTACCTTTCCTGTACAGACAGTGGTCAAAAATGTCTGATATAAGTGAACATGTTCCCCAACTGCCTACCTTCATTATTTAAGGAAATTATCTTTTTTTTTTTTTTTTCCCCCCCAGAAATAGGAGCCTGCAATTAAAATCCTAAATTTGTATTTATGAATTTAAAGAGATTACCTGAATTCCAAAAATGCTAAGCAACCAAATGAATTAATTGTAAGCTTCTAGTAGCTGAAAATCTTGGTTTATTATATACACCCAGAGAGAGGAACTAGTTTCTAAATGTGTATATCCCTCCAGTTCACATCTTAGAGAGATGGGATTATAATTCTCTCTTTGGGAAAAAAAAAAGCAACCAATCAACCAACCAAGTTGATAGCAAACTTCCTTACTCAAAACATAATTTTGTTTCTCTAGCATTCCCTGTATTGTATTCTGTTATGTTACCAAGTATTTATTAATATTTTGCTTTTGTGATTTTAATGAATGATTCTAGTATGTTAATAGAACAAATTTATATACAAAATATTAGAACAATTATGTACTACAGAATGCCCTGAAGAAAGTGAGTCACTGTCTTCTGAAAAAATGTTAGGAAGAGAACTTTATAAAGGTATGTAAAACCAGATAGATTGTGTTTGAAATAAATGACCTTATGTAAAGAACAAAGTTTCTCTCTTGGGGTATCTCTTACCCTTAAGTTTGCTATCTAGAGATTCTACATCCTATATAGATCAAACTTATGAAGAGTTTGTTTAAGCAAAGGCTACAATCAGTTGGATGGAGGAAGAATTTCCTATTTAATCTTAGACTAGTAGATTAATTGTTGTTTTATCTTCACTTCCTCACCTATGCTTCTGTTTTGCTACTGTGATGTGTAGCAAAATATCACAGTGTTTTTTTTGTGTAGAAATACTTTTATTTATCTTATTTACTTATTTACTTCAGTCTGGTCTGGGTTAATAGTTCTTAGGTTCTTTACAAAATGTGCTGTCAAACTAAAAAGTTCCCTGTTACAAGATGCTAGAAGTTTTAATGTGTTTCAAGAAAGACTGAACAGGTTCATACAGAAGAAATCCACGGAGGATTACTGAAAACAAGAAAACAGTTTTTGGGTCAAGGAATTCTTGCATTGCAAATACTTGAAGTCTAGAAAAATGTGTGGTGGAAGTATCATATATGGTTGTCTGATTCTCTGTACCCATACCTACTCATCTGCTTTTGATTACAGTCATAGACATGACAGTGGGGTTTATATTCCCAACTAAGCAATCCTTTTAGTCTTTTTTTGGGCATAAGGGATAGTAAGTAAGTGCTCCTTACCCAGGGGTTTGACAAATAAGCAAACAGGGCAGTGGGAGCCTTTACAATTTTCTGGCTCCCTAGGACATATCTCAGGTACTCAAAGACTAACAGTATGTGAACTGTTAGAAACTCCACAGTCCAGGTAGAGAGTTGTTATCCAAGGCATCAAAGAAGTGTTTCCCTAGTAATCAGTGTAATCAGAAAGGCATACTGTTGTGCAGGAAGGTATTCAGGAGCACTTCTGAACCCCCAGAATCCCAAAGAATTTCTTACTTATCAAAGTGGTCAGCCTGAATACTGATGCCCTGATTCCCTCAGGAGCAATGTGATCTACTGAAGATCTAGCGGAAGATTTGTGCTTTTACACAGGTTTCAAAACACCCTCTCTTCCCCAATGCATCAGAAAGTATTCCCAGTGGATTCATGATGTTATGAGTTCTTAGTCCAGCTATGTCCTAGGAATATTCTCTTAAAAGGATATTTGAGAGTGATTCTGGCTATATAGTGAAGCTTAAAGTCTCATAAGTCTTTCCCAGTCTTTGCAATAAAGTAATATTTTTTCTGGATAATTTCTACAGTAATCCTGTGAAGCAGCTGGTTTTTCACCAGACGCACTCTGAGCTGCATGCTCAGTAGTGAGATCTCACAACTAGAAGATATTCTCTGCTTATGAAAAACGTTCATATCTGTAGAAATAGGATTGTGGCTGACCAAAAGGTTTGAAAGTTTCAGTCATATACAGGGCTTATATGACATTAAAACTACTAAAACCTTGATAGCTCTGATAGGTAACCCTGACAGGTTCAAGTGGCTTCAGGAAAAGCTCTCATAACCAAATTTTTTCATATAAGCAATTCAATTTCCCTCTCTTAGCTCCAGGGCAATTTCTTTAACCAAGGCTTTCATCAGACCTTTGGCTTTATGTGGACACAGGAGTCCAACTAAGTGGAGTTTCTTGCAGAATGGAGACATGAAACTTCACTTATCTCAGGAGAAAGGCACTTACGTCTTAGAAGAATGAAGTGTGCAGCAATTGAGTAGCAGGTTTGACTCAAAAGCTAACAATTGTATGACCCTCAGAGGTATATAGTTTTAAAAACTTATTCAACTGGCATACTTAAAACAAGGTTCTACAGTTTTGTGTTCAAATCATTAAGATAGCAAGAATAAGAATAAAATAAATTGGCAGAGAAAATAATGTTCAAATGCTCCTTTGCAATATAACCCCTACCCCTAAGCCCTAAAACTCTGTCAGGAATGCAGCTCAAGCTTTAATATTTTTGTAATAGTTAATGTCTTCTACTAGTGTCTGAGTGTATCAGAATAGTATAAACATGACTGTGATCAAGCATTACTTGTTTTATACCTATGCCAGAGAGTACTTACCTTTGTAAAGTTAATACAAATCATATGAAACATATTACATTAAAATTTTTCTTATATCTTCTGAGGTCAATGCTAGTATTACAAATAGGAATCTTAAGTTAGACCTGTAATTCCTTTTCTTCCTGTTCCTGGCTTTATAATACAAGAAAAGGAAAATTTGGTATACTAGAGTATGGACTGGATATTGAGGAAAAATGAAATTTACAAAACAAAATTTCATAAAAAAACCCCCACAAAGTTATTAAAAAGACTGAACATAATGTACAGATTATCCAGAAAATATGGTACGATCAGTAATAAATGGTTGAAATATCCACTTATTAATGAAATAGTTTCAAATTTTGTTCATATTTGAGGGAGTGAATATGACCATATTAACCAGGAAGTTAAATAAAAACTTTTGGTATGACAGGCAAGGTGGTATTGCATGACTCAGGCATTGATGTCTATGTAGCCCAAGTACCCTGGGCTATGGTAAGA